>NC_067145.1:42910247-43211598 GCF_903995435.1 Acomys russatus
TCCCTAGCTCCTTGCCCCACCCGCTGCAGAAAAGGGGCCATCGTTCCCCCAAGACCTGTCCCCGCTGCCCCGCAGACAGTCGCAGGGCTGTGCCCACTCCCGCAGCGGCGCTCGGGAAGCGGCTTGGAGTTGTGTGCTCCGCGTCGCGGTTGCGGGGACGAGAGGGCTAGCGGGTGTCCAGGTTTCGGGGGACCTGGCGACCACCACCCATGTCCCGGCCCGTCTTCCTCCTCTAGCTTGGCTCCTCGGGCCGGGTGACTGCAGACCGAAAAACTCCGCGCCCCCGAGCGTCCCCCGGGAGGGGAGGGGAAGGAGGTGGGGTGGGAGGAGGTGGATCCAGAAGGAAGGCGCGAGCAGTCCGCCCCCGGGAAGCAGCTCGCGCGCCCGTCAGCCCGGCCAGTCTCGCGCTCGGCGATCGCGGGCGCGGGAGCGGGGGGCCCCGGCCGGCCCGGCCAGGCGACGGGAGAGTCCCGCGGCCGCCGCCCCGCCCCACGCCCTCCCGCGGCGGCGCCGAGAGCCCGGGGCCGGCCGGGGCAAGCCGCGGCGCTGCCTTGGAACGGACCCTAGGGGTCTCCGTTGCGTGGTCGCTTCTCTCACCGCCCTGGGCTGAGGCGCGGGCCCGCGGAGGCCGCGCCCGCGTGTGCGCAGCGAGCCAGGCCGGGGCACAAAGGCGGGCGCCGGGCGCCGGGGTCCGGCGGGCCGCGGAGGAGGGGCGGTGCCTCATGAATATTAACCGAGCCGCGGCCTAGCGCGCCCCGCCGCGGGCCGAGCCGCCGGGCCGAGCTCTTGCTTCCCCGCACGCGCCCGGGCCGCGCTTCCCGGGAGCCCGCGCCGGCGACCCGCCTCAGGAAGGGGCGGAGGAAATAGTGGTAGGTGGGTGGTTTGCTTTGCGCCTTTCCCTTTGCTTCAGGTGGCCACCGGGGAGGGCGAGCCGGGGTCAGGGGAGGGGGGTGGCCGGCAGTCGCCAGCTAAGAGTTGCCGGGGCCGCGGCTCGCCCCAAGCATGCCCGGGAGCTGGAGCGGGAGCGGCGCCGCGTCCCACCCGCGGCCGCACGCCTCCCCACCCATCCCCGCCGCGGGCCAAGGAAAACAGCCGCCTCCTCGGGGGCGCGGGCCGGGGCGCAGGGCAGGCTGCCACGGGCGGCCGGAGTCACCCGCAGCCCCGGCGGCCACCGCAGACGCCGCTGAGCCCACGCCCGCCCCGGTCGGAGCTGGCTTTTTTGTTTGTTTGTTGGGGAGTTGGAGGGCGTCTGCGAGTCTAACCGGGTGCGGAGAAAACTTCGCCTAAGAGTAGGTATCCGGGTGCTGCAGACTGCGCGTACCGCCTCGGCACTGCCCAGGAAATGCAGCAATTAAAATGCACTTGAACCGGGATTCTTTTTTTTTTTTTTCCTTGAAGGCTTCATAGCAGCCGGGCGTGTTTGACACAGCCACCGGAGCAGTTCTGAGCTCTCATTCTCTCTTTCTCTTCTCGATGTTCAGGCTTTCCCCCCTCCCGCCCCTTTAAAAAAAATTTGTTGCGGGAGGGGATTGTTTCTTTCCTTTGCGTGGTTCACCTTCGTGGACTGAATAATCCTTTGGATTGTGGGAGAGGGGGAACTTGGTCTGGACTTGTGGCAAGGCTAAAGATCGGCGCCTAGGGAAAGTTCGCGTCCGTCATTAACTTCTCCCTGTTCTAGGAAGAATCTCCGAAAGCTGACGCCGGAGCAACTCCCTAGGATTTTCCCTGGCCTCGGAGCAGCCCCGCCTGGAAGTGGACCTCTTCTCTCTGCACTTGGCCTCTATCCTCCCTGCCGAGGAAACCTGTCGCCCCTGAACTTTGAAGTCTGGAGAAAATGAAGAGGGAGAAGTGTGTTGAAGTGGGCGTTTGAAGGGGGGCGTCCTGCAACTCTTTTTTTTTTTTAATCGTTGTTTGAGCAGTCCTTACCTTGCACCGCCTCAGAACCTGCTGTGGAATTGGTCCCCCCCCCCCTTTTTTTTTTTGGTGTGTGGGTGGCACCTCTCCAATGTGGACTCCCAAAGGATTTGTCCCTTTACAGTTTGAAATGAAATGATGGCCACACATTGGACTGGTCTGCCTGAGGGAGATGGTGACAAACTCAAGGCCTGTGGGGCCGCCTCTGCCTGTGAGGTAAGCCAGCCAGCTAGCTTTGGGCGGTGGCTTAATGTCTGTGAGCGCGCTAAGAGTGTGGGGTCGTCTGCCACTGGGCCTCGGGAGGGGCTTCAGCTGCTTACTGGCAGCGCCCCAGTTGTCCAAGAGGGAGGTGACGCCTGGCCTACTTTTGTTTCTAGGGACTTTGGTGATTAATTAGCAGGGGCAAGCCTCAATCTTGGTTACCAGCGGGCCAGGGGGCATTCGTTTCTCTCTCATGGCCAGGAAGCCTGACAGCAGTACAGCTCAGCATCCATTTTTCCTTCAGTGTTTTGGAGATTGATCTACTTGGGGGCGGCTTTATGTAACTCTCCTGTGCGTTACACCCCAGGGGCGAGGCAGCTGGTATTGCTTTGGTGCACCTGGAATCCAATGTTTTCGACTCTGGTGGGAGGGGATCCTGGCTGCTAGTGGTGCCTATAGCAGCATTGGGTGGCGATGGAAGTCTTTTTCGTGGGCAGTTTAGGCTCAGTCTTGGAAGCCGCCGGTAGTGTTGAAAGCCCAGCCTCCTGGAAATCTCCTGGCTTTGCTGTTGTTTTATTTATGCTCTTTGGGCCCTTACAGTGCCCCACAGTTCTGTGGGCTGCTCTAGGTGGCAGGTTGCTTCCATTGAAGGGCAGAGAAGGGTTTGCTGGGAAGAATTTACTTAGGTTTTCTTTTCTTTTTTTTCCCCCCTGCCTCCCCGCAACAGAATTCGTAGAAGAATCTATTCATTTATGGCATCCACATGACTGCTGTCCCGTCGTTTATTTGAGTTGCTGTATGTGGCATTTTATGTCGATGATGGGTCTATTGTGTTGACTTTGTTTCCGTATAGTTTCTGTGATTTGCTTGTTCAAGGTGCTGAACATTATTCTTTAAATGTCATTTTTGAGGCGCCTGTGTCTTTATTGAGATGTCAGTGGTGACAATAGCAGCGTCTCCGATGAGCCCTTGCTAGCTCAGTTTTCTTTTGCCTCTGTTGTGAATTCTCTCTTGATGGTCTTTGGTTGTGAAACATGTGAATTTGGACGTTTAGTCAGTTAAATTTTGGTCTATAAAGCGTGCAGAGAACATGCTTCACAGTTTACCTCTGGAATAGAAAGTTGGTGTGTGGACAGGGCATTCTGTGTGTTACCGCACAGTTTATTGGGCAGAGCCTCAGCTTTACACCTAGAATCAGCATTCTGCTTTTTGACATGAGTAAACGCCTGCTTGCAGGTGGAGCGTAATTAAGCCTAACACCACGGTCCTCTGATCACAGTAAACCATAATGAAGCCTTTTGGAAGACCTACCTACAACCCGGTGATTGCTTAATGGGTGTTGTAGTTACATAGTGATATGTGCTGTAGTCCTAAGGCCTTGTTTGTCATTGTCCTGCGAACACTTTAATTAACATTTTGCTTGCATTGTGGTTGCTAGAACTAACGTGCACTTGACAATATGTGACAGTATGTGAGTGCATGGTGTTGTTATTGTTTAAGGATTGCTCCCAAACCAAGAATTTAGATACATGTTGCACTTGTCCAGAAACCAGTTTGTACTTCCATTTAGTCCTATGCTGGTTTTATTGACAGTGGCAGTGCATGTTTTAAAGGCTGGGAGATTTGTTTCCATTTGGGCACTTTTGCTTGTGTGGTTATATTGTTTCTAGCTAAGAACGATGAAACAATGTTGTCTGTATTTTGCTCATTTAAAGAGTACTTGAATTTGGTACTAATCTATTTGGCTTTCTAAAGAGTAGTTTTAGATTCTTTGTGCTTCAGAAAACATTTTCCAACTGGCAGGTGGGAAGTGAGGGGGAATTGCCTGATTATTGCTTTCCTCTCATTAGCTCTGATATGAATTTCTCTGGTGCTGGTTACAACTTGTGAATATTTCTGAATACTAGAAAGGGAGTGGCCATAGTTTGATCAATATTTGTTATTGAACACTTAGTATTTGCTTCCCCCCCCCCCCCCCCCCCCCCCCCCCCCCCGAGACAGGGTTTCTCTGTGTAGCCCTGGCTGTCCTGGAACTCACAGAAATCCGCCTGCCTCTGTCTCCCAAGTGCTGTGATTAAAGGCGTGTGCCATCAACACCTGGCTGCTTTTAGTTTTATTGGGAATACTGTATTCTGTAATATTGTCATTCTTTACTTAAAAAAAGGAAAAAGAAGAAACAGTAGCTATATTCCTGGATGTGAAATATATATTAATGTACATTTCTAAGGAACCAGGAAACAAATGCATATGACTTGGTTTTAATGGTGTTTGTTAATTGACCAGAATGATTAACTTTGTGAGACAGAAGAAACTAATTTAGTAATTTAATTGGCATTTCTTTCATGCCTTATCTCAGTAGTTCATTACATGTTCTATGGATAAGGTCAGTTGCTTTGCATGTTCCTATTAAATGCTATAATGCACTTGTGTTGTGTTGATAAGTATGTTAACTTAGGCACTCTTCCTCAAGACTACATAGGAAAACCAAGAAGCACATAGCTCATAACGTAGAGGACTGTGATAGTTGAGAAAGTATCTTGGCGTTCCACAGCAGGACAGGGCCGGTTGTGTCACAAATACTTTGTGCGTCTAAAACGTCATCCCCCTTCCTATAGCCATGCTTGTGTCACAGCAGTCATCCTATGTCAGCCTCTCAAGTGGTGGGGTTATAGGCAGGCGCCACCAGGCTGTGAAGATGTGCTTTTCAATAATGGTTTCAGTCACCCTGAGCTGTGGAGCCATGGTGTGTGTGTGTGTGTGTGTGCGTGTGCGTGCACGCGCACTCAAATGTGTACCTGCCTGTCTGTTTTGTGTTTTGGTTTTTTTTAACCAGAAAACTGATATGCTGTAATAGTTCCTTCCCCCCCATTTTAAACACAGGTTGTACCTTTTAGTCTACAATCCTCAGTATTCTATAGTAATGAAAAATGTAGCAACTTCATTATTAAAAGCTTCACTGTTATTGTCAATTTCATTAGTTCACTCTTGTCTTGCTTTTATTTTATTTTATTTTATTTTTTACTTAGGCTAAGATTATCCTGTGTTTGTGGCTGATGAAAATTAATTGCTTGTTGATAATGGAATAGTATAAACACTAAGCATGTTTCCAGAGAAGGAAGTTGTATGAAGTCTTGCTGTTGTTGTTGTTGTTGTTGTTGAGACAGGGTTTCTCTGTGTACCCTTGGCTGTCCTAGACTGGCTTTGTAGACCAGGATGGCTTGGAACTCACAGCGATCCTCCTGCCTCTGCCTCCGAGTGCTGTGGTTAAAGGCATGTGCCACCACGCCTGGCTTTTGACGTCTTTTATAGTAGTGCTCATTTGTTTTTGTCCCAGACTCCCTTGCTCCATCTCAAGCTCTTTCTGCTTTCTTTTTCTTTTCTTTTTTTTTTTTAAATGGGTTCCTTTACTGTTTGCACATTTCATATTGGATTGAGCCAGAGCCAATCTCTATTCCTTTATCCTCTCCTCTGCATTCATTCCTAGGTTTTATTTTATGTTTCACAGTATAGTTGACACCCAGTCTATAACCCTACCCCAGATTTTATGGTTGCCTTCTCCACCCACATGGGGACTTTGTTAAGTTCTGAGCATTGTTTCAGACTGTCCCGCAGGCATGCAGACTTCACCGAGTCTGCCCTGCCACCACCCTGTCTGTGTGTGCTGCTTGCTCTCTTGCTGAGCAGTGCCACTGCCTACTTGTCCCGGTCAAAGCCAGGTGGTTATTGTTGATCTAAAGTTCTGTCCAGTCTACATTCCAGACGGCAGCGGCTGCTACCCGCGTCCGGGTCGCTGTCCCACTGACAGAAGCCACGCAAGCAGGTCTCTCCAGGAGCTTCCCAGTAGCTCAGCTTGCCTCGGTCACCTTCCAGAGCTCAGTCTGACATGACTTCAGTAGTTAGGGTCACCCTGCTCCTTTCTCACCTTCTCTTTCTCTAGTTCTTAGAGTTCAGATTGCAGGATTGTGGAGCAGGCAAAGCCTTTTCACCTTTACCCCACTACAGGTGTCTTTTTGACCTTGTGGTTCCTCTTCCTCTCCTGTTCTGTCCCCCCACTGCCTTCCTTATCTGATTTTTCCCTTAGCCCTCCAGGCTCTCTCCTACCTAAGTCCTATGGAAGTCTGCCCTGCCTCTCCAAGACCGATTACTTGTCCCTAGTGCATTAGTCCGAAACACGCTGTGCTTTATTGGGAACAGTGCTCACGGCTCTGGCCAGCTCTGTCTTCTCTGGACTGCAGCCTCCATAAGAGCACAGGCCATGTTTACTTCCACAGTGTCTGACACATAATAAATGCTCAGTGTTTGTTGAATAGATGAATGAATACACTGGAAGGGCTTTACATTTCAGTGACTGTTCGCTGAGATTCTGGTACACTGATTATTATCTTCATTATTCTGCCTCATCATTCCTTCCTTTACCGGCTTTGGAATTTCTTCAACTCCCACCCCTCCAACCTCCCAGATAAGGTTTCTCTGTGTAGCCTTGGTTGTCCTGGACTTGCTTTGTAGACCAGGCGGGCCTCGAACTTGCAGTGATCCGCCTGCCTCTGCCTCCGGAGTGCTGCCACCGCCCGGCTTTCTTCAGCTTTTTTTTTTATCTACATATCTTGGGACTCAGTTTGACCCTCTTTTCCTCCTGAGTTTCATGGTTTTGACCCAGGGTTGTCCCAAACTGGATGTGTATCTGAGGCTGACCTTGAACTTGTGATCTTCCCGATTCCGCCTCCCGACTTGTGGTATCACAGGCACATGCCAGGAAATCTGCTTTCCTCTATTAGTGTCGTTTTTTTGAGACAAGATCTCACTGTAGAGCCAGGGTGGTCTTGACTGTTTCAAGCCTCCCCAGGGCCGGAGTGACAGGTACTTGCTACCTGGTATGTATCCTTTTCTCTCTTGGTTCAGGTGGCCACATCCTACTGACCCGAGCACTCAGGATCCCTATGCACTTGGAAGCAAGCAGGCAGCTCCAGAGCCAAACTGCTGATTCTCCGCTTCCTGCTACTCACCTTCCTAATTTGCTCCTTCCGGGCATGCTCCTCAGGAGCACTAGCAGCCCTGCTCTGCAGGCTCTGGAATGATTGGTGTCTCTTTTTTAGCACACATATGACCCGCATATTTGCTTGCCTGATTTCTCAGCTTGCTACGCAGCTGTAGTCTCCGTGTTGTAAGCAGAGCAGGCCATTTATAAATCAAATCATGTCATTCCTTCACTCCAATTCCTTTAATGGCCTTTCATTTCCCTAAAAATTAAAAGGGCAGAGTTCTTTTAGTGACCTTCAGGGCTTTGCCCTCTCACCTTCCTGCCCTCACTTCCTGTTGCTCTTCCCTGGGTTTTGTACTGACTCTCCATCCTAGAGTTTCGCTTTTCTGCATGCACAGACCAGGCCTGGCGGCCTCCAGCCTCCCACTCGCTGATCCCTCCTTTTGCACTGTTCTTCCCCCATCTCCTTCCTCATGGCTCGCTCTGGGGTCCTGTTTGTGTTTACAGGCCACCTTCTGCTTGAAGCATTGCCCCTCCCCCTTCTTAGTGAACACCACTCCCCCACTTGGAACCCACTGCCCCTTCCCTGCGTTATCTCTGCATCCCCCATATCCAGTGGGCCTGCTTGGCGAGATGATTTTACTCTTTTTCCCCCCAGGTTGGTAATGCATGTAGAATATACACGTTCAGAGTACAGAGTTCGGCTGTTTGCTCATGTGCTCTTTGTCTCCTAATGTAGTTTTCAGATGAATGAAGACAAGAAATTCCACAGTGTCATGGTGTTTGTTCTTAGGCATGTAATATGCAAACACTGTGTTATCCGTGGAGTAGGAAGTGCCTGGTCTTCAGAAGGGCTCCTCACACCTTAAATTCCCTTCCATTTCCATCAGGGCTGCTGCAGAGATGTCTGAGTCACTTATTTTCCTTTGTATCTTTCTTACCTTTGGGAAGTTGGTTACCAGGTTACAGTAACCAGGACGATATGTAGTACAAACGAAGGAAATAATTTGTACCGCTGGGTTTGATATTAGACTTAGTGGGAGGAGAGTCAGAGTGGTGGATGCCAAAAACATATCGAAAGGCAGTATGCCCAGGGCTCGAGTACTTTACCTGGTATTCATGTGCTTCTGGGCTTGAGTTCTAGCACTTAAACACACACACACACACACACACACACACACACACACACACACACATACACACACACACAAAACAAAGTTTATATTAATAATGTGTCTGTAGTGAAATGGTTGTCTAGCATATGAATGATACTTAATTTTATATTTTTAATATAATAACTAGACAAATTTAACTTTGATGAGAATACAGAGATGATAATTTTTCATCCTTTTAAATCCCAAACTGCTGTTTACTGATTTTTAAAATAAGTTATGTGCTACCAGTCTTGTGAAATTCTGGTTTCTAGCAAATCTATACTCAAAGCAGTAGGCGAGCAGCCTTTCAGAGGCATGTGCTGTGTTCCCGGGATGTCCTGGGCTTGACCCTAGCTAGTTAGAGCATACCATAACGCCATTACTTAATGGTGAGTGTTCCGCCATAGCCATGGATCCAAAGCCAGAATACGCTCTGCCAAACTCTCTCTGTGGAACATTAGGGCTGAGGGCGAAGCGTGCCAGGATTGAGAGTAAATAGTTCAGTAGCAGAAGTGTGTGTCACTCAGGGCACGGGGTGAGTCTGGATTTGAATGCATTAAGTAAGATCTGTCACTCGATAAGAGCCACTAACAAAGAAAATCCCTCTATAAGTTACTAGTGTTCCTTAACATTCACTTTTGCTTAACATATTTTGAAGTCTGTTGTGCTTGATTTCATGGTTTTAATTTGAGCTACTACAGGTCAGGTAATCTATAACAAAGGCACTTCCCTCTTTCTTTTGTTCTTTGCACTAGGAAGAAAGAGCCTGTTATCTTCATGTACTAACCGTGTGCTTGCTGATTTAAGAATGGGCAGTGCTAGTGTTGGTAGATAGATGCGCAGATGCCGTTATCGAATGCAGCTATTCTCTGTTGCAGAAGGACCATATGGTAGGCACTTGTTTTTCTTTCTGGTTGATGTGATTAGATTACAAAAATGAAAGGTTACTGTATTTAAAGACTGTCCTAGTATTTATCTACTTTTACTCGACCCTTAGGAATTAACTGTGGGAAGCTATATAATAGGCTTCCATATACTCTTAGGGGTAGAAAGACTTTGTAAGTAACTTTAGAGTTTCTGTGAGAAACACGTGACATGAGATATCCTTGGGAAGGCCAGGTTTATTTTGGCTTAGGGTTTACCAGGATCTAGTCTGTGGAGGCCGCGAAGGTATTGTGCAGAGAGCAGACAGTGCTGGTCACGTAGCGCCTGCGGTCAGGAGCTGGGGGTGACAACTGCTGCTGTGCAGCTTGCCTCTCAGCTTTATTCTCTAGGACTCCGGCTCCCAGAGTGGTAACACACACATCCGGTCCTTCCTCAATTAAAGTTTCCTGGGAACATCTTCATAAACATACCCAGCGTGTGTGTCCGTGGGGACGCTAAAGCTAGTCTAGTTGGCCATGGAGGTGAACCCTTATAGACATCTTCACGCAAAAACTCGGGTTTAGATTCTTTTCATGAAAATAATCTCGTAGTTTGAAGTGCCGTCGTCTCACTAAACTGAGTAGTGTACAAAATAGCTTGTTTCCCCATGGAGTAATAGAAGACAGCATTTTACAGTTTTAAAGTAGCCAGAGCGATGGCACTAGGGTAAAGGCACTTGCTGTAACCTGTAACCCACGGTGGAGGGAAGGAGAACTAATTCTCCAGAGGTGTTGTTCTCTTACCTCCACAGAAGCACCGTCATGTGTGCACCCACATGCACACACACATCACTCTCATCTCCACATGTGGACTGCACATACACGTCACACATATGCATGTGCACACAGATTGTAAATTTTTAATCTGAGAGACAAATGGATATACTGTGCTATAGCTTCAAAAACTTGACACTATAGAATATTTTGTTTTCTAGTTAATGTAAAAAAAAATTCTTTTCTCTCAAGTTGGACGTTTAAAATTTAAATTTGGTATTTCTGAATATTTATCTGTTTTTGGGACCATAGACAGAACAGAGCAAACTGTTGTTCATTACTATAAAAAGGCTAAATTGAGGACTTTTATGCACTTTCCCCCAGTGGCTGGCTGCTCAACGGCCTTCGTCTGATATTGGGTATGTTTGGATTCTGGCTTGGTTTCTTACTGCCTTTTGCCCTGTTGCTTATCTCAGCTATGGGTGGACATCTGGCAGAGCTGTGGGTAGTGCCAGGTATGCTCTGTCCTCATAACCCGATGCACATACCATCTCTTGATTTCCTGGCCCCCTCCCTCCACTGCATTCATCATTAATATAGCATATTAGAAGTTAAATTCCTGACTGTCCTGGACTTGCTTCGTAGACCAGGCTGGCCTTGAACTCACAGAGATCCATCTGCCTGTGCCTTCCAAGTGCTGAGGACTTACATTCTGAATAAGAGTGATTGTTAGGTAACAGATGGAGTTAGTACATTTGGAAGTTTCTTCTGGATACAGTTTAACTAGTGTAATCGTGGACTTGTTCTGTATTGAAGATCATCTGTGTGAACTTGATCAGTGAGGGCTACTTTCTTTTCTGGGCTCTGAATATTGGCATCTAAAAATAATAGGGATCGGCATGTGAGATGAGGGAAGGAAATGCTTGGGGCACCCATTTTAAAATCAGATCTTTACTAAAAGCTTTTATGAAATTGCTTTTTCCTTCATTCCTTCATTATTTATTCATTTATTCATTCACGTTTCTCAACAGGTTTGAACAAAGAGAAAAATAGAGACAGGAAAATTAAAAGCGTAGAATTGTCCCCAGGTGTATACTTGCAAATTCTGCTAAGGTTATAGGCTGGGTTCATGTCCCAGAAGTCTTCCTTGACTTTCCAGTTCGTTCTTTAATTTTTGAAGTGACTAAAGCCCAGTAAATAAACAGAGACAGAAACAAAACCCCAAGGCAGTGGGGAACTCTGTGAGACCCATCATCTCCCAGGAAGTTCTCCATCTCAGAGCTTGTGGTCCCTGAGAGGACTGTTTCCAGTATGGCGCTTGGGCCAGAACACTGATTTAGTGAAATGTAGGAGATTATGATTAGGAAAATTTTTCGGTTTTTTTTTTTTTTCTCCCTAAAATAGGGTTTCTCTGCATAGCCTTAGCTGTCCTGGACTCCCTTTGTAGACCAGGCTGGCCTCAAACTCACAGTGATGCACCCTTCTTCCCGAGTGCTGGGATTAAAGGCTTGTGCCAGGAATTTATTTATTTACTTATTTATTTATTTTGCTGTCTTATTTTACTTTTAAAGTCTTTGTATTTTTTGAAAATTCATTTCATAATCTCATAGGCGTGCATCTTTGTGGGTGTTATAGATGGATCATACCCACATTGTATAAAAATTTCAGAGTCTAAAAAAAATAAAAAAGAATTTCAGAGTCCATAATGTAGAACTAACGTTAGATTCTTTTTCTGTGTCTATGAAGGTAGAGCTAGGTGGTCTCAGGTAGATGGGCCTATTTTGATTAGAAGTTAACTGAAATGAAATTTGTTTTCTTGGTAGAGGTAGAAGTACCTAGAAGGAGGTGTTCTAAGCTACCCCTGCCTGGCAAGTTGGGGTGATCAGTCGAGTAACTTTTTGAATTATAGATTTCTAGTCCAATCATTAACGCAATGAATGAATGAGAATCCCCGGAGGTCACACCAGACCTTTATGGCTTTTGTGGTATCCCAGTGATCATCCAAGTTTCAGAACAGCAGAACTCTAGACCATATTCACAGACCCTTCCAAGAAGTGCTTAGTGGACACAACTTAGTTAATACTCAAGATTGAAGCCATCGCCGGCTTCTGTTGGAGCCAAGCATTATGCTCGTGTTGCTACTCTACTGAAGTGGTGTCTTTTCAAGGACAGGGAACTCTGCGTCAGGAGAGCCAGGTATGGCGGTGCACATCATATCTCCAGCTGAGAAGCCCAGGCACCGGCATAAGTTCGAACCCAGGGGTTCAAGGCAGCAAAACGAAACACTTTAAAATTCAAGAGGTGTGAGTGGTAGCTGAGTGTACTTTTGAAAAGTATCTGCTGAACCTTAATCAATCATTTTAAAGTGATAGAATTCTGCATTTTGGCTTAGTGCAGCTACAACTTTATTATAGAAGTAATTTTTTTGTTTGTTTGTTTCATTTGTATTCCGGTATTGCTGGAATAACTTGTAATTGGTTGTTTTTACTAATTTTTAGCAAGAACAGAAAAAGTCACAGCAAAAGAATATATATGTGCACACACACACAACACACACACACACACGCACCTCTGTACCTAAGTGCACATTGTGAATGAGTGACAGAAATCATTTCAACATAAATCGTCAATAATGAAGTGTTCATTAGTGAGATAATTTCTCCTATAAATCCGTCCCCATTTGCTGCCAGCAGCTCTTCGGATTCTGCCCTTTGAATTGGTGTGGTTGTTCAGTCTGATTCATAGTCGCTGGCATTGAATAATATGATGCAAACACAAGGCAAACTAATTGCAGTGTCCAGTTGCAGTTCTGAAGAAGAAGTGGGGTTTCTTGAAGACAGTGAATGCGAAGGAGAAGGCGCCCAGCCGCTGACAAAGAGGATCTGGCAGAGTGAGACCCCTTCACAAATGAAGAAAATGTAATCAGGGTTGATGGGCATCTCAAAGGAGAGCAGTGTTTAAGGATTAAGAGCTTTTGAGAAATTGATGTCTTCGACTGTGATTGCATCTAGGAGGGTGCAGTTGCTCTCGGAGGCAAAGTTTAGCTTAGACTCAGTCTTTCAGCAGCTCTGTTTGCCAAGAGACAATAAAAAGCAGGTATGACTATATTGACGGACGGATGGAAGTAGTGAACAAATTCCTCTTACTGCTGAGAATTAATAGAGAACCCTAGCTTTTCTGGTTGACTTTTAAATGAAGCTGTTTTTAAGAAGACCTCAAGATAGCTTCTGAAAAGATTAGTTCTTAGATGCCCACGTAGTTCAGAAGTGTGAATATTTTAGCTGCCACCATTTGTGACTGTCACGGGTCTTTGCTGCCTCAAGTACCAGTGATAACTTAGCCAGGTGTTCACTGATCAAAACCAAGACTGTCAGGGACAGCTAAGTTGTAAGTTCAGTGAGTCGTCTTTGGATTATATCATCAAACTGTCTCCAGGTGACGGTATCAACAGAGCCATAGTTTGTGGCCACAGTATGCTCTAGGCACGTAGGAATACGTCTCTCTCAGGAGATGTCGACGATCAGGAGATCAGGAGAGCCTAAGAATCATTTAACTCTTTGGTCTTTGATTGTGGCTGCCACTCTTGATAGCCTTTGATCCCTGTAGTCATTATTTTTAACTTTGGCTTTTAAGCAGATCATTCAAATGGCATGTTTGGATTAACTGATATTTCTAGAGGCAGGTAGACAGTTATTTAAAGGCCTAAAATATGTGTGTCCATTCACAGAGCACAAGGATTCCTCAAAACATAGCGATTAGAAAGTGCATGTTCCACACTGTGTTGAAGTATTAGATGATTATTGACAGGAAAATGGTACATCTTCTCTAGCTGGCTCTTCATTGACTGTAGACTAAATAGAAGTCTTAGTCTCTTAATAGGATTTAAACCTTAGAAATAATTTTGTGTATTAACTAAGTGGGAAGATGAGTGCCAATATTATGTATAAAATAAGGGTCATTGTTTGGAACCTATACAGATTGTGAAAAGGGAATTTCATCAATTAATTCATGCCAGTGAACTTGGCAAATGAAATGTTAAGGATCTTAAGAGGGACAACTTACTGAAATGGATACCAAGAGATTTAAAGAATCTTAACATTATCACGTGTTATCATGTGGAGTTATAAACCTCTTTAAATAGGTTCTAAATCTATTTGGTACATTGGTAGGTATATTTAAGGTGTGAGTGTGTGTGTGTGTGTGGGTGTGTATCTTATATATTAAATATGTCACATATTTAAGAAAGAAGAGATTCTATAAATGAATTTTACAGAAACTCAATAAAATAGAGGCAGAGAAAACTTTCTGGTCTCCATTTTGTGGGGCAAATGTAAGCCTGTCCATATAAGAGCATAAGAAAAAAATTGTATTAACAGCTGTCATGTTTAAAGACATGCTTAAAAATATTAGCAAGTCAGATCTCTCAATAAGTGAAAAAGGTAATATGCCACAAGTAAGGTGGGAGTTATTCTAGAAATGAGAAGTTTATTAAAAAAAATAAATAAATTAGTAGCAAAACGAGAGTTCATATGATCATCTCAGTAGATGCAAAGTATATGATGCAATGTAAGTCAGAAAACTGGGAATATAATGAAATTTGACGAAGAGCATCTGTAACAGCTGTCAGTACTTACCTCCAGGGCCACACTGCAGTATGTAAGTCCGCAGAAGAACTGGCAGGAAGAAAGAGAGTGAGACGCTTCTCAGAGAGAATGCACGTGCGCACCTTGAAACCCTAAGGAATGGACCGGCAAACTCCCGCCAGGCCAGCACTAGTTGGTAGACGGTTCAACTTCAGGGCGTGAAGTGGCTACCTAGTAGCTTTATTTCTGTGCGCTATCAACAGCTGGACAGTGAGACTTGAAAGTAAACACTGTTTTAATGTTTGAAGGAGACTAAACAGAGCCAGCCACAGAATGCTCTGTTAAGAGTCAGTTTAGTTCCGGTTAAAATTCTAGCAGGCTTTTTATTGTTCCTGTTTGTTTGTTTTTTGAGACAGGGTTTCTCTACATAGCCCTGTCTGTCCTAGAACTCACTATGTAGACCAGGCTAGGCTGGAGCTCACGGAGATCCACCTGTCTCTGCCTCCTGAGTGCTGGGATTAAAGGCGTGCGCCACCACTGCCTGGCAAGGACAGTGTTTTCAACAGGTGGAAATACATATAGAAAAAAAGTGCATCCCTTTTATGTCTCACTGGACAGAAAAGTTAATCTAACATTGATCATTGATGTAAATATAAAAGCTGATTATAGCCAGGCGGTGGTGGCGCACGCCTTTAATCCCAGCACTTGGGAGGCAGAGGCAGGTGGACCTCTGTGAGTTCGAGGCCAGCCTGGTCTACAAAGTGAGTCCAGGACAGCCAAGGCTACACAGAGAAGCCCTGTCTCAAACCCCCCCACCCCCCCCAAAAAAAAGCTGCTTATAAAGCTTCAGTAAAGCTGTAAAATTGGCAAAAGATTTCTGGGAAATGACAAAAAACATTAACTAGAAGAGTCACTATATCTACTTTATTAAAACAAAAAACTTCCATTCTTGTAATTGCCATTAAGAAAATGGTATTATTTTCTTAACCAGAGCTGGATTGGATGATGGGATTGCTTCCAGAGTCTGCATTAAAAACTCACAGGTTTGAGTGATAAAACAGCCTAGCTTTAAAAATAGGCAAAAACTGAACTCCAGCCAAGACAACGGAAAACATATGCAGACATGTACATCATTATTAGTAATTAGGGGAAAAACATTAGCTTGTAGTGTTAGATATTCTTTGTAGACCAGGCTGCCCTCGAACTCACAGAGGTCCACCTGCCTCTGTCTCCTTGAGTACTGGGATTGCAGGTATGTGCCACCATGCCCAGCTGCTGCTGTGATTTTTAACTAAGTTGATTGATAGAAAAGTTTGTGAGAGCTTCCCATTTAGGTCTGCTTTGAAGCATTAAAATAACAGTGCTGTTATTTTTAAATTTCAGTTTCCAGTTACTTATTACTACCCTGTCGGATGAAAGATTTTGTCTAGCAACTTTGCATCCTCAAAATGCAAAAATTTCACTTGTTGGGTACCATCATTTACTCATTAGAGAACGGCCAGAATAAAAGTCAGAATACCAAGTATTGGTGGGTAAGGAAGGAGCGAATGAACACTCACAGATTGTAGCTGACATTTCACAGCCATGGAGGAAAACATTTTGGCAACAATCAGAAAGTCAGGCATTCATTCACTATGCTAATTATTTCTGTTATTTTGAGACAAAGTCTAGCTGTGTAGTAGCCCTGGCTAGCCTACTTCTTGCTGTATTGCCCAGGGTAGCCTTGAACTTAAGACAGTCCTCTGCCTCAACCTCTCAGGTTCTGCGTTTACAGACTTGCAGCTCTCTCTTTCTCTCTCTCTCTCTCTCTCTCTCTCTCTCTCTCTCTCTCTCTCTCTCTCTCTCTCTCTCCCCCTCTCTCCCCCTCTCCCCCTACCCCCTCCCTCTCTCTCCCTCATACTCACTTATGTTTGTAACAGCTAACATTTCAAATTCATGTCTACAAACAGATGAAACAGAAAGCAAATTTAATTTAATTTTTTGTTTTTTGAAACAGGGTTTCTCTGTGTAGCATTGGCTGTCCTGGACTCACTTTGTAGACCTGGCTGGCCTCAAACTCAAAGCGGTTCACCTGCCTCTGCCTCCTGAGTCAGAAAGCAAATTTTAATGTAATATATAGAAGAATACTATTCAGCACTTAGGATAAGCTACTGATGCCTTTCACCACACACATACAGCTCAAGAAGTAAGAGACGCCAGACATGAAAGGAAAAAAAAAAAAAAATATATATATATATATATATATATGTATATATATATATATATCATGCAGTTCCACTGTAGGAAGTCCTAGAACTGGAGAAAATAATCTCTCTATCTCTCTAGTGATTTTGGTGGTCACAAGGGGGAATGCTGATTGTAGAGGCCTGAAGGTCAGGTGTGGCAGTGGCGGCTATGTGTATACATATATTTGCCAAGATGAATTGTTCATGTAGTTGATATGTTTTGTTCTGTGAATTACACCTCAGTAAAATATATTTGAAAAGAAAAAAAGTTTGGTAACATAAAATTCTGACAAGGCCATGTAGTACCAAGCTCAGATACAGCACAGACCTCCCTTTATTATTTATTTATTTGTTTATTTATTGGTTTTTTGAGACAGGGTCTCTTTGTGTTAGCCTTGGCTGTCCTGGACTTGCTTCATAGACCAGGCTGGCCTCAAACTCACAGTGATCCTCCTGCCTCTGCCTACCAAGTGCTGGGATTAAAGGCGTGCACCACCATGCCCGGCTTACCTCCCTTTAAATAGCACCCTCGACCAAAACCTTTGTGTTTCTCATAATCATCGGGTATCCACTGAATGATCCAGAACTTCCATTCTTAGATAATGCCCCCAGGGAAAGAAATCAGATGCCCACAGGCGGGTCCATAAGTGCGTGCTCATGCCACACTGGAAGTGACTCACCTGTCTGTCAGTGGGAAAATAGATAAAGCATTGTGGTGTGGTCACACAGCAGCCGAAGATGGATGGATATGAAAATATTCTGTGCAGAAGACCGAAGAGCCTGTCACTGTGATCGCAGAACTATTACCTGGTGATAGAAAATAGAGTTGAGTTTGCTTTTATAGGGGAAGGCCAGGGCATCACTAGGAGGAGCACAAGACACTTTGTGCGTAGTGGGAATGCTGCCCATCTTCACGTGTGTGTGAATGGCTTCGGTGCGTGGACTTGGAAAATCAAATAAATTATGGGCTCAAGAATTACATGTAACTGTATATACTCAATTAAAACAGTAAATATTCACGTGGGAGATGCTTCGGTGGGTAAAGCTCTTGCTTTGCAGGAATGAGGACAGGGTTTTGGACCCCTCTACACACATGTGTAAATGCTAAGTGGGCATGGTGGCCTGCACTGGCATTCACAGTCCTCGGGAGGCAGCTGAGACTTGTGATGCTGGGAGCAGGCTGAGTAGCTGAACCAGCCCAGCTGGGGAGCTCTGGGATTGAGGAGGAGTTCCTGCCTCTGTATCTGAAGTGTCTTCCTTGATCCCTGTCCATCTGAGGCCAACCTCTGGCCTCCATGTGCATGCACACAGGACACTAGCCTCCCCTCCCATGTGCGCACATAGATTCCAGTTCCTCTGTTGGAGTTTCTGCACCCTCAGGAGACTGAATTTAGTTGGCATTTAATTTTATCTCCTGTATACCAATCAGCTTCTCATATCCTAATAGCTTGGCAAAATTTATAAAGTTTTGGCTTTCTTTAGAAAAAAAATTAGAATTTATTTTATTTCCTTAATTGTAGTCATATTAAAAAATCATAGTGAAATTGTACAATAACTGAAGATTGCATATGCTGTAGGCGGTTCAGTTGTAACTGAAGTATATATTGAGTACATATAGCTATATTTATCAGTTTTTTCTATAATTATATCTAATATAATTTCATATATGATTAATGAGACTGGAGTTTCATTGCCAGGCAACATAATTTTGTATGACTCTTTATTGTTTTGGAGGTGGAAATAAGTAAATAAACTCATAATAAGTTTGTAAAAATGGAAATAAACTGTTAGCTGTTCTGCTTAAGTGCTATATATAGTGTTAGATTCTTTATAGGAAAAAGTCTATTTTATAATGTTTTCTTTTTGAGGCCAACCTGGTCTACAAAGTGAGTCCAGGACAGCAAAGGCTACACAGAGAAACCCTGTCTCAAAAAACAAAACAAAACAAAACAAAAAAACCCAAAAAACAACCCCCTCCCCCCCAAAAAAATGTTGTGTTTGGTTATGTGCAGTAGCTATGCACCTTTAGTGGTTCAACAGCTTAGGATTGAAGATGTAACTAATACTTAATACTCATACATGCATGCACTGTGTTTGCTGAGGCGCATTCTTCATTCCCTCTTCTCCAATTCATCTGATCCCTCCCCGCCCCCACCTCCTTTCCCTTCCAGCTTCCAGTGCAGTGTGGCTGGGGGCGGGCTCATGAAGTCCCACCCTCGTCTGGACAGCTTTGGCAATTGATGACTGTTGGGAAGGGAAGAGTCAGTTTTCTTCAGAGTTGCTGCTCCTGAGAGGCTACTTATGTGCCAATAGATTGTCTTACACACATGCATGTACAGGCAGCACTAAATGGACACAATGATACTCAGTTTAAAAAAAGAGATCATACTTTAACTTGGCGCACAACTTGGTACATTAAACATGTCCATAATTTTGTGTAATTATCACTATTTATTTCCAGGACTTTTTCCTTCACAGCAAACTGAAACTCTGCCTACTAGGCGGCGCACTGTTCTCCCTAGCCCCTGGTTGTCTCTGTTCTATTTCAGCGTTACCAGTGTGCCTATCCTAGGTACATCCATGCAGCCATACAGCATTTGTCTGTTTCTCTCTGGCTTACCTCACTTAGCACTGTGCTTTCATCCTTCACCCACGCTGTGTGATGTATCATAGCTCCACTTCCTTCTATGGTGAGCAGCACCCTGCTGTAGGAACATAGCGTAGTTTTTATGCATTCATTTGTTTATGGTTTCTTAGGCTGTGAATAATGCCATTGTGAACATAAGGACACAAGTAGGGTAGAACTGGTGACAGAGTTGCAGGCAGAGAGGACAACATGACAGAAGTAAGTGTGAGATAGTTACTAATGTCCACAAGAAACAAGACATTTATGAAAGAGAATGCATAAATTAATTTGCAAATGAGGTCTTCACTGTCACGTCTCCCAGTGCTGATGGCAGGGAGCAGGCTTCAGTGTTTGGACAAGTCTTTGCTGCATTCCGTTCCAGCTCAGACCTGTTTTTGGCTCATGAGGGCATCATGCAAGGAATCTCTGCTATAGTCTGTATCCAATATCCGACTTCTACAAAACACCTAGGGTCTAGTTAGCAGTAAGCAGGTGGGTTTTTTGGTCAAACTGTATCATCTGCTAGTTCTCACAGGTGCAGTGTGAGGACTGAGGACTGAGAAACTGTAACATTGGTGATAGTATTTTTCAAAAATTTTCCTTTTTAGTGAGTTAAATCAGGGATGTCTCCATTTTAATAAATTCTGGTCTTGTTCTCTGACTTTATTTAACCTTGTTTCTGCCCATCTCTTTTTACTGCTAGTTTATGGCCTGTAATCTGCTGGGGACTTCCTGGTGGCTGTCTTGCTTTTCTCTAGATGGAACAGGCATGGTTGTAAAGATAACATTCATTTCTGTCTGACTAGTTGTGCACAATCTTAGAAGTTAGCCTGTCAAGCTACTTAAACTCTTCGCAGGGAGCAACACTAGTTAGATTGATTTGTTTTCTGGTAACAATATAGACGATGTGAAATTCCAATTACATTAAAAGCTTTAAAAAAAAGTATAGGTGCCAGGCGTGGTGGTGCACGCCTTTAATCCCAGCACTCGGGAGGCAGAGGCAGGTGGATCATTGTGAGTTTTAGGCCAGGCTGGTCTACAAAGCGGAGTCCAGGACAGCCAAGGCTAACACAGAGAAACCCTGTCTTGGGGGGAAAAAAAGTGTGTGTGCTTGGCACTATGAGTGTATGCCACTAGTGTGAAGGTGTTGAGGAGGCCAGAAGAGAGCGTTACATCTTCTGTAGCTGGAGTTAGAAGCAGTTGTGAGCCGTCCACCACAGGAGCATAAACTCAAGTCCTCTGGAAGAGCTGGAAGCATTCTTAACCAATAAGCTGTCTTTCCAGCCTGTAGAAAATTAAGTCTTAATAAAGGGTGATATGGGCTGTTAAATGGCCATATAGGTAAAGACTTTTTTTTTTAACCTATAAATGTAACACCAGAAAGTAGTCGTTGGTCTGCTTTCTAGCATGCAGTTATAGTTGGATCTGTTTTTAGTTTTGAGAATCTTACAACCTTTTACTATCTCATTCCTACTGTACTGTATGCATTATGTTGTTGACGTTGTTAGCTATAATGTTTGTTTAGTCTCAGAGTACTGGTTAGTTCTTTGTAAGCTATGGACTGTAATATCTGTTTCCTAGAAATACGCTTAAGACAAAGAACATTTTAGATAATTTTATAGTGCAGAAGAAAGAGTGTTAACACTCACTATTTCAACACACAGCATTGAGTCCTTACGTCATTCCAGGAAGGCATGCATGACTGTATGCATTTTCAAAATGTAGAAACTGGGGTTCGTTGAGCTTAATTAACTTGGCCGAGGTCACTCATATCTATAGTCTTATTTCTGTTCATTTCTTCAGAGTGGTAAATTGATAATGATGTTTTCCTGAGGAAAGCCTCCCTTGTGTTTGAACCTGACCTAGACTAACCTCCTGCGGTGAGATTAGAGG
The DNA here is from genome assembly GCF_903995435.1 of Acomys russatus. Taxonomy (NCBI): domain Eukaryota; kingdom Metazoa; phylum Chordata; class Mammalia; order Rodentia; family Muridae; genus Acomys; species Acomys russatus. The sequence goes on from NC_067145.1 coordinate 42,931,459, forward strand.
TCCTTTGAGCTCCCCACCTTGTCTGTGATTCCTTGAACTCATGACACATCCAAAATCCATCGTGTCTGTTCACGCTCACTGTGTTGTACCTTTCTCATGTCTTGTCATGTACATATGTAAACTCCACACTTTCTTCAAGCCTGCCTGGGATTCCCCTGCCTGAGAAGCTGTTTCTGACCTCATTAACCCAGGCAGACAGTATTTTCCCAGTCCGAGGGTAGATAGTCTTGGTTTTGGTGGCTTCTCTTCCTTTTACTTTTATGGTTTCTCTCCCTCCTGTCTCCTGTTGTCATTTACATTATTTTTAGTATTGTAGTACTAGCACTACATATTTTTAGTTGTTTCAGTTTCTTAGAAGTGTTAGGTGCTGCAGACTCTTGCCTGTCCTCTGAGTATTTGCACTCCTGGAATAAACACAGAGGGCCTCTGGTCATCTTGGGTCAGGTTTTACTATCAGTGTGTTAGAAATGTTTTCACTTTCAGAGCCATTTGGAGTTTAGGATAGTCAATATGTAATTGTAGATACAGATGGACTGTTTTAGAAACCTGTCTAGTAGTCACATGATAATTTATGACTTCTTTTTTGCCCTTTTTTTTTTCTTAAGTATTAATTACCTTAGAGATAATGTGATTTTGCGGGTGTCACCTGCCAGTTGGTCTGTTATTAACAGATAGGTGTAAGCACGTCCTGTCTTTCAAAGCTTATTGTTCGTTTGGTTTTTGGTCAATGGTGACCTTTTTAGTTTTCTGCTAAATCTTTTAGATACAAACCCTATTATCGCTGGTGCCTCTCTTATTTTCTGGTATGATTTTCTAGTTCAATTTTATGTGGTATTACAGCTCAGGATCTGGAATCAAGTGGTTTCAGGACATCTTGGTATCTTTTAGTGGATACAGCATTTGAAGACTCTTGTTAGAGAGTCCATTGTTAGTGAGTTGACTTTGAGACTTTTCACACACAGAGAGAAGCTGCAGATTTGTACTGAGTGGTCCCTCATATCCTTTACCCAAGTATTCATAAATGTCCTATAACCATCTATAATTAATTATCTTAGCCAGGACAGTGGTAATAACATTGCTATAGCATTGCTATGGAATTATAGGTCTATTTGCTGTATTTGTTTTAAAGATAATGATAGTGTGTGAGTCATACTGTTTCCTTTGGAATCGTTTGGAGGGTGATAGTGCTGTTTTCTGAGTTGGGTCTTACTATGTAGCCCTGGCTGTCTTGGAACTCAGTATGTAGACCAGGCTGGTCTCGAACTCACAGAGATCCTTCTGGCTCTGCCTCTTGAGTCCTGCGATTAAAGGCATGTAGCACCAAACCTGTTAGGGTTAGGAGTTTTTGTTTAACTTCTTTGGTATTAAATTTCATTCCTCTTTATTCTTAGGGTACTCATTTTAATTTTATCCCAAACAACATACACAACAGTCTAGGGAAAAAAAATAGTAGTGCCTGATGACTGTATTTACTGAGAAGTTACGAATGTTTCCTGTTCTTTGTCTACCACCCCTCCTATTGTTTTAGTTGTAATATATCTACTTTGTCAAACAGTCAGGAGTCACAGGTCCGCTTTCTTCCGTTAATCATTTGTTGTAGATTCTAAAATAACTAAGTGTTAAATATTCATCTCTGCTTCTTTCTTTCTTCCTTTCTTTCTCTTTCTGGTTTTTCAAGACAAGGTTTCTCTGTGTAGCCTTGGCTGTCCTGGACTTGCTGCCTTGTAGACAAGACTGTCCTGGAACTCACTGTGATCTGCCTGCCTCTGCCTCTTGAGTGCTGGGATTAAAGGCGTGCGCCGCCATGCCCGGCTTTCATCTCTGTTTCTTACGCCCTTGCTTCTTTAGTGTTTTGTTTTGACACGGGGTTCTTTTTTATAGTCAGTACTGGCCTGTGATTTCCTCTGTAGCCTAGGCTGGTCTGGCAGTCACCACGCTTGCCTGCTTTAGTCATTTTGATTGTCTACACTGTGTTTTCTAATAGGTTCTGTCTTAGGACACAAAATTCCTGGAGTTCTGACAAGTTTGTCTGTGGATATTACAACAGAAAGTTTGAGTGTGGGCAAGTTGTCCTGAACTCTCTTTCTGGATTCTCTTAAGTCTGATTCTGCAGATTGTTTGCTTTATGGCATATAGATTTGTTGTGGGAAAGTCAGATGGCCATTTAATTTTATTTCCATAAGTTTTTGCTCTTTCTGCCTCAGTTACTAAAGGTGGCTCTGTTGGTTACTTTTCATTGCTGTGATAAAACACCATGGACAAAGGCGACTTATGGAAGAAAGAGTTTATTTCGGTTTATAGTTCATGGCAGGGAGTCCATTATGGTGGCAGTAATGTGGCAGCAGACAGCCAGAGCCAGATGCCAGAGATATCTTGTCTTTCATTTAAAACACCAGGCGGAAAGCAAACTGGAAGTGGGGCAAGGATTATACATTCGCAAAGCCTGCCTCCAGGGATGCATTCTTCTAGCAAGAAGCCTGCTCTCACAGGCTTCCAACCTCTCCAAACAATGCCACAGTGGACCAGGTGCTCACACACAAGAGCCCATGGTGAACACTGCTCATCTGAGTCACCACAGTGGACCAGGTGCTCACACACAAGAGCCCATGGTGGGCATTGCTCATCTGAGTCACCCACAGTGGACCAGGTGCTCATACACAAGAGCCCATGATGGACATTGCTCATCTGAGTCACAGTGGACCAGGTGCTCACACACAAGAGCCCATGTGGATGGACACTGCTCATCCGAGTCACCACAGTGGACCAGGTGCTTATACACAAGAGCCCATGATGGACATTGCTCATCTGAGTCATCACAGTGGACCAGGTGCTCACACACAAGAGCCCATGTGGATGGACACTGCTCATCCGAGTCACCACAGTGGACCAGGTGCTCATACACAAGAGCCCATGATGGACATTGCTCATCCGAGTCACCACAGTGGACCAGGTGCTCACACACAAGAGCCCATGTGGATGGACACTGCTCATCCGAGTCACCACAGTGGACCAGGTGCTCACACACAAGAGCCCATGTGGACACTGCTCATCCGAGTCACCACGGTGGCTTCAAGTTTATCATCTCAGTTATGGCTGTTCTGAGGGAATTTCCTTTCAATTTCAAATGTTTTTATTTCAGGAAAACATAATCAGCTAACTCCTTGTACATAACTTTTCTGCTTCTCTGGGTTTCTTAAAGGACTGTGCTGTATGTACTTGAATGAATGTCCCTCCTATTTTCAGTGTTTGCCACATTCTCTTGTGTTTCCTCTACCCTAGGGTTTATTTCCGGTTTTATTTCTTTTTCTTCTTTTGAATTTTATTATCTCATTTCTGAGTTTGTATAGTTTGGAGGGAAGCTTATTTGACCAATTGGTGATTGTTTTAACCCAATTCTAATTCACGTTCTGTGTCCTATAGAACAAGTGGGAAAATACTTTGAGAAATGGCGCCCTATTCTAACAGAAAGCAATGGTGGAACTGATGTAGCCTGTGTAGTCCTATGATTAACTTTGGTTTAAAATATTCTCTTGTTAATCCTGTGGAGCAAGATTTCAGAGAGGACTGACAGAATGGTAGAGGGCAGCCGAGGAGAAAGTTGATGGGAATGTAATTTAGGTGGAGGCAGCTGGGTAAAAAAGAGACAGTATTTTAGAAGTGACAGATTTCGTAGCTAGCTGGGTAGAGAGAGGAGGGACTCAGGATGGCAAGTTTCTGTTTTGGTACCCAAGGGCTTGAATTGTGCTTCGTTATGTAGATTAGGAGATTATTGGGGCTGGGAGTTTGGGAGGGCGAGATAATGAGCTCTGTCTGGGGCATGTAGGTACCCATGTTTAGCAAGGGCTCAGTCATGCAAATTGGAGGCTGGGAGAAAGGGTGGCATTGGCGGGGGCTTAAAGTAATTCATAGTCATGAGCCTGGAGGATGACATCATCTAGGGAGAGCACAAGAAAGGAGAAAGTAGGTCATGGAGAGAATTCCAACTTAGATAAGAAAGGGAACCAGCCTTAGGAATATTAATAAGAATGATTGGGTGCTACTCTGTTTTCATCTTGTTATGGCTGTTCAGGCGGAAAGGCCCATGCAGGTGTTACTCGTTTTACAAAGGACTGAGTTGGAGTTCAAAGGTTAGCCCTTGATCCTTGTTGCACTCCTTGCAGGCAGTCGTTGAGAAAGCTCAGTCTATGTCACTTGCATCCACACTTTTCTCACCTCCTACCTGGCCTCTTGCTAGGCAAGGAGCTAAGGAAATACTGCACAAAGTGGTGATGTGCTACCTAGGGTGAGAGAAATGGAAGGGTGTTAGCAGTGTGAGGTGCTGCTGAGAGATTAAGAGGGATGGGCGACTGACTCCGTGGCTCACTCTGGACTGATTCTTGTGTTGGAATTGGTTCGCTGTGGAATGTAGATAGTAGGCTTAGTTTACTGTACTATTTCCCTTATCTGTGCTTTTATTGGAAGTGCCAGCTCATAATTCCCCAAAGAAGAAAACAACAATCGTTAAAAAACAGAAGTGATGCTAAATACAGACCACGACTGCTGTGAGACAGGCTTTCCTGTGTGATGTAATAATATCCTAGTATTTGGGAGGGTGATGCAGCTTGGCCCGCTCCTGACGCTGCTCCGACAGGAAAGGGAGGGGAAGAGCCTCTGTGAGCACTTGACTGCAGAGGGAGCGCTGCTTGCTGACAAAAGCTGAGTCAGAGGATGGAGACTGCGCTATAGGCAGGCATGGCCCAGTTCAGGCTGCTGGACTGCATGATCAACCACAACTGGAGTTTACTCTGCAACCTGTACTGTGCTTGGAGCGGCCAGGTTTGTCTGATGGATGCATGGTTTTGCTTTTTAATTTGAGACCTTCGTAACGGTAGAGCAGAGTGGAAGTGCTTGCCCTGGGAACATTGCCTTCTTGTTACAGTCATCTTTTGTTACTTTTTTTTTTTTTTAATTAGTTTTCTTTAACATGGTATATGGTAAATCTGATGATCTGAATTACTCTAAAAAAACTTCAGTTAGCTGAAGTAGCACAGACGATGCTGTTTGAAGAGCATTAAGTTGTGGGGGAGGGGCAGAGGGAGGGGAAATGAATTACTTAACTTAAAGCTAATAAATAGGAAAACAGTACAGCTGTAAGAGAAGGCCAGTCTCACAGCTTTTCCAAGGAGTTTCCGATTGTGTTACTAAGGTAGCAAGGGTTTGCAACGAGCTGCCGTTAGCAAGCTTTTTATTTACAATAAAATATGGTTCTGGATTTCTTTCACAGTGGTATTGAATGAGGTTCCTTTCTGAAGTTTTTATGTCATGAGCTAGACTTTTGTGAAAATTATCGTTTTGTAGTAGAGAAAACTTGCTGGGCATATTTCTTAGAACAGCTATCGGCTTTTGCGTGCTCTCTAAGAAGCAAGCCTTTCCTGTGCAACCCCATCAGCACTGTTATCAGGTAGAGACTGCTTCACTAAGTCGTAAATCATGTTGTACATGCTCAGCCTAATGGCTTGGCTTTTCAAACACAGAAAACCCAGCCACGCCCCAGCTATGTCTCAATTCTTCCACAGGCCAGACACAAACTTCCTAGGCTGGAAGACTTGAAATTAGTTCCGAGCAAGACCTTCGGGTCTCAGCTCTTTCCTGGTTGGCCTGTTTTTCTGGTCTAGGAAATAGTTTCATAGTTTAGCATGGACATGATAGACCAATAGATCAGAGAAATTAGAGATAGAGGTCATTTAATGTCTGTTTCTTCCATGCTAAGATTGATCCCTCAATGCACTCTCTAGTACTCTCCCTAATGGATTTACATTACCACAAAAATACGGGTTTTACATGGCTACTAAGAGAATAAAAGAAGATAGATACTGCAATTATCTAACATTTAAAATTCATGATATCAGGAGCCTGGCAAAGCTGAAACTTGAGCCCTGTGCTTTATGCATGCTTTGTAACTATCACTAGGCCTCACAGTCTTGCATAGTCTCACCAGGAAATGTTCTTGTTTGAGGTCTGAAGCCACTTGGTCTTAGCAACCCCAAAGGAGTGTTAGCTGTGCCATAGATGCCCTGGCATGAGTTGATGAAGCCGCAGATACCGAGGGTTTCATGTGTGCCTCGGCCTGAGTGCTGCTAGAGTGCTGCCTTTCCTGTGGTTTTGATCTGACAGATGCTAGTAGCATCTCTCAGAGTTTGCAGAATATAGCATAAGTAAAAATGGCGCCGGACACCATATTCTATAATATTGCTGCCACTACTGAAAAGTGTTTAATGGAAGTCACATAGTACCTATAAGGCTAGGCAATTGAAATTTGAAAGGAGTCAGAAAAGAGCAAAGAGACTGGTTGGGTGTGGTGGCACACATCTGTAATCCTAGCACGTGGATGTTGAGACAGGAGGCTCAGGAGTCAAGGCCAGCCTAAGCTCAAAAGAGTGGAAGAGGTGTGTGTAGAAGCAGGTATTTGAGACTGCGGAGAACAGGGGAACAAGCTTTAGGAGACAGCGCCTGTGCTGGACCTGTGTTGACAGACACTTCGTGTGTGTGTGTGTGTGTGTGTGTGTGTGTGTGTGTGTGTGTGTGTGTGTAATATGCATAGGTGGTGCTGGCCCAGATCAGAAGAGGTGGTTGGATCCACTGGAACTGGAGTCATGGATAGTTAATTGTGAGCCACTGTGTTGGTGCCAGGAAGTGAACCCAGATCCTTTGCAAAACCAAGGAGCGCTCTTAACTTCTGAACCTCCCCTATGCCCCTCAAGATACTAAGGAAGCTAAAAATTTTAGATTTGTATGTGAACTTGTCTTAAACATTTTAAGTATTGGTGACTTATTTAAAAAGTTTCAAAACAGTAGGACCTGAAGCACATCTGGTAGGCAGATGTGGCTCTGGGCTTCCAGTGTGCAACTTCTGATTTATAGTGACTTATGGTAGCTCTTGGTCCCCTTGGTTTCACCATGGAAGCTAAACTGGGCCTAGGAATGTTGCTGGATAAAAGCATGTGGTATTGGTACTGTAAAGGATGAGGAAGAAAGGGAGTAAATGAAATGGTGGGTGAGAAAAGAGGGAGACAGATTGGAGACAAAGGAATGATACGCTAGAGTCAGGAAATGCCACCACAGGGCAGAATGCTGGTCAGTATGGCACACTGAGAATTCTGATCTAGGCCGTGTTGGTGGCTGAGTGGAGTAGAATGGCAAGGCTAGTGTCCAGAAACAATGGAGGCAGAGGTGAGGCTGGCTCTGAGACAGGCCTATGCTGCCAGCTTTGCCTACTCACGTCCAGTGGTGTGCATACCAGGGACCGCTGTGAAGATGAAAATGGGCACAAGCACAGTGCCTGGCACATTAGTTATATTTGATACTTGCCTCTTGTGAATGTAACGTGTTCTCGTCTGATACAGCGCATGAAGATACTATCATATGAGACTTATGTTAGAAATAAACATTTAATATTGTATGAGAGTTAAGTGGAACTTGGAAAAAAATTGGAAATATAAGTTAAAGTTGATCTATACTTTCCAGTAATCTATCACTCCTGTTAATTTTGATATATATACAGTTAGTGTTTTTCACATGGTTCATATTTTTTACAAACTGGAGTCATATTATGAACATTTCTCCCAATTTTTAAGGCTTCATTTAAAAAAGGGGTGTCCATGCATAAACATGTTGAGTGCAGGTGTTCATGGAGGCCAAGAGACGGTGTGGGATTCCCTTGAGCTGCAGTTAAAGGTGGCTGTGAGCTGCCCTGTGTAGGTCCTGGGAACCAAATTTAGGTCCTTTGCAAGATCAGCAAGAACTCTTAACTGCTGAGCCATTTCTCTAGTCCCCCAGGCTTTGGTTTTAATAACTGTAATGGTCTAGCTAGACGATCTATATATTTTCATTACATTTGTTGGACATTTAAATTGCTTCTTTGTGTGCTTCCAGGTATGTCTGTGTATAATGTGTGAATCTGTATGTGCCTAGGTATAGTATCTTCCTCCAAGAAAGCCAATAACCTCTCAGTTTTTTATGTTTTATATTTCAGTAACAAAAGGTATTGCTAGGGAGGAACTTTAGTAAAAGATCTTGAAAGTTTTGTTTCATAATGGGCCCAGTGCTATAAATGGGTGATACTCCTTAGCTTGACCTCCAGAATAGCTCTGTTTATAGCTTTGTGGGTATACATTTTAAATCTGGCATCTTCTGTCTTTGCTGGCATTCTGTTTGCTGTTCACTGTCATACAGCCAGCCTTGTGAAGGAGATGAGGAGGTGACATCAGCTGGAAGTGGCATGGGAAAACACGCTAGTGGGTGGGACAGATGTAGTGTGAACACAGGTAGGGCTTGCAGATGAGAGCAGGGGGCATGGGAATGGGAGAACAGAGGTCTCTTCATCTCTCTTAGGTCCAAACTGAGTAGCTGTGTGTTTCACCAGTGGTGGCTGAGAACTGTTGGCCTCAGGCCTCAGGACCGAAGCTCTCAGAGCTACTGGTCTCAAGAAGAGGAGGGGGAAGGGGACAGAAAAGCACTGTTTTTTGTTTTTTTTTTTTTTTCCATTAGCCCTGAGATTCACCCCATCATAGGAAAGCTGCACAATGATGAAAGAAGCCACAGGGGATTTTTAAATCAGTATTTTCAGAGTGATTAAAAATAGATCCCAGGTATTTTAGATATTTAACCTTGTTTAGTACTTCTGATAACTCCACAGTGATGATGTAACTATCACATTCCTGGTTTTGCATGTGAGGAAACTAATGCAATAGGAGGTTTCATCACGTGCCCAGGTTCCCACAGCTGGGACAATGTGAAGCAGTGTGTACTGAGAGTCAGACTCTGCTTAGTGTTGGAGTTACAGGCATGTACCACCTGTTAAATTAATTTGGCCATTTCTAGGGCTTCTTAATTCTAACAAAATAAGACATGCTTTACGTACTGCTGTGTGTTTGAGGGAGGATGTTTTAATTCTGCTTTGCACCATGGTTGATGAGGTTACTTTCTAATGGCCTTGAGTTGAGAAAATGGGAGGTAAAAGTTCTTTGGCCAGAGTGGACTTCACTGGGTGCATTTAAGAGTGAAGTGCATTCTGGGCGTGGTGGCACATGCCTTTAATCCCAGCACTCGGGAGGCAGAAGGTGGACTTCTGTGAGTCCCAGGCCAGCCTGGCCTACAAAGTGAGTCCAGGACAGCCAAGGCTACAGAGAAACCATGTCTCAAAAAAACAAAACAAACAAATCCTGCTCAGTTCTTGTGCTGTGAAACTTGTTAAAAATAATATAATAGAGTCTCAATTATTTGTGTAGTAGCCAAGTTAAGAGAGAAACAGAAACAAACGCAGTTTTATAAAAGTAACTTTAACAGTCCACATTACAAGCTTTTCCACTCATCTCCCATCCGCCTCACAACAGTTTCCTTTAGCTTAGTGAGATTTGCCTCTCCTGTGACATTTCCCTCACCCTTTGGAGGCAGGTGCCAGCTATGGTTGAGTCACGTTTAGGAACAATATGTTTTTTATTATCCTTTTCTATCACTTCTGGTGCAGGCCCTTTGGTACCATTCTGATTGAGACACTCTTTCCTGAATTTCATCTTGAATGGAAGGGTAAATGCTACTCCTGGGTCCCTGGTGTTCTCTGTGATCATGCTACCCCGGAGGCTTTATCACACCCAGGGCTATAACTTCATTCTTAGTGCTGACTTGAAGAGGAAGAGAGGCACTCAGCATCTTGGCAGATGGGTGGAGTGTCCTGTGACCCCTCTGCGGATTCCTGTTAGCCGGATTGTTTTCTTTTGTGATACATTGGCCCAGTCCTAGATGTGCAGTTCCTGAGCCCTTAGCTCCTTCCATTATGGTCAGCCACAGCGGTTCTGATACCCCTGTTTAATATGAAGTCATACTTTGTCCAGACTTCTTACACCCTGTTCAGTGGTGTATCTGAGGCTCCCTCTCACTCCACCACTCCACAACTACTCCACAGCTAATGCTTGTTGTAAACCCACGGGGGGTGGGGGTGGGGTTGGCCAGTGCCTGCAGTTCTTAGGAAGTAGAACCCTTTCTTCGTTGTCTTCATTCATTGGCCTTGTTTCTGGCCTTGATTAGGTGGAGCAGATAGATCACTTCCAGTCCAGAGAGCATCTCTGTTAGTGGGCAGTACTTGGTCCTCCTGGGCCTGTGTGCTTTCCTGGGCTTCATGTGGGGCAGAATCCACTGTAGACACCCAGAGCTCTTCTGGTCTGTTACTTAGCCCACTGGCCAGGTTCCTGTTCCCTGTACCCAGGTCCTATAAACGTGGTGTGCTGTCAGCTGAGGTGGCCGTAAGGCTCACTCCATCTTTTCAGGGTTCACTGCCCTCTGTTGATCCCTGCCTGGAAGCCATTGCTCTGAGTTGGGGTGTTTGTGTGGTATAGTGTTCCTCTGACACCATGAAGGACAGAGCACTAATCGTCTCAGGGAGGGTCTTGCTGGGGTAGAAATGGAAGCAAACTTTTGTAGGGCTTCTTGCTGCTAGTGTGGCCAGAGTCACCCACAGCACGCTCCTCCGTCTGGCCCAGCCCTTGGTTTGCTTGGGAAAGGATCCGCTCTCAGGACCCCTCTCTTATTGAACTTAGTGCTTTGCAGGCTGTGGAGCTGAGAGCCTTACAAAAGGTGATATCATTTTACTTATTTTCATTTGTAATGTGTGTTTGTCTGCATGTATGTATATGAATCACACACATGCCTGGTGCCCATAGAGGCCAAAAGGAGGTGTCAGAGTCCGTGGAACTGAAGTTAGGGATGGCTGTGAACTGTCATATGGGTGCTAGGAACCAAACCCAGGGCCTGGGCAAGAACCATTTTTCTGGCCCCACCCCGACACCAGCTGCTGAATGGAAGCATCTTCAGTTTTGTGTTTTGTGCCACACGATCCTATCCAGAGAGAGAAGCTTACAACATGGTGGCTTATTTCATAAGGACATGTAAGGGAGATGCAGCAGAGAGTTGCAAGACTGAAGGCTGCAGTGTTTTGGTCTCTAACCGTGGAGGTGATTATTCCGTCCCTTTTATGGAGTCCTAATCTTCAGGAGCTAATCTCTAGATCGAGCCCACACTCAGGGAGGGGTTTGCACATAGACAGGAATGCCAGAAGGTGGGGACATTGACCAGAGTCCATTGAGAGTTGGGGAATGTGCTGGAAATATCCCCCAAATCCCTTGGTTTGTGAGGAGGTGCACAGATCTGAGTCTGTAGTGCTCAGTTCTGATAGATAAGCACGGTGAAAGGATACAGAGCAGGTCGGCAGAGAAAAGGAAAAGGCGCTGGGGCAAAGGTCAGTGGGAAACACACACAGGCTTCCAGAGTCCTCCCTTGGTGAGGTCACACAGGATGTGCTTAATTAATGCTTCAGCCGCAGACTGCTACAGTGCCTGGGAAAAGTGCACCAGAGAAACTCATTCAAAGTGAAATTTTTTTAACCGCAAGCCAGTCACCTTCTACCTAGAATCTAACAACATTTTAGACTCCCAGAAGGAAAGCAAGTGCTTAACACAAACCACTGCGTACACTAAACAGCTTAGGCAGAGCAAGCCACTCTCATCGGCGGGGGGTCCATGGGAACATTCTTAACATCCAAACAGCATGATGCCAGCCATGGCCACCGTACAAGAGTGTGCCAGGTCTGCTGTGCTCACACTTCTGAATAGGATGAAGTCAGGGGTTATGTTCATCTTACCCCAAGTCACAGTAACTAACCAGTCAGAATGTTTTCTGAAATGCAGGTGTGGCGGTGCGGACTAATGATTCTAGCTTTCAAGAGGCTTGAGTCAAAAAGATAGCCAGGTCCACGCCAGCGCAGACTGGACAGCGAGGCATGGCTAAAAGGAAAATAAAACAAATAACCCAATTTCGTTGAACATGGTGTTAAAAACTCTTAAAATTGGAATAATGTTACCTAATTTTTACTTCCTTTTAATAGTCTCTTTTGGAATAAACAAAACAGGTTAATGCAAATGGTAAGATTTTGAATTTTTTCCCCAGCAGCTTATAAGAAGTAAACATTAGAGCCAGGCAATGGTAGCTCACGCCTTTAATCCCAGTACTTGGGAGGCAGAGGCAGCTGGATCTCTGTGAGTTCAAGGCCAGCCTGGTCTACAAAGTGAGTCCAGGACAGCCAGGGCTACACAGAGAAACCCTGTCTCAAAAAAAAAAAAAAAAAAAAAAAAGAAAGAAAAAAAGAAAAAAGAAGAAGAGGAGGAAGTGGAGGTAGAGGAGGAAGAAAAAGAGAATACTCATTCTGGGCTTCCTTAAGAGAAAGTACGTGGTGTCATTGAAATTCAGAAAGCAGTTCTCATTGACAGGAATGTCTTAACTCCTGGCAAAACAAAACAAAATCCCTGAGGGCTGAAAAGAGCTCCAGATACCGAGGTTATCACCAAAGATAGCAGCCTTTAGGCTCACAGAGGAGATAACGGCCAAGCCACAGTATATGGAACTGTTTTATAATCTGATTAGTCACTGCATTGGGATGCGCCCTAACTCAATAGGAACCTTGGAGTGGCTTGACCTTGGAGCAGTTAACTAGAAATGCAAGGTTCCCTGGGGCAGGGGGTAGACACACCTTTGAGATGGAACCAGGAGGCTGCAGTTCCATTTCTTTCCCTTTTCCTTTCTCCAGTGCACTGGGATTTGGGATGGGCTATTATGTCCTAGCTGCCTTTATCTGGGTTCTGGGAACTTCTGGTCCTCATACACAAAGCCAGTCTCCCAAGATTCCTGTTCTTGTGTCTATGGCCATGGGCCACGTCCTGAGACACAGGACAGTCAGGCATCTCCAAAAACAAAATGTTAGATTTTTGTTGAGACTGCTATGCTGTTCCTGGCCAGGTGAAGGAGATGCTGGGTATGGTCCTGGGAAAGGAAGACACACTACTCATTAACATATACACCCCAAGTTACCTGTAAGGTGCACATGACTTTATGCTAGGTGTAAAAATGAATCTGTGCTCAGGAGTAAATACAGGCTGAGGAGTGGCCAGACTGTGGTGTGACCGCCTAACACAGGGAGGGGGCAAAGTCACGGAATGCATGCAGAATATGGACTTTTTTTGGGGGGGGGGTACATGTTTCTGATGGTATTATACAAAATGTTTCATTCAAATTTGGGCTTAAATAATTAAAAGTTGTTTTCTTCTTGTGGATAAGGAACAAAAATCTTCTCATAAAGTAGTTTTTGTTGTTTCTATTTGTTTGTTTTAGACAGAATCTTATATAATCTTGGTTGGCTGGGACTGAGGATGACCTGGACTCCTGAGTGCTGGGACTACAGGACTACATGCTGGGCATTTTCTCTTCCGTCATTTTTATTAATGGAGTTTAAGATGCTTAGTTTTGCTAATAAGACACAAAAAGATACAAAAAAATTAAGCTTATTTGTAAAAATGAAGAAAACCCCAGTGCTGATCAGAACACAGTAGTCTCCTACTGTGGATAGATTTTGCTGTCTGTTTTATTCTTAGCACTTTGAAACAAAAACCAAATAAAACGTTAATATATTAACAAGAAGCACATTCTCAGGAACCTACTCTATGTGGGTCTCGTGGTTTTTCATAGACACTGGCCCACAAAGAGGCAGTAGTGAGAGAAGCTCAGGGGCAGTATAAAAATGACCACACTTGCTCCTCATGAGAGGAACCAGGCCCCAACATCCATGTAGGCAGCTCTAAAATACCCGTAACTCGTTTCAGGGGATCCTGTACTGCCTTCTGGACTGTGCAGGCACCAGCACTCACACACGCGCTCACGCGTGCACACACACGTACACACAACATACATGCACCTAAAAAAAAAAAAAAGGTAGTAAGCTTAGCCCAGCATGGTCGCACACACCTTTAATTCCAACGCTTGGGCGGTTTGATCAACAGAGTGAATTCTAGGACAGCCAGGGCTACACAGAGAAACCCCATCCCCCAAAATAAAGCAACAACAAAAATAGATAGTAAACAATTCTATACCTAATTTAAAAAGTTTAAATGAACAAAGTATCTTTTATTCATGTGACGAAATGCTAGAGTTTTAAAAATAGTATAGACATATTTATGTGGTAAGACATTTAAGTAAAAAGTAAGAAAAATTTCTAAAGTGTGTATATTCATATAAAAATGAGAGTTTACATAAATACCAAACTTCTGGCTTAGTTTTCATCAGCTTGCCAGAAACTGGAGTCATCTGAGAAGAGGGGACCTCAGTTGAGTACTTCCTCCATCAGATTGGCCTGTGGACATGCCTTTAGGGTTTTCTTGATTAATGACTGATATAGGCCCAGTCCTCTGTGGGTGGTGTGCTAGGCAGGTACCTCTTGTTTTCTAAGAAAGCAAGATGATCATGCTTGCTCCTAGGGAGCAGGCCGGGAAGCAGCACTCCTCCACAGCGTCTGTTAATGGTGTGGTTTACAGGGAGAGTTTCTGTTCGGGAGACTTGAAACTTCAGCTGTGGTCCCGGTGATGCTGCCAGTTAGCTATGAGGCTATCACTGAGGCTCTCTGGCTTCAGTGAGTTGGATAAAGTAGGTCTCTGGTGTTGAGGGCTTTAGTAGCCAGAGGGTCTAAGGAAGTAGCAAGGGCTGCGGAGCTCCCTGCGCTCCCAGGCTTTCTCTCCAAACTGCTCTGCATAGTTGATAATATTCCGAGTTTCTGTTCTCAGTTATCATTCATAGATGGGGAGGGGAAGGAAAAGAAAGAAAAAGATAAAGAAAACTACCCTCAAGGCTTACCAATCAATGCTGGGCATGGGCACATACCGTCAGTCTTCTCTCCTGAGACAGGCTATTGTGAGTTCAAGACCAGCCTGGGTTATGGAATTAGACCCTATCTAAAAAACAGTCACTTGGCTTGGTGTGCCTTTTTTGTCAGGGTGCCCTTGCTGTTCCGGAAATCAGCGCCCTTGAGCACCAGTTGGTGAGTGAGTGGCTGGTTGCTAGAGAGAGCTATGTTTTTACACATGTGAGAGCCACACCAACATCTGCAATGTGCTATTTTTCTTTTTTCTTTCTTTTTTTTTTTTGTGCTATTTTTCTTAGTCCTAACCCTGTGAGCTGTACTGCCTTCCTGGCTGCCCAATTAAAGCTGGACAGACCTAGGGTATAGTTTGAGTCACCAGTATTTGCCAAGCATTAGGCCATTTGCTTGAGGTTTCAATGTTATGCCTTATAAATTTAAGAACACGTTACTTGTTATTAGTGGGTGTGCATACATGTATGTTGTATGTCAGCATGTGCAGCCGTGAAGGTCAGGGGACAAATTTGGGAGTTGGCTCTCTCCTTGTGTGGTGAGTTCCAGGGCTACAACTCATCAGACTTGCTGGGCAATGAATTACCTTCTCACCTGCCGAGGCTTCTCACCAGGCCGCTTTGAATTTAAGATACTGAATGACCAAGTTTCCTTAGTTAAAAGTCTCTGTGAAATTATATGTAATCTTTACAGTATTGCCTAGTGAGTCCACGATTAGGTTAAGTTGATGATATAGTTTTTTTCTTTGGCAATATTAGGGTTTCCATTGCTGTGAAGAGACATCCTAACCAAGGCAACTCTTATAAAGGAAAACATTGAATTGGAGCTGGCTTAGAGGTTTGGTCTGTTATCATTATGGTGGGAAGCATGGCGTATCAAGGCAGACATGGTGCTGGAGGAGCCAGGAGTTCTTTTCTACACCGTGATCTGCAGGAGGAGACTGGCATCTTCCGGGCAGACCGGAAGAAGCTCGCATTCCGCATTGGGCTGAGCATGAGCATGAGAAACCTCAGAGCCCACCCCCATGGTGACACACTTTTTCCAACAAGACCACACCTACTAATAGTGCCACTGCCTGTGGACCAAGCATTCAAACACTGTGGAGGGTCAAACCTAGTCAAACCACCCCAGGCAACAAGACCTCTCTCCATAGTCTTGGGTAGCCTGGCCTGCCTCTGCCTCCTGAGTGCTGGGTTTAAAGGCGTGTGCCACCATAACTGGCGGATAGTATAGCGTGTTAATACTATATTTGAGGCTGCTTTATATTTTGGAAAACTTAGTGAACATTTATGAAAATGAGTCTTTGTTCTAGAGTACCAAGGTGCTTCAAGTAAAATGTGTAAGTTTTGAGATGGCTAAACCTGCCGTGTCTTCACTAGCTTATGTGTGTCTTCCTGTGCATGTCTCAGAGGGGACTGCATTATTTCTTTGGTAGCTAGGATGAAGTGTGACTTCTAATTTGATGATACATGTCTACCTAAAGGGTAAGGAGGTAACTTTTTGTTCTAAAAATGCAACTATTCTCAGCTTGAGAAGAAACAGACATTTTATTCACATCACAAAATAAGAACAAATTGAAACCATCCTTTTAATGGTATCTACTATTATTACTTCTTTAACAGAATATGTGTAAAAATGCCTATACCCACATTTTTCAATGTCTGGCTTTGGCTTTCTTTGTTAGTGTTTCTTGTTGTTGTGTGTGCGTGTGATTGGGCACACATGTGGAGGACGGAAGCTAACTTTTAGGGGTCAGTTCTCTCCTTGTGTCACACAGGTCTGGTGACCTGGATTCAGGCTGGGCTGGCTTTTGTGACAGCACCTTCACTGGTTGAGGTGTTTCTTAAGCACTTAATTTAGTCTTTTGACTTTCTGTTAAGATTGGGAGTGGCTCTATCTTACAGCATAGGTGCAGAGCCATCCATTCCAGTGTGCTGGTTAGTCATGCCTTGCAGTGCAGCGCTCTGCAGTGAAGAGCCAGGGCAGGTGTGAGCGTGGGACTCTCTTGTTGGAAATCTGTGCTGAGGAAAGAATAAATGGCTCAGGTAACATAAAGACATTTCCAAACTGGTGGAGCCAAGCAGGGGGACTGCGTGCCATTCCAGCCTGACGTCAGGGCCGGGTTCATGTTCACCATACAGAAAGTCCTGAGATCGTTCAGTAAAGTAGTAAAGGCTAGTGTGTGTGTGTGTGTGTGTGTGTGTGTGTGTGTGTGTGTGTGTGTGTGTTTGCGCATTTCAGGGGAGAAGGAGAGACTTAACATAATTTTGATCATACGAAATTTTATATCTTACTTTCTTTAGCATTATACGTTGGGCATCTTCCCAATGAAAAACTTGCCACTCGTGACTTTCATAGGTTGGTTGTAGTCCTTGTTTTTTGTTGCTGTTGAACACTGGGTGTTTTTTTTTTTTTTTATTGTAGAGATGCGTAGCACCGCTTGACCCTTGCTTGGAAGCCCCTGGTCATCTCACTAGTTCCCAACTTTAATTTGTTGCTACATTAGGGAGGGAGAGGGGCGGGGAGCTTTGCCTTTGAAGAACATCTTTCATGAGCGGGTCTGCAGAGCCTTAACTACTGAGGTAACGTCCAAATGCTGCTTCAGACATTCATGGCCTGTTTCCCTTATAGTTTAAAAGTTTGAAGGTCTCATGGGAAGATATTTTAGGAAGAGGCTAACTGCATAATGGAGAGGATGGTGTGTCACGGGCTGTGTTAGACAGGAGCAGGGTTGTTGGTTGAACTACAGTTGTCTGACAAAAACTCTTCATGGGGAGAAACAACAGGTGTCCACTGAGAAGGAGCCCGTGACAGGCCTTGGTGAACCTGTGAGTTTTATTGGAGTCACTTACAGGAGCTGAACTGACTCAAAGACAGCCACATCACCAAGGCCCATCCCAGCAAGCTAACAGCTTACAAAAGCTGGGGGTCTGAAGCACACTGCCCAGCCTGGCTAAACCTCTTCCAGAGAGCTGAGCTGGTTTCTGCTTCTTCTCTGCAGCTGGCCTGGTCTCAGCGTTTTCTTTGCAGCTTTTCTCTCTGAGAGTCTGCAGTGCAGCTCAGCTTCTCTGCGTCTTTTTGGCAGCTGGCTTCCCACCTGAGACTCCTGTTTGCAGCCAAGCTTCCTTCAATCTGAGAGGGACTCTCAGCTTCTATGTGCTGCATACTCTGGCAAGGAAGGGCCTTGTGAATCTGGTCAGCTTCAGGAACTTTGTGGAGCGGTTTGGAGTTTAAACCTTCCAACTTTGTAAAGAGCCTCCCTGTGGTATGGAACATTTCAGTCTGGGAGGAAAGGGCTGTTAGGCGACACGGCCGTTCTGTTACTATATCTTGCAGTTAGGAGATACTTAGGAAAGTTAGAAGCAGATAAAGAATGGAAGTAAAATTAAGGTACGGGGCTTTCGACTTTCGTAGTGTACGTGAAGGTGAAGGAGTAGAAATGCTCAGTGCAGTTGGTGAGGCTCTGAAAGTCAGGGTGGAGCTACTTGTGCTGACGGAAATTGTAGTAAGCTGCGTTTGGTGTCAACGCTGGCATGTGGCAAAAGTGGTTGACGCCTGCTTACACTTTTAAGTACACGTTATTTCTTTTTTTTTTTTTTCCCTTCAATCTTTCCCCACCTTTAGGAAGTTGCATGTTTGCCAAAGGTAGGAAAGGGAAAGCGGGTGAGCAGGAAAGCTGGTTCTCAGTCATAGCAGCACAGCAGGATGGGTTGTTGAAGTCAGTGAGTGCCTAGGGTTGTGTCACCAGATTGTTTTTCCTGTTTTAAACGTGCAACAGATTTGAGATCCCTCTAGTTGTTGCTTCTTTAACAACTAAATAAGACATTGTTCATTATAAACCTATTCCTAATTCTTAGAAGTGAAAACAATTCCTTCTTTGACGATTTTGTACACGTATAGGACATACCTTAGTCCTCAACCCCAGGACTCCCGCATTCTCGCTGCCACCTCTTTCTCCTCCTCCCTTTATCTCCCGCCTTACAGTCCACTTGAATCTAATTACTAATACCTGCATATGCATGGACCTGGAACCCAAATGCCCACAACAGTTTGTTTCTGACATTTAGTTGGGGATGTTTTACTTCTAAGTTGCTTAATCCTTCTTTTAAAAAACAAAGTACCTGAAATATATGTCTCGATGAGAATACTTTTTTTCCCCAAATGTGATAACATGTCTTGCAGTGTTCTAGTAAAATAGCAACTGTTCACTGAACTGATGGCCTCCCGAATTCTTGTGTTTAATCATGATTAATATTTGAATTTTTATTTCAGTAACATATCTTCCGTTAGAAACACTTTGTCTTTTGTAAGTAGAATCTGGGACTTCAGTTCCTTAGAAAATAGTCCCTTAGTGTGCTTACATTTTCCAAAATACCTTATAAACTTTTATTTTGTTAAAAAGCTTAAGCTATAAACCATTATTTAAAATAAGAGTGAACAATTTCAATTTTCTCCGATGCAATGCTAAGGAGAGGCCGTATAATTCTTTGACTTTGATATGTGTCAGAGAGATGGCAGCCTTCCCTTGTGCCTGGCTGGGTGGAAAATGGAAGAGGGAGACCACACCGTGGAAGCTGTTGGTGGCCATAGCCAAGTTCACATATTTCCAGTTCACTGCACGTTAGTGTTATCCTGTAGTGATATTCTAGATGAGCAGGTTAGTTTAAAAAGTGTACATACTAGCTGGGCGTGGTGGCGCACGCCTTTAATCCCAACACTCGGGAGGCAGAGGCAGGAGGAGGATCTCTGTGAGTTAGAGGCCAGCCTAGTCTACAAAGTGAGTCTAGAACAGCCAAGGCTACACAAAGTAACACTATCTCGAAAACAAACAAACAAACAAAAGGTGTACATACTGTTAAGCATGTGTAAGTATCCTAAAGAATTCATTAAATACCATGATTTCCACAGTATAATGCATTTCCCTACAGACAGGTGTTCCAAGGAGCATTTATAATTTTTATTAGCAAAATAACCGGACACCCCATTTCCACTTACTGGAGAATGGATATATACAAAGTAGTCTTTTCACAGTGGAACTGTGGAAACAGTGCAGGCGCTGGCTGGCCTGTGAGACCCTTTTGTTTGTGGTAAGCACCTAAGTCTCATGCTCTTGCACCCTCACTGTAGTGTTTATAATAGCAGAAAGTGATGCCTGAGGGCAGCAAAGAAGTGAGTGCAAGCATGCTTTGGGCGATGCAGTGACTGCAAGCATGCTGTGGGCGATGCAGTGACTGCAAGCATGCTGTGGGTGCAGTGACTGCAAGCATGCTATTGATGCAGTGACTGCAAGCATGCTGTAGATGCGGTGACTAATTTCCAAAGAAGAGAGAAGAATTCTTTTGAATTATAAGAATAGTTATACAAATGATAGAAGATGACAAATGATAGAAGATGGGTGAATTTTTTGTTCTGGGCACAATTTTGAATATTTTTTTGTAAATTATATATTTTTCATTATGTGTTTTGAATGAAAGGAGATGGGGAACATACACACATGTAGAGGTCAGAAGACAGTGATTTCTTCTGTCTACACTTACCTGGGTCCTGGGCTGGAATTCAGGTCACAGGGCTTGTGTGGCAAACACTTTGCCTGCTGAGCCATCTGGCCAGTCTGACTTTCTATTTTAGAAAGCCAAATCAAACTGTCCCTGTTATCATGAAGATATGTGGTGTGTCACAAGGAGGCCCAAGGAAGATAGGAATGCCTAATTGGAATATGTCATTACTACCAATAAAATAATTTGGAAAATATGCCTAGAAAGTAGTCTGAGGGCCTGTTGGCTATAAGAAATATCATGTGTCGTGACACCCTCTTGTCATTCTGTGAGATGGTAATATTATTAATGAGATAACTGTCAACAGTTTCCTGTAGTCAGAGCTAACCCGCTTGTGAGATATTGCTGAATGCTCCTAAGCTTGCTGCATTTTCGGTCACTTTTTTTTTTTTTAATAATTTTTTTTTCTTTTTTAAAATATTTATTTATTTATTACATATACAGTGTTCTGCCTCCATATACGCCTGCACATCAGAAGAGGGCACCAGATCTCACTATAGATGGTTGTGAGCCACCATGTGGTTGCTGAGAATTGAACTCAGGACTTTTTGGAAGAGCAGACAGTGCTCTTAACCTCTGAGCCATCTCTCCAGTCCATTTTTGGTCACTTTTGCTCTTAAAAAATATTAAAGTGAAGATTTAGAAATCTATCTTTGAAAGGTTGGTATGTAAAATCAGAGAAAGAGGGAACAGGGAGACACACCCGGATGGTGAAAGAGGGGCTGCTTAGGTGATAGGTACAGTGAGAAGCGCAGTGCTGAGTGACAGTGCTAGCAAGCCCAAAGCACACGTTCCTGAAAGTACAGAAGCTCTGTGTGAAGCGCCGCATCAAGGCAGCTTCTGCAGTGAGCTGTGTGGAAGGTGCTACAAGTGTCCACCTGAGTGATAAACTTAAGGTAGAACTGTTTGTGAAAATACTGACTCAGCCAGGCGTGGTGGCACACACACCTTTAATCCCAGCACTCTGGAGGCAGAGGCAGGTGTATCCCTGTGAGTTCGAGGCCAGCCTGGTCTACAAAGCGAGTGAACGACAGCCAAGGCTACAGAGAGAAACCCTGTCTCGGAAAAACCAAAAAAGAAAAAGAAAAAAGAAAGAAAATAAAATACTGACTCTCAACCAGGCCTTTAATCCCAACACTCAGGAAGGCAGAGGCAGGTGGATCGCTATGAGTTGGAGGTCAGCTTGGTCTACCATGCTAGTCCAGCACAGTCAAGGCTACACAGAGAAACCCTGACTTGAAAAACCAAAAAAAGAAAGGAAAAAAGAAAATGCTGACTCTCAAGGGTTTCATTTGCAGGATTAGACAGAAGTTACCTGGATCTTCCAACGTTTATCTTCTCCTATTGACTGCACTGTGAGCACTGGTTAGAAAAATAGGTGAAGGGACAGCAAGATACTTAGTATCAAAGCACGTCACCTTGTTTTCAACCTGGATTGGCAAAAAGTCTTGAGGGCTGAAACAGCTCACTGGTAAAGCGTAAGGGTGAGGAGACCTGAGTTTGATCCCCAGAACACATGTCAAAAAGTAGGCATGGTGGTGAGCAGCGTCTGTAATCCCAGCTCTGGGGAGGCCGAGACAGGTGGGGTCCCCTGGGGGCCCTCTGGCCAGCCAGCCTCGCCTGCTGAGTTCCAGACCAACAGGAGGACCCTGTTTCAGCAACAATGTTTGGCATCTAAAGAACGACACCCAAGGCTGTCTGGCTGACTCACCTCTCCTCTCTCTCACTCTCAGACAGACTCTTCCCTTACCACTTATAAACAGTCAAACAAAAAATGATTTTAAGTTAGAAAAATGACTTACCAACAAGCTGCTTGGAAAGATTTTCAAGCACACTTGGCATTTACAGATTATATTTCAAAAGTCTTTCAACTAACTTATAATCTAAACCAATAGCCCCCCCCAAAAAAAACCCCAAAACCAAAAAACCAAAACAAAAAAAAAACTTCAATTCAAACATAAAATTATTTCTCTGGCAGGAGAAATTAGTTTGGAGATAAGCAATTTCTAATTATTCAGTATCATCTAATTATTCCATTTCTGTTAATGGCGTGCACTGGAGAAAGTGGGCTGGCTCCTCTGTTACCAACTGTCTAGTTTTGAGACGTTACGCAGCCACTATAAATCGTTCTCTCTCATACGTATGATAAACAAGGTTTTGGCTGGCAGTGTTGACTCAGTGGTGGAGTACTCGTCAGGCCTGTTTGAGGCCCTGGCTTCAGTCTCCAACACTGAAAAATAATCAGTGGTTCAGGTTTTCTTAGACAAAAATCATGTTTTTACACTTGATCTCAGTATCCAAACAGTGATACTTTAAATTTTTGCAATAAGCTTTGTCTGTGTTAATGACAGTTGTGATTTTTATTTTACAAAAGAAATTTGTCTACTTTGCAGGTTGCAAAGTATTATACACTTGGGGGCTGGAGAGATGGCTCAGGGGTTAAGAGTGACACCTGCTCTTCCAGAGGTCCTGAGTTCAATTTCCAGTAACCACATGGTGGCTCGCAACCATCTATACTGTGACCTGATGCCCTCTTCTGGCATGCAAGTGTATATGCCGACAGAACACTGTATACATAATAAATAAATCTTTTTAAAAAAGTATTATACACTTTTTAATTTATATATTTTAAGTATTATATACTTTTGACTTATTAAGGGAATTAGCGATGTCATACTTTTCTGCAGTGTCAGCATTTGGGAGGTAGAGGATCAGGAGTTTTAAGTCCTTACGGAGGCAAATTCAAGGCCAGCTTAGGCTACATGAGACTCTGTCTAAAAAAAATTACAAATATCGTTGAAATGATAGATAATAATGACACAAACAAGCATATGATGTAGTTATTTGTTCATTTAGGTTGACTTGCTTATGTAAAATTCCTGGGCTAGAGTGTACTTTATTTATTTATTTATTTATTTATTTATTTATTTATTTATTTAGTGGCTGGGACCCAAGTCTAAGCACTGTGTATACACCTTGCACACACTATCTGAGGTACGATATTTCTTTTTTTTTTTTTTTTAAAGATTTATTTATTTTATTTATTGCATATGAGTGCTTTATCTGCAGAAGAGGACATCAGATCACATTTTAGATGGTTGTGTGCCACCATGTGGTTGCTGGGAATTGGAATCAGGACCTCTGGAAGAGCAGGCAGCGCTCTTAACCACTGAGCCATCTCTCCAGCCCGAGGTGCGATATTTCTAGTGCTCTTTGGTTTTCCTGAGACCCATCATGTAAAGTACAGCATTTTCTACTTCTGCTGTCATATAAATACTTAAAAAAAAAAAAAAAAGAAAGAAAGAAAGAAGAAAAGAAAAGAGAAAAGAAAAATTCAGACAGTGGAAGATCTTAGGTTTTTTAATTAGTGCCATAACTTAACATCCCAGCCTATCAGTCAAGGCACAGATAGGCTTTAAGAAGCTTGGCGACCACAGTCTACAGCTATAAACCAAGGATCCAGATCAAAGAGTCTAGCTCAGATTCTATGTCCCCCTACGCCATATCCTAGAAACATCAACAAAATAACATGGAGCCAGATGACAGTTGTAACCATAAAGTTAACAATTCAAGGGCATAAAAAGAAAACAACTGTTTTGTGCTTTCTCAGCAAGAAAAGTTACCAAAAGATGTTGGGTGATCTGGCTCTTAAAAGAGACTTTTTAAGTCATTGTCTAACCTGTGGTAGGAGTTACAAGACAAGTCTTTGTGGTCATGAGGACCTTTCAAGACGAAAGGATGCAAAGCTCATTCCCAGGAGTGCGTTCTGGGATGTAGTAGGAAGCTGACTTCATTATGCATTAAGTACAAATAACTATATAAGGCAACGTGTATATTTGCTATGCATATACGCATTCTGTCCTGTTAACATTCATTGTAAGACAGCCCTGCCTCCTCTTTTTCTTCGCACCTCTCTTTTTCTTCTCCTCTCCAACCCTCTGTCATTGACCCAGAGCCTTCCATGTTCTAGGCGAAATCACCACAGTGATTTATAAACAACAACAAAAAAAATTCACCTGCTGGAAGACGTTCCATTATGCCATTTTCCTGTTTTTTTTTAAAGTTACTTTTATTATTTTATGATTGATGTTTCACACTTACACCATCTCGCCCTTCTTTTTTTGCTTTTGCTTTTTGTTTGTTTGTTTGAGACAGGGTTTCTCTGTGTAGCCTTGGCTGTCCTGCACTCCCTTTGTAGACCAGGCTGGTCTCGAACTCACAGCGATCCACCTGCCTTTGCCTCCTGAGTGCTGGGATTAAAGGCGTGCGCCACCACCGCCCGGCCTCATCTCATCCTTCTTTTACTATGCTTTCTTTAGTTATTTTCTCATTTTTATAGAGCTATTTGTTATCCTTTACTTTGCTTTCTTCTAACTTTGAGCTGTCATTCAATCAAATGGTCTTGTCATAAAGCCTTTTAAAGGAATGGAGTGGCAGTTTTTGGTCCATAGGAATTTATTTAATCTCCGTTTCCCAGCCATTTCTTACCTTCTTTTGCTGTTAGCAGTGAGTGGGCACTCGTGGATGGGAGGTGAGATGTGCTGGCGAGATGCAGGCCAGAGCCTCTACTGGAGGAGTCTGTGAGAGCTGTATCCTTCACTCAAGGCCTACAGTTTGCCCTTGTTGCTAAGCCCAGGAGATCAAAGGCACTGTGGGTATGTAGGAGTGAGAGAGGCGCTCGTGTATGGTTCTTTTTATCTCCTCTTTGTATATAGGCTAATGAAAATGTAACCTTCCCCTCTTTCCTGCAGAGGGGAAAGGGTAGAGACTAGAGGGGCTTGGATGTGCTGTTCTGGGTGGATGAAAAAACTGAGAGAACTGAGCTATGTGCTGTTAAAAAACATCAGTTTGTGGAGGGCAAAAGTGAAATTGCTCGCTCTTACCCATCTTTTCCTTTGTGTAAAGAATGCAGTAAAGGACGATAGAACACAGCTAATCGGAGACGCAGAGGATGGAGCGTGACCCAGGAGGGTGTTATGGGAAACTTGAGTATATTTGGAAATGTGAAGCTATCAGAAGAGTATTCTAGACATGAACTGAATGCACAGTTATGTTTTTAAAGTGTTACAATTAGAGTCCTACAGGAAAGGAATTTTTCTTGTTGTTGTTGTTGTTGTTGTTGTTTCTCTGTGTAGCCCTGGCTGTCCTGGAACTTTCTCTGTAGTCCAGGCCTCCTGCCTCTGCCTCCTGAGTGCTGAGATTAAAGGTGGCTGGAAAGGGAATCTTAAAAGATGCTAGGTTATACTGAAGAATAGAAAACAGACACAGATTACAACCTAGAAGAGATGAGACATTCAAACAGAGTGTGCTCTAGCCCTGGAGGCAGGAGCCATCTGGTTTTGAAGGCTTCTTTTTTTTTCTTGTTGTTGTTGTTTGTTTGTTTGTTTTGTTTTGAAGACAGAGTTTCTCTGTATAGCCTTGGCTGTCCTGGACTTGCTTTGTAGACAGGCTGGCCTTGAACGCACAGAGATCCACCTGCCTCTGCCTCCTAAGTACTGGGATTAAAGGTGTGCGCCACCATGCTCAGCTCTTTTTTTCTTTTTTCTTTCTCTCTCTTTTTTTTTTGTTTTTTGTTTTTGTTTGTTTGTTTGTTTTGTTTTGTTTTTTTAAGACAGGGTTTCTCTGTGTAGCCATGGCTGTCCTGGACTCACTTTGTAGACCAGGCTGGCCTCAAACTTCCAGAGATCCACCTGCCTCTGCCTCCCTGAGTGCTGGGATTAAGGGCGTGCACCACCACGCCCATCAGAAGGTTTCTTGAGAGAAGGGTGGCCTCCGACCCAGTCTTCGCGCATCAGCCCCTTCTCCTGCCTCCAGTGCTGGGGTTACCTCCCTCCTCTTTGAAACCTTAGTTTTAAATCTTGCTTGGATTGAATGTAGCCACCCACACTCTGGGATAAGTCATTCTACAAGTTGGCCTCCATGTGCTCATATGTGACATGAAAGAGTTCATTTTTACTGAAACTTAGAGGATCTTTTGTCTGTGCAAAGCATACTACAGGTCAGTTATACACACCAAGAGGGTGCTCATTGTCATTAGCCATTAGGGAAAGGAACATTAGGTCACAACAGGCCATTATCACTCATGCACCTGCCACAGGGACCAAAGTGACAGTAGGAATAATAGCACATTTCTCTGTAAATCTCTCATAATACAGCATCTTCTCTAATTCTCCTTTCAATTTCATTTTTCTTGCTATTCTTTTAAAAAATATTTATTTATTTATCGTGTATGAGTGCTTTATCTGCTGAAGAAGGCATCAGATCACATTATAGATGGTTGTGAGCTACCATGTGGTTGCTGGGAATTGAACTCAGGATCTCTGGTAGAGCAGTCAGTGCTCTTAACCGCTGAGCCATCTCTCCAGCCCCTTTCTTGCTATTCTTAAATCACAGTGTTTTGACATGCTTTTGTGTCTAATGTAGTTAGAAAAGGCCGTCAAGGCAAATAAGAGCTCTGGAAAACACATGTCGTCAGAGATCAGTGGTAGAAGAAACCAGATTTTGGTGGACCAGCGAAGCATTTTCCTTCTTGGTTTTAGCATTTTGGGTGAAGAACTCTGAAGTCACCTGTGGTGACTTTGTTTATAAGAAAGTGGTAGTTTATCTCCCTTTCTCAGATTTTGGCTTTTTACAGGGCTGGGGAACATGAAAATGTGAATAGGAGGCCACTGTGTAGTTGAACTGCACTGCACTGAGCCACAACAGACTAGACTGAGAAGCAAAGGACGACTGGTCTGTTGTGCTGAAGCTCTAGGGCCAGACTGCGAACTACATTGCCGTCTGTGATCCTGGGCAGCCAGGAGGGCGACAACCACACTCCCAAACAGGCCATTTGATCTGCACCATAATGCAGCCCTCCCACACCTCCAAAAAGAAAGACACCCGAGGCTAACGGGTCAGTTACTGCCATATGATTTCTCTCCCTGGAAATTAAAATGCAAGGCAGAGTAGCTGCACTCTTGCCTTCTTAAGGAATGAAAGCAGGAAAACAGTTACTGGGTTATTATTCTGCAATGTTAAATTATAGTTACATATTTGATCATAGAAACTAGCATATTTAATAAACTCTAGGGATTGTCCATTGGTCTTAATTACATCACCAACACTGTTGAAGGAACTCACGTGTTTTCCAGGTTTCAGTCTTAGCTTTGTTTTCACATTGAGCTGATGGCATTGATTCCTTTGTCTCTTGCTTTGTTTAAATCTCTTTATGAGGCATGTTATCAATACCACATATTTCAGTTGTATAATTATACATGTAAACATGTTAAGTGGTCAAGGTACTAAGTATACTTATATCCCCCACCCCAACTATTCATCATCACTAACTCCTTTCATCTACCAGCGTGATCTCTGTCTGCTTCTAGGCAGTATAGACTCCATTTTAGAACATTTTACATCCTTTCCCCCCCACCCCCCGCCCCCCTTTCCCTTTTGGTTTTTTGAGGCAGGCTTTCTCTGTGTCTTCCTGGCTGTCCTGGACTGTAGACCAAGATGGCCTGGAACCCAGAAATCTGTCTGCCTCTGCCTTCTAAGTGCTAGGATTAGAGGCGTGTGCCACCACTTCCTGGCAGAGAATTCTTAGGTCTTTTATGAATAGAATCAAGAAGTATGTACTCTGTTGTTCTAAATTCTTTAACTTTGTGTAATGAATAGATACTTACATAAACAGTAATTTATTTCATTGTTAAGTATTGATTGATGTATCTCAGTTCACCTTTGTTTTAAAACCTTGGGGTTTTTTTTTTTCAGTTTGTAATAAATGAAGCTGGTGTGAACACTTCTGCATTTGACATTAAAAAGATCTGAGTTCTCTTGAGCAAATGACTTGATAGATAGATGCCTTTAACTGTGTATGAAGTCCTGAGATTGTTTTGCAAAATACGTGTACCATTTTAGATTGCTCTTAGGAGTGCGTGAGAGGTCCAGTTGCTTCACTAGCCAACACTTGTAGGGCTGGTCTTTACAGTGGCTAGGTTTTGGTGTTCCATTGTGGCCCAGAATGAATTTCCCAGTCATATACAGTGTTGACTATTTCTTAGCTTCTTTGGTAAGGTATGCTCCAGTTTCCTGCCCGTTATTTTCATTATTGGATTTCTATAGCCATGTTCATGTATCAATCCTTGATGGGATTTTATTTACAGGTAACTTTCCCCTTTGAACAGATTGTCTTTTTATTCTCTTACATGTTTCAAACAACAAAAACCTGTTGTTTATGCAATCGGTTTCTTATTTTAGAAAACAGAACATAGGGGAATTTGTTCTTCAGAGTTAGTCTTAGCACAATAAGGGGACTTTTAGAAACAGTATATTTTCATGCAAGAATGTTCTGAGATCTTGACTGGGATTGCTTTGAATGAATGTACGAATCTAAGATAAATCTGAGTTAATACTGTAGCAACATCAAATCTTCTAAACCACGAATGTTCTCCATCTATGTAGTACTCTTTAGGTTCCAGTAGCGTTTAGACTTAAGCCTTTAGTTTTTAGATCGTGCAAATGTTTTGTCATCTCAAAGCTCAGTGCCATTTTGATATGTGTGGTTTATTTTATACATATGTGGTATCACCATTGCAATGCAATATCACCTTTTTGGTACACATGTTTTTATGCATGTGTTTGTGTGTGGGGGTATGTGCAAATGATTGCAGGTTCTCCAGAGATACAGGATCCCCTGGAGCTGGAATTACAGGCAGTTGCGAGCTGTCATCAGGAATGACAGGAACCAAACTCAAGTCCTCTGCGAGAGCAGTACATCTTTCTAGCCTGATTGATACATCTTTTTAATTGTCAAGTCTCAGTTGTTTATTGCCAGTATGGAAACACTATGAATTTTGCACATGCATATTACTTTCACATTCCAGTTACTCAGTCACATTGCCTTACGACAAGCTTGGCTGCGTAATGTTTATGTCTGTCTTCTCACCTTCACATGAAGCGAATCATTGTGGAAATAGAGTTGCTAACAGAAGATAATAAGAAAGAATAGGCAGCATATGAAAGTGTTCACTATCTGATAAAGGTGACATTTTTTAATTGCTGGAATGAACTTAGAGTTATAATTTAAAACAATCTTAGCATCAATTCAGACACATAAAGTTACCTGTTGAACTGGAGGTATGCTTGGGCTAAGGATATGTATTTGGTATTGAGTACATGGAATTAAATGAAGTCACCCAAAGAAAAGAGTTTAAACAAGTCAGTGGGTTCACCATGGGGTGGGGTGGTGTTTGCTGGCACCTGGGCCTGTAAGGAGCCTGCTGGGAGCACTGCTCTTCTGTGGTGGCGTGAGCCTGCCATAGGTTGTCGCTCTCAAGCTGCACACAGCCTCTCCAGCCAGCCACATCTCCCACACCCGGGGCCCTGGACTAGTCCAGCCACTCCTGCCTGCACTGCAGCCAGCAGCTAGGCTTCTAGCAGGACCTGCCCTGACTGCTGTCACACACAGCTAACCTTCCCACCCAGTTTAGATCTTCCACGTCCTTCTCCAGGGTCTACCCTGGCCCATCCCACAATCCTCTCTTCTGCCCCTACCTTCTCTGTCCATAGAAGATTTAGAACTAACAGAAGAAGTCCACATGCTCAGATCTCATTGAAAAATAAAATATGAAAGAAAAATCTGGTCAAGATCTTTTCTCCAAACCTACCAATCCTGGAGAAATGTTTGACAATGAGAATTACCCAAAAGAACCCTAGGACAGAGAATTTAAAAGAACAATCATAAACTTCATCAAATAATTCAAGGAGTTTAAAGACACCACAAAGAAACAGCTCAATGAAATTAAGGAGAAAGAACTTAAGGAAAATAAATGCCCAGAAAACACAGACACAAGGCTGATGAAGATGATGGAGACAGTCTAGGACCTGAGAACAGAATTCAATAAGGGGGCAGAAGCATTAAAGACTGAAGCTGAAATGAAGATGGAATTGGAAAAACTCAGTAACTTAACTAAAAATCTCAAATAAAATTCTTACCAGTGGAATAAATCAAGTAGAAGACAGATTAGCAGGACTCTAAGACAACACTGAGGATTTAGACCAAATAAACTAAGACTATGAAAAGAAAATAAAACAACAACAAAAGGGAAATGCGAGGCACCATGAAAAAAACAAATCTTTGAATTACAGACAAAGATGAGGGAGAAGAATTTCAAATCAATGTCATAGATCAGATCTTCAACAAGATCATAAAAGACTTCCCCAAACTAAGGAAACAGATACCCATACACATACAAAGAATACTCAGAACACCAAATAGACTAGGCCAGAAAAGAAAATCCCCATGGTATATCATGGTGAAAACAACAGTCCGTATGTAGAACAACAAAAGTATATCAAAAGCTTCAAGAGGAAAACACACACACACACACACACACACACACACACACACACACACACACACACGTGACATATAAAGGAAAACTCATGAAAATATCTGACTTCTCAGGGGAAAATTCGAAAGCCAGAAGAGCCTGGAGCAATGTATTCCAAGTCCTAAAAGACAACTACATCGAGCCTGTACTAATAAACCTAGCAAAATTATCTGCCTTTATGAAAGGAGAAAGAAAAACTTCCCATGACATCATCACCCTAAAAAAAATTTATATCCAAAATACCAAATAAGAAAATATAGGAAGTGGGCTGGCGAGATAGCTCAGAGGTTAAGAGCACTAACTGCTCTTCTAGAGGTCCTGAGTTCAATTCCCTGCAACCACATGGTGGTTCACAATGGTCTGTAATGAGATCTGATGCCCTCTTCTGGCATGTAGGTGTACAGGCAAATAGAGTGCTCATATGCATAAAATATGTAAATAATTCTTAAGAGGAAAAAAAGAATACAGATATTAAAAAAAAAAGAAAAGAAAAAGACATGAAGCATTATTTCAGACTGGAAGAGGAATGAGTACAAAGCTATAATTATTATAACAAAGTGCTGGTGAGAGCGTGGACAGCAGCACCAAAAAATCAACAACACAGGGCTGGAGAGATGGCTCAGAGGGATAAGAGCACTGGCTGTTCTCCCAAAGGTCCTGAATTCAATTCCCAGCAACTACATGGTGGTTCACAACCATCTATAATGAGATCTCGTGCATTCTTCTGGTGTGCAGTTGTGCATGCAGGCAGAACACACTATACATAATAATAAATAAATCTTTAATTAAAAAAAATCAACAAGACAATGACCACAATTAATGTACATTCCAATGATAACTTTAAAATCAATGTCTTCAATCCACATTTCAACAATAACTTTATTATTAATGTTCTGTGTTCTCCAAAAGACACAGACTGATTCGTTGGATCAAGAAAGAAAATCCACCTATCTGTTGTTGTAAGAAACATCTTAAGCTGGGCATAGTAATCCCAGCACTTGGAGCAGAGTTCAAGTACAGCCGGGCTACACAGAGGAACCATTACTTTAACTCTTAGTTAACCATCTTAGGGTAAAAGAATAGGTAGATAAAAGTACTCTAACCAAATGGGGCTGGGCAGCAAACATGTCTCCCTGTCTTAATATTTAATAGACTAGACTTCAAACTAAAACTAATAAGATGAGATTAAAAAGGGACAATTCATTCTAATCAAGGGAACAGTTATATTACTATCCTAAACATACACATGCCAAAATCTGGTACAATCAACTTTATTTTTTAAAAAATGTACTGCTGGATTTAAAAACAAGGATTAACATCCTTCCGTTAATAGTAGGTGATTTTAATACCCCACTTTCTCTAATAGACAGGTCATTTGGATATTAAAATACATAGAGGCATCAGGATTAAGTGACATCATACATCAAGTGGATTTAACAAATCTACAGAATATTCCATTCAAACACCAAATAATACACATTCTACCCAGCAGCACATGGAAGCTTTTCTAAAATATCCTATGCTACCACAATGCAAAAAAAAAAAAAAAAAAAAAGCAAAACAAAAATCTTAAAATTGACGGTGAATCACTACTGGTTTAATATGCTAAATTCTAGGCAACCCCCCCCCCCCCCAATTGCTGAATGGTCTCTTTGGAATTGAGCATTTAACTCCCTCTTTCCACGGCTTTAGGCCTGACACTGTATTTGACCTTTATTAGTGATTGACATGTGCCAGGCAGCAATGGCTTGGAACCGACCCCCAAATCTAGCCACTACTGAATAAATCTTATTTCAAAAGTCAAACAGTAGGCAATTTTCCATCGTCTTTTTTTCTCCCGCTCAACCAGAGTGCCAGGTTCACGGAAGTAAGCAAGTTCCAGAAAGCAGAATTATGTTCACCTCAGCTCATTTCAGCATGCAGCTTATTATTTCTGCGTGTGTTGAGAGGTTTTCATAATTGAAAGTATGGTCTGTTAGGGAGGCAAATTTAAGAATCTTGAAATTCTAAAGGCAGATATGCAAAGAAGCCAAAACTGTAAACCCAGCATTTGGGACGTGAAGACTGGAAGCTAACTCATTGAATTCACAAAGTCTTTTATACAATTTCTGTAAATACTTTTTTTTTTTTTTAAAGAGAAAAACGAAACGATGGATCAGAATAGCCACATTTGGAATACTTTGGTTATCAGTTCATATTTTTTAGATAGGTTGACATTGGTTTTGTGCCTGAAAGGGGGCTTGGTTCTACAGTAGGTTTTTTTCCAACTGCCTTGATATACACATACTTTCTAAAACACAGACAGAAAGAAGGAATGAAGAAAGAAAGAAAGGTTCCAAATTCCTGGAATCAGAAATGAATAAGGAAGCACTACAATAGATACCAAAAAAATTGAGAATATTATAAGGGACTATTTTAAAACCATGTGCTCCATTAACTGGAAAACATGAAAGAAATGCTAAATTTCTTGATGTAGCCAAACAACCAAAATTAAACCAAGAAGTCAACAATCTAAACAGACATATAACTTAAATGAGGAGATTGAAATAGTAATAAAAAGCTTCCAGATAGAAAAAAAGTTCACGACCAGATATCCTAAGAGCAGAATTCTATCAGATTCTCAAAGAAGAGCTATAGCTAACCCTTATACTATTCCTAGAAGAAGGGGCAGGGGTGGGTGAAAGAGGAGGAGTGAAAAAGAAAAAAGGAGAGGTCCCAAAACCCTTCTTTGAAGCCTGTATTACTTTCATACCAAAATCAGGTAAAGACAACAGAAAAAGAAAACCATAGGCTCACATCCCTGGGGACTATAGACTCAAAAATGCTCAATGAAATAGTTTATAAACAGAACCTAGACATGCATCGCAAAGATTATACAATATGACCTGGCTTCATTCCTGAAATGTAGGGAGGCTTCAACACATGCAAGTCAATAACTGTCATAAACTACATAAAGGGGCTTAAAGACAGAAAAGTGACATGATCATCGCAGCAGACAAAGAAAAATGCCTTTGACAGAATCCAGCATGCCTTCAGGATAAAAACTACTAGGGAATGTACAAGATGGAGCCATTACAAAGCCGTGGGGTCTTAGGACAACAGACATCTCATTCACTGTCATTAGGAGAGAAAACAGGAAAATACCGGCATGTTTTGAGTGGGTAGGTAAATGTCAGTTCTCTTTGTATTGCTGTTTTCCCATTGTGAGGGAGAAGGGAAGAAAGAGCCATTTAGGACGAGACACTGTAGTGTATCTTTGAAAGCACCAAAAATCAACAACACAAGTATGACAGTTAATGCACATTTCAACAATAACTTTAAATATCAATGTCTCCAATTCACTTTTCAATAATTACTTTAGAGAACACAGACAGCCGGTCTTTCCTCTGGATTAGTGATCGTGACTTTAAAGTGAGTTAGCTTGCTTAGCTTTTGTTTCTCGCCACTGTGTCCACCTGGAAAGGCTAAGGCCTATAGTGGCCAATGCTGGTTCCCCAGGGTCAGCCAGGAGATACTGAACAATTGTAATTGTGGTACATTGGCACAGCTTTCAGGGAAGCCTGAAGACTTGGGGTTGGTGATGAATTAAGACTTAGGGTACAAAAAGGAATGAGGCATGAGTTGGTTTTTGTTTTTGTTTTGTTTTGTTTGTTTGAGACAGCATTTCTCTGTGTAGCCTTGGCTGTCCTGGAACTCTGTGTAGACCAGGTTGGCCTCAAACTCATAGCGATTCACCTGCCTCTGCCTCCCCAGAGTTCTGGCATTAAAGGCGTGTGCCACCACACCCAGCGGGCTTTTGGTTTTTACCTGTAAAGGATTTTCAGTCTTGGTCTGGCAGGCAAAGGCTGAAGTGGGACCTTCAAAGCTAGAATCTTGGAAGGGTTATGATCTCTGTGGATATGAAATTTTGGCTGAGAACAAAGGCCTTTTCTGCTGTTTTCCAGTATTTGTTGCATTGAACTGTATGGAAAGGCTTGGTTTCTTTACTTGAGAATTCTTGTTTCTCCTCTTTACCTTTTGTGTGTTGTGGGATTTCCTTAATGTTGTCTTTCATGCTTTCTATGACGTTTTTAGTTTTAATTATTGTGCCAGTGATTTCTAAGAATTCTCTCTTGCTCTTTAATTTTCCACAATATAATTATTTTCATAGTTTTAGTCTGTGGAGTGGTAGGGCAGAGATGGCGCAGAAGTTCAGAGCTTCGCTGTGCAAGCCCAAGGCCTGGAGTTTGGATCACAGCACCCACTTAACAAGCTAGGAGTGCTTCTGCATGTACCTCTAACACAGTGGGTCATTCCGAGGAGCAAGCTCCACACGCTCCAGGCTCAGCAAGAGGCCCTGTCTCAAAGGACGTGAGGCAGAGAAAGGTGGAAGACACCAGACATCTTCTGGTCTCTGCGCACATGTAGAGATGTCCACACTTGCATTGACACATGTGCATGTAACGTACACACACATACGTATACACACGCACACACACACATGTACGCTTGTCTTTTTGGCTTTGGTGATTGTAACACATCTGACTCTAGGAGCAAATATACATCTTCTCCACTAAGTTCATATTTATACTCAGATACTATGTTTGTACATAAGGTTTTTTAAAATTAAATATGTCGTGTGTTTTGTAGTTAAATGTTACATATCTTTGTACTTTAGGTGTCAAAAACTAAAGATGGAAAAGAACAGAGTGAAACTGTGTCACCGTCTGAAGACGAACTGTTCTCCTGGCCAGGTCCCAAAACAGTTATGTTGAAGAGAACCTCTCAAGGCTTTGGTTTTACCCTGAGACACTTCATCGTTTATCCCCCAGAGTCTGCAATTCAGTTTTCATATAAGGTAAGAAGATTCCCATCTCCTGGGCTTTTCCCCCTTCTCACCTTCCCTTTTCCTCTTTTCTATCTTAAAATAAATGTTACATTTGCATTCTGAATCTTTTTTTTAAATGTATTTTTTAACCTATAACAAAAATGTTAGTTTCTGAAATACACTGATTCTAAACTCCCTGCCTATTTTTCAGTGACTTCTAGGCTTCATTCTTCTCTTTGTGATATGTAATTTTCCCTACTATCTAGATAGAGTGTATTCTTCGGGCAGACCATGGAAATTGGTGATGAAAATATGCTGATGGTTACAGACATTTGCTAACTGTCGCATATATCATATGATAGTCAGAATTTTAACACATGGCTGACCAGAGTAAACCGTGTGAATATTCATCAGTGAGAGTGTTCCTGTCTGAAAAGCAGCAGCGTGTGATTCTTAGCTCCACTTGACATATGTAGCTACCATCCTTTACCACCCGTGTTAGCTCACTTCACCCACTTCACAGTGAGGCGAGTGATATTAGCCCCATGTACCAGACATAGAAACTGAGCTAGATCCTTTACTGAGTAAGTACAGTGGACCTGGAACTTGAACTTGGCTATTGTGTGGATTAAAGACATAGAAAGATAATGTTCAGTTGGATCTAGAGAGCACACTCTTCTTACTTTTTACATTTTGGTTTTTGAGGTGTAGTCTCACTCTGGTTCTGGCTAGCCTCAAACGCACAGAGACCTGCCTGCCTCTGTGTCCAGAGAGCTGAAATTAAAGGCATGCCACCACACTTCCCTGCATTCTCCGTAAGTGCCTCAATGCCTCTTTCCAGGAAAATATATTGTCTGATAACCTTTTAAAGGCACCAGATATCTTTTATTCTGTCTGGCTACTTTAAGAATCTATTGATTAAGCTGGGCGTGGTGGTGCACACCTTTAATCCCAGCACTTGTGAGGCAGAGGCAGGTGGATCACTGAGTTCGAGGCCAGCCTGGTCTACAGAGTGAGTCCAGGACAGCCAGGGCTACACAGAGAAACCCTGTCTCAAAAAACCAAAACCAAAACAAACAAGCAAACCCAAACATATATTGATCTAAAAGCTCTGATAATATTACTTATACATCCGCCAGATACATGTTAGAGCTGTGTAATTTTTGTCTGTTTAGTTTAGATCCCGAAGAGCATATAGGTAATACAATTTTTATAAAATAATTTGCTCAACTCAGGTTAAAGAATATACCTGTATTAGAAAGTATTTATGGTGTCTAAAGAGTCTGGGTCTGATCCCAGCTCTGGCTCACAGTAGCTTTGTGACCTTGCATAAGTCAGTTGTCAGACAATAGCAGTTCCCTTGTCCACAGGAAACATTTGCAATGGGAACTGATGACAGTGATGTGCAGTACTGCAGTTTGGTGCCAGTATCCATGCAGATAGGTCTGTCTCTATATGCTTTCCATGGGAAGTATGTTTTGGAGCATTTTTCACGTTACTCCTGAAATTTTATCAATTTACTCAAAGACTGTGTGTGTGTGTGTGTGTGTGTGTGTGTGTGTGTGTGTGTGTGTGTGTGTGTGTGTGTGTGTGT
The DNA here is from genome assembly GCF_903995435.1 of Acomys russatus. NCBI lineage: Eukaryota > Metazoa > Chordata > Mammalia > Rodentia > Muridae > Acomys > Acomys russatus. The sequence continues at coordinate 42,968,510 of NC_067145.1, forward strand.
GTCTGTGTCTCTCTCTGAAGGGTAGACCGAGGGCCTTACACTGCACCACTGAATTCTACCCCTAGCCTCAAAATAATTTAAAACAATTTTTTAGTGCTTTATAGTTTTTAGAAGTGTACAATTGATAACAGCAATGTCTGTTATGTCACTTAGCTGGCAACCGATTAGGCTCAGAACAGAGCTTATAGCCAGAAGAAGAAAAACAACGTTTGGGCAGCCAAAAATAAAGGTCAAGAGTTATGTAATAAATTACCAGGCTTCAGCCAAAGCTCCATTTTTGTTTCTGCCTTGCATGGTAGCTTTGATTCGGTCAAAGCTCAGCAAATACTCGCTCACACTAGTTTTCATAGTAGTTTTTTAAAAGTAGCTTTTCTAATTTCTTAGCTAGGCATAGGCTGCATGGCAGAAGAGCCTAACTACACCAAACAGATGAACTCCCAAATTGAGTACAAGCACTGGAATCTGTAGCAATAGCTCTGCGTCTTGTCCTAGCCCATGAAAGCTCTTTGACAGTCACTGCAGCACAGTAAATAGTGGCCAGCCTGTCTCTGTCTCTTCACCTGCTTCTCTGCTGCCTCTGCCTCACTGTCCCCGCTAGGTAGTCACACACCCTCAGCCTTTCCCAACTACGCTGCTGGTTTCTTTCCCTCACTTAGCTTCACTTTTTGTTTTTTATTTTGAAAATTCCACCCTTCTGACAAAGGTACTGTTAGCAAGATTCTAATTGGTATTTATTATACACCAATGATTTGTTTTAAATTCAACTTTGCTGTGATCAGCTAAGACTTTACTGTTGGTGTTCAAATGTGTAATTTCTTTTATTTTGCAGGATGAAGAGAATGGAAACAGAGGAGGTATGCCATAAAGTCTTTATTTTTTCTCTAAAGGTTCCCCTGTTCAGTCACTGTTCTGAGGGTATTTTATTTTATTTTATTTATTTTATTTTTGAAGGTCAAGTGTAGAGCAGTTTTTAGGTGTGAGAACCATGGGAGTTAAATATCCTTAGCTTGCTTGGTGAATCTCATCACTTGATTGCTATGATTTGAGTTCTAATGCTTTCGGGGGTTTTATGCAGGGCAGTTCTATAGTCACTGTAAGGCTTTGACTTAAGTCATTTTTGTAAACTTAGCGGTCCCGTCAGGGAGGCAGCATGGTGTATTTTATCAAGGCAGCTTTGGACCCTTCTTGCTCTAAGAAGGTCTCATCTCACTCTAAACTTAAATGCACTTAAGAAACATCAGATATGCAGCCTGAAACGGGTTGTTTCTTAATTCAGATTTGGTCTTAACTTTCATTCAACTTTACATGCAATAAAATAGATTCTTAAAAACTATCTCTGGGGCTGGAGACACAGTTAAAAGTAGTTTTTGCTCTTGTGGAAAACCAGAGTTCAGCCCTCCGGACTCAGAGTGGCTCAGAGCTTCAGGAGTTTCCAACGCGAGGGGATCTGGTGCATTCTTCCAACAGTGAACAAAAGTGGGACATTAATGTTGATAGGGTATTAGTGTATTAGCCACAGGGGTTTAATTTCTGTAAGCTTTCCACTAGTTGTGTTGGTTTTTGTTCTAGAATCCTGCTGTACATTTAGTTAGGAATCTTCCTTAAACTTCCTAGGCTTTATTTCTCTCCTTTGTTCTTGTTGTGTGTTGTGACTCCAGCATTACTGAGAATCTGCCAGCTTCTGTCTTGTCGGGCATCAGCTTGGTTTTGTCTGATGCTTTCTCACCACCAGCTCAAGTTTAATGCGCTTTTGCCAATAATGCCACATTTGCAGCAATTAAATTGAACATCATGTGAGATTTAGTAAATGGCGTGAATCTTCTGTTCCCATCAAGATATGATATAAAAATAAGCATTCCCTCATGATGGTGAGTTCTGGTGTGTTCTTTTATAGCTCATTTGACCCTGGACAATTACTCAGAAACTTCTTGACAATAGAGAATTTTGCATTTTCTGAAGTTTCATGTCAAGCAGAACAATACAGAATATTCTTCCTGTGTCTTTTGCATGATTTTTTAAAAATGTATTTGTGAGTACCAACAATAATATATAGGGTTTTTTTCTTAGTAACTTTGTTTCTATCCCACGTATAGTCCACAGCATTAGTAGATCTTTGTATTTTGCCAACCTGCTTTGGTATCTTAAGAGTTGTCATGTTTACAGTTAACATAGAAGGAAGTGATTTCTTTCAGCACTGTCCAAGATAATCTGCAGGTATAGGTCAGGTAACATGGATCATAGGTGCCACCTGTGCACGATGGGCCACTCCTGTCACCATCTAGTACCTATGAGGGCTGAGGATGAGTTCTAAATGCTCCTGGTGTGACTTAGTAGAGGTGGCTGGCAGAATACACTCCAGTATGAGAAAAGGGCATTTGAGTTCTTTGTCATCTTCCTGTCATTCCTCAGGCTGATGTGCCAAGAGGTTTGGTGCATAGCATCTAGAACACCGCATCTGTTACAGGGGAAATGCATGCCTAATAAATACAGAAAAGGTTAGCAGAAGAGTGTGTGTAGCTGGCTGTGTACCTGCCACAGTTTATGGAACTGATTGGATGTATATGCTTTGAATGGGAAGAATCAACGTAAACAGTTTGAGCGTCCAGGTCTTAGAGCAAAACCTTGGAGAGGAGCACTAACATGCAGATAAAGGGTCATCTGCCCAGTCCGTACCTACTCTTGTCAAGACGGAGCTTGTCCACGTACAGAAGAATACATGTTCTGTAGTAAGAAACAAGTTAATTTTTAAAAAGGACATGAAGTTAGATAGGAAATGGGGAGTGGTTCTGGGAACGGTCTGGGAGGGGACAAATATGATCAAACCACAAGAAATTCTCAAAGAAGTGATACATTTGGGGTAAAAACATTACTTGGATTGACAGAAGATCAAGTACACGTGAGTGTGTGCTGCGGGTCCAGCACCATTATCAAAGATAAGCTGAACTTGCCTTTGAGCTTCCCCGCTAGCCAGAGAGTCAGGAAGGAAGAGGAACAGTGAGGGCTGTACGTCATCTGTAAAAAATACCTTCTTGTTTTCACTGAAGGCTGAGGCTGAGGCTGAGGCTGTCTCTCATGCCCCTGTCCTGGAAAACACAGAGAATGCAATGTTGCTCCAATGACTATTTTTCAGTGGATTCACATCCCCAGGATATAATTCCTTTAAAGGGTTTCTCAGGCAGGAGCACGTTGTGCCTCAGGCACACTGAATGCCTGTGGGCAAGTTTGTTATCTCTGTGGTGCTGCTGCTATCCACAGGTAGGGGAGGGGCTGGGACTCTCTTATGTCTAAGAAGTAACCTAGAAAGTGTGGACCTTTTGTCCCTCAGAAGAGCATGGGAAGGAGTGAGAGCGCCCACAGAGGTTGGTCTCTGACACACTTGGAAAGAGAGCTGCTTGGTGTGGGGAGGCGGATGGAGTGTGCCACTAGCACGCTCTTGAACACTTCATCCAGAGCAGACTTCAGAGTGTATGTTAGGGCTCTGCTGGTCCAAGGATGAGGCAATAGTCCTCCTTGTCGGATAAAACAGCTGAAATAGCTCACTCAGATCACCTGGCGAGAGAGTGGCAGAGCCAGGCTTGCAAAACAGTTATCTCAGCTACTCTGGGTTCATAGTTTTGTTTTTAAACTTGTATCTGTTGCCTTATTTTTAAGTATTCTTCCTCATTTCTTTAATTTTGTTTCAAAAGTGTTTCCACCTTTAAAAAATGTTCTAGCATTTAGGACCAAGAAGAGTGTGTTTTGAAATTGACCCTGAGAGAGAGAGAGAGAGAGAGAGAGAGAGAGAGAGAGAGAGAAATTGACCCTCTGAAGCTTGCACTGAGAAGGTTGAGATAAGGAAACATTTCATATCTGTGAATACCAAATGGGAACATTTGGGTGAGGGGAGCCCTAAATTCCTTCTAGAAGCAGACTTTATTCACCATGACATTCTGAATAGCTGGCTATCTGTGGACCTTTAAAAAAATAATAATAATAATACTTTCCTGAGCTGGAGAAGTCTCCTGGGCTCTGCCTGCCTGATAGAACTTCTGCTATTCAGGGCTGGGCCGCAGGCTGCTCCACAGAGCCTCTTTAGCCCAGGCATAGGAATACTATTTATTTTAGGGAAACTAGTTGTTCATTGGGGTGTGTTCTGTACAAAAAGAAACTTCCTGCTCTGGAACAGTTACTTATAGATAAGTGTTTTGAGTGCACCCTCATCAGAGGCGGCTTGTGTACTATTTACTGCTTTAATTCAGTGCAATGTTATGTTTTTTTTTATTTCAGTCTTGTTTTCTTTTAAAATGTGTTTCCAAGACTGTCAAGATTATGAAACTCTTCCATGTGAGTTTTGTTTGGTGTAATAGAATCCCAGCCTCCAGTGTGGTCATCAGAGTCAAAGTGTGGCATCACTTGAGAAAAGATAATGGCCAGATTTGTATTATAATGCCTAAGAGACCCTGTGATAATGCCAAGATGCTGTAAAGCAATTAAAGGGTTTGCTTTGTGTTTTTTTCTTTTGGCTATTTAGTGAAATCTCTTTTGGCATTTAATTTTCTAATAATTAAATTTATCCAGCTTTTGTTTTTATCGTTTTTTGGGGGGGTGTTATTTTATGTTTAAATTTTTTATTTTACATTTTTTAGTTTTCTGTACAGTGTTGTAATACAAGAGAAGACCATATAAACAGTATATTTTGGAGAGAATAGCTGTCGTGGACAATTGATACCATGTTGACACTCACTATCCTTTAAAGTTCTAGAGTAAACACTCTTAACCACATGGGCCTAAGGCTGAGTGTTGCTATTATTTCCCTTTTTTAGTTCCATTCTATTTCCATTTTTCCCCCTAGCATGTTAACAGTGGGGCGGGGCACCTGGTAGTTGTGTAAACTGTCTCAATTTTGACATCTGTGACTGAATAGCTAGCTCTGTGTACTAGTGTGTTCCAGCATTGGCGAGACCCAGGATAGGCCAGATGCAGAGGAAGGAGTTGTTCTCTGGCACCAGCTGAGCCCTAGAGGAGACATACTTAGCTGGGGGGTTTTTGTTTTTTGTTTTTAATTAATTTAACTGGGTATTAGTTAGTTGCGTATGTCCCATTAACTTTTAGTCCTGCTTAGTGGAACAGCTGTGGGTTTCTTAGTCTTAAGTGCACGCTGGGAAGTAGGACAGTGATGGTGATGTGGTAGACGGGCAGCAGTGGTCCTCACTGTGGCTTTCCAGGGTGGGTCCGCATGTTGTCCCTAGTTCTAGGTGATGGAATCGAGATGTGGCATTTAAGTAAACAGCAAGAGGTGGAGCAGTCGTCTTCTGGAGTTTGCTCTCGGTTCCTGCCCTGGCCTCTCAGGAGGGAGAGGGCTGTGCTCTCCTGGATTGCCCACACTGTCAGCGGGCGGTGCGCTGAGCTTCGGGAGCAGCTTTGGCTTGTGCAGAATAATAGCTTTTCACACATGTCCTTTAATTCTCCACATCCTTACAATCTAGCTTTTGTTTGTTGAGCCTCTGCTTAAGAACAAGGCATATTTATTTGCCTTCATGTCTAAATTGGCTTTTCCTGTTGAGTCAGTTATATTGTTGATGTATGGACTTGTTTTCTGTCATTTTTATGAGATAATAAGGAAAGTCTGTGTAGTATGTATTAGCACTTAACTTTTATGGCTGGAATATTTCACGTCTGCATGCACGCGTGCGCGCGCGCACACACACACACACACACACACACACACCGTTTATCCATTTACTCATTGATGGGCATTTGAACTTTTTCTTCCCTATGGCTGTTGTGGTTGGAGCCTATGAGTTTCAGTTGTTTGGGAAGAATCCTTAGGAGTGCAGTTGCTGGTCATACTGTTTTCTACTCAGTCTTCCCATATTTCCAGGCAGCGCAGGAGGGCAGTCATTTCTCTATGTTCTCTCTAACAAGCATTCTCTTCTGTTTTTGTAGTAGAGCCAACCTAATGGGTGTGAAGTGAGATCTCACTGTGGTTTTGACTTGCATTCCTTAATTGATTAAGTGCTTTAGACATCTTCCTGTGTACATCTTGGCCATTTGTGTAACCTATTTGGAGAAATATCTGTTGATGTCCATTGTTCATTTTTGTTTATTTTTAAAGTATTATTTTATTTTTGTATGTATATGGGTATTTTTGCCTGCGTGTATGTCTGTGCACCATGTTTATTTGTGCCTGGTACTTGAGGAAGTCAGAACAGGGTGGGACTGCAGTTACAGATGGTTGTAAGGCACCATGTGGGTACTTGGAAACAGGGCTGTTAACCACCCAACTATCTCTCTGGCCCTTGTTGCCCATTTGTAAAATGAGCTTGTGTTTGTAATTCATTTGTAGTTCTTTATATGTGGATTCTACACTCTCACTGCGTGGTTTGGATCTACTTTTCTCATTTTGTGGGCTTCATTTGTGTTTGAGATTTTTCTTGTTTTTTTTCCCCCATTTTTAGAGGAGGGGTTAAAAGACATTCTCTCTCTCTCTCTCTCTCTCTCTCTCTCTCTCTCTCTCTCTCTCTCTCTCTCTCTCTCTCTCGCTCTCTCACTCTCTCTCTCTCTCTCTCGCTCTCTCTCGTTTTTCAAGACAGAGTTTCTCTGTGTAGCCTTGGCTGTCCTGGACTCGCTTTGTAGACCAGGCTAGCCTCAAACTCACAGCGATCTTCCTGCCTCTACTTCCCATGTGCTAGGGTTAAAGGCGTGTACTACCACCAGGTGCCCACACTGTCACTTCATTCTCCTGATAATGAGCAAATGTTTTGGAGTAGTATTTAGTTCATTTACTTTTTATTTTGTTGCCCATGCTTTTGTTAAAAGCTTTCCAACGAGTGAAAAAAAAGCCAAGGACAGACGTAAGCTCAGGTGAGCCAGGCTGAATTGGCTGGGAAGAAAACAGACTGTTTTTTGTGCTGCTTGTGGAAGCCATGGCTGTGCAGCTGGCAAGTCCCGCAGATGGAGCCGTGTCCGCAGCCCGAGGGAACGCTGTACTCAGGTTATGCCGATGCTTATCTGGGAACATACATTTGTTAAACTGATTGAACCTTCCACTGAATGTATTTTATCTTAGCTGCAAGTTATAGTTACATCTCAATAGATGACTTAAAGAATATGTCGATTTGTTTAGTGTTGGACTGCTTTGAACAACACAGCTATGAACCTTCTTTGACCTGCTTGAATCCAGAGGAATGCATATGTAGGAGTGGCACTGCTGAGTCATAGGAGCACACAGGTGCTGCCGGGGTGCACGCTAGCAGCAGTGAGCACTCCAGTCGCTCTGGACTGGCACTCTGCTGTCTGCGTGTTAATCTTTTTTCAGATTTTTGGTCACTGTAGTTGGTATAGACAGTGGTATGGGTTATAGTTTTAATTTACATTTTCCAGAAGACAAAACTGATTACAAGTTCATTTAAATTATGTACTTCTAGGCATTCTTTGAGTATTCCAAATGGGGAACTTGGTAGCTATGTAAATATAGTGCAGGTCCATTGACCTTGCCTCTCAAATTCTTACTCTGATGAGGTTCTTATTTTAATGCAGTCTGAATGAGCGATGCTTGTTTTTAGTACTATGAGTTCTCTTTAATAAATTTGCTGTATCTGTGGACATGCAGATACACCACTGTGTATCTTTTTTGTAAAAATTTATTTATTATGTATACAATGCTCTGCTTGCATGTAATGCCTGCAGGTCAGAAGAGACACCAGATCTCATTATAGATGGTTGTGAGCCACCATGTGGGTGCTGAGAATTGAATTCAGGACCTTTGGAAGAGCAGCCTTAACCTCTGTGCCATCTCTCTAGCCCCACGACACTGTGTGTCTTTAAGATGCTGTTTTGATTCATCAATCACAATCAAAACTGCAGTTTGCCTATCATTATTATTTTGGGGTCTGGTTTGAGACCAAGAAGAGTTTTTTCTTAGGCTATTTATTTTTATTTCCATGGGAGTTAGTGTAAAGGCTATACTTTTGTGGTTACAGTGCAGTGGAAACTTCCTTGCTTACAGTGTCACGCTCAGTCTTGGTGTGGCATGAACTTTGCTGTACCCTGGGAGTTGGCTTGTCATTATATAGCTTCCACCAACAATGTTTTTACATTATTAAAGGTTTGATTAAAAAGAAAAAAGGCCCGGCGGTGGTGGCGCACGCATTTAATCCCAGCACTCGGGAGGCAGAGGCAGGTGGATCGCTGTGAGTTCGAGGCCAGGTCTACAAAGCGAGTTCAGGACAGCCAAGGCTACACAGAGAAACCTTGTCTTGAAAAAAACAAAACAAAACAAAAACCAACAACAACAACAAAAAAAGGGAGTGGGGAGAAAACACAACAGAGCCTGACTGTAGGTGTTTACAAAGCCCTAGATATTTATCTGGTTTTTCATAACACACATCATACGTGTTATTCTGTTCCATTGGTCTTTATGATTTTGAGGGACATGGTTCCTCAGTATGGTCCAAGCTGTCCTAGACCTCTGTAGCTCAGCTCTGTAGACCAGGCTGTCCTCAAACTCACAGAGAACTGCCGCCCTGCCCATTGGTCATTTTATTTGCATCAAAACAACACTGCTTTTGATTGTGGTGGCTTGGTAAGTGATTCTATCCTGTAATGTATCCTTCATTTGTTCAAGATGCCTTGCTTGGGCTGAGGTGTAGCTCAGTGCGTTGTCACTGATCTAGCATGCATGAGGCTCCAGATTAAACCCATGAAAAGAAAAGGAAAGAAAAGGGGGGAAAAAAAAAGAAAAAAACTGACTATTCAATTGCTAGAATTTTTATTGCCTATGTATTACTCTGGAGGGGTGTCTCAGTGGTTAAGAGCACTGACTGTTCTTCCATAAGACCTGAGTTCAAATCCCAACACCTACATGGCAGCTGACAACTGTCTGTAACTGCAGAATCTGACATTCTCACATAGACATACATGCAGGCAAACCACCAATGACATAAAATAAAAATAAATGATTAAAATAAAAAAATAAAAAATAAAAAAGGAAATTTTCTGTATTAAAACAAACAAACAAACAAAAAAACCCCACCTTGGCTTCAGGAGGCAGAGGCAGGTGCATCTGTGAGTTCAAGGCCAGCCTGGACTATAAGAGATCAGTGTCCACTCAGGACCCCTAAGACCAAGTTCCAGCACAAAGGAGGTTCATCTGCCCCAGAGGGACAGAGAGAAGGGAATAAGAGACCAAGACAGGGCAAGGAGGGCAAAGGAACAAGGAAGAAGGACGGCTTCCAGATAGAGAGGAGACAGACATGGCCCTTAGGAAAATGGCAGGTTATGAAGGAAAAGAGAAACTCCGCGTTAGGATGAGGTGTTTAATTTCAATTGGACATCTTAATTAGGTAAGCCAAAGGGGGCTTTTGATTGCTGGACTTCAATACTTTGATTGCTAGGCCTTGGTGGTCAGCCTCAGGAGGAGAAAGGGGCCCAAATAAGGGAATGGACCTTTCTGGCTAGCCTTAGGAGTATAATCTAACAGTTTTTAGCAAGGCAGAGGGAATGGGGAGAAGGGCAGGGCCCGCCAGAGCCATGTCCACCACTGTTGACCAGGCTAGAGACCCTTCATCGATCACATAGTGAGTCCAGGAGAACCAAGGATGCACATTGAGACCCTATCTCAAACAAAACAAAGCAAGCAGGCAGGCAAACAAACAAACAACCCCTAAAACAAAACAAAACAAAAAAGCCCTTGCCATGTTGAATCTTGTAGTGTGTGTCTCAGGTTAATTGCTCTGCGTCTTTTGGGATAACCCTTTGGTTTTTCTTGGTTCATCTTTTGATACAGTGACTATATATTGATTGGAGTTTTTGATGTTAAACCAACCTTGTATTACTGAACCAAACCAAGCTTGTTAGTACTGTGTGCTCACCGTCAGCCCTGTCTGGTTCTTCCTTCTCTGCACAGTGACTGTATTGGGTTCAGCAGACAGGGAGCAGTGGCAGCTCATAAGAGTTAGCAGGGGAAATGATTATCGTGGACAAATGACTGAAGAGGAGTGGGACAAGATGGAGTGATTTGGATCTGGAAAAGGTGAAGGAAAGATTTGTTAGTAAAAGCCTCAGACTGTAGTCTGTATCTGAGGAAGACTCAGGGCAGTGGGCAGTGGAGGAGTTGGGGAGCAATCTTCTTGAAGAACCTCACTTTGGGTAGCAGTGGGGACATGCAGCTTAGTGTGGACATGGCGATGTTCAGATGGTTGGCCAGCAGCTACCTGCAGAAGGTTCTCAGAGGGATGCTGGCACAGTACCCTCCTCCACAGGCTGGGCTCTCGGGCTCCATCCCAGCTGATGGCATTTGATGCTCTGCATCCTGCCTGCCTTGTTGGCTGGGCCTGAACACCTTGTTTCTCTTACAGCCCTTGGGCGCTGTGAAGCTCTTTACTTTGTCTAGCTTTCCTGTGTTGTCCATGTGAGAAACAGTTGACCATGAAGCCTGCTTTACTATACATATTTAGAAACTTTTGTTTATAGCTAATGAACATTTTTATTTTTTGTTTACTCTTTTAAATTTTTATTTTGTTTTATGTGTATGAGTGTTTTGCCTACATGCATGTCTCTGTATACCACTTTCATGCCTGGTATGCATATTGGCCAGAAGAGGGTATTGGAACAGTGTTTTTCAACACCTGTCATGTTGCTGTGACCTCTTAATGCAATTCCTAATGCTGCGACCCTTTACTACACTTCCTCATGTTGTGGTGACCCTCAGCTGTACAGTTATTTTTGCTGATACTTCATAACTACACATTTGCTACTATTATGAATCGTAGTGTACATATCTGATATGCAGGATGTCCAATATGTGACCCCTGTGAAAGGGGTTGTGGCCCACACGTTGAGAACCATTGCCCTGGAACTGGACTTTTAGTGGTTGTTAGTTGTCACATAGGTCTTGAGAATTGAACCCCTGTCCTCGGGAAGATCAGCCATGGTTCTTAACTGTAACGTTATCTCTCCAGCCCCTGTTTAATCTTTGTTGTAAGAATTTCGATCAGATGTTCTTATGAATCCATGTTTTAAGGTTAAAGCCATTTCTCCTTCATACTTCCTGCTTGATAAGTTAAGTAATGTTATTTTCATTCTTTAATATTTAGCTTGGAGACTCTACTTATCTCTGTGCTTCCTGCATATGATGGCTGTGCTGTGTTGAAATTCAGTTTTTATTTAATGAAATGCTTTGCCTCCCTTTTTGTTTCGTATATTCTTCAGTAATCTTGGAGACACAACTTTCCTCTTATTTGACTTACCTTTTTGGCAGTGCCGCACACACAAACACACTTTCTCTCTCTCTCTCTCTCTCTCTCTCTCTCTCTCTCTCTCTCTCTCTCTCTCTCTCTCTCTCACACACACACACACACACACACACACACATACACACATACAGTTATTATTTTTCTCCATACCCCTAATTCTCAGCCATTTTACTACAGTGGGTGTAGCTGAGGGTTCTCATGTTGGGTGGAGTCGATGGAGCTTCTGTGACTGTGGACAGACAGTCTTCCTCAGGTCTCATCGCTGTCTATGTTTTTTTTCCATCCCTGGGGATTCAATTAAATATTTTCATTTTAAAAAATAACTACATTTTCATATTTTTGCTTAAAATAAAGAAGCTAATGGAAAGGTGATAGCTAGCCCCAGTTTTTTGAAGGGCTCTTTTGTAGGTAATGTTTCCCAGTTATTAAGAGAGAGAAGACACGCTCATTAGTAAGACACTGGAAAATCCCTGCTCACAGAGACAGGCTGGTGAATGCTCATGTCTGTGCTGAGATAACTGAAAATTCCTGCCTCCTGATTTACCAGTTCAGAGAAACTATGGCGCTAGCACAAGCTCAATACTGGGAAATGAGAAGCAAAAACTAGTCATTAGATTATGCAAAGCAAACTGCCTTGTTGTTCAGAATGGGCTTCCCCTCTTCCCTCCCTCTGTGCTCACCCTCCCCCGCCCACTCGTCCCCCATAGACTCAGGACTCTTTGTGTTGACTTGGCTGCTCTTGAATTCTGGGGCTCAAATGGTTCTCCTGCCTCAGCCTCCCCAGGCAGGCACTGGCTACAAATCCACCCACTTAGCTATCAGCATGTTTTTGAAATGATTTCTATGTATTCTTCCCAGAGTAAAGATTATGAAGGATAGGAAACACCTTATGGCTGAATTGTCAGTGAGTAGGTGCCTGGCACACAGAAGAGGCTTATGTGCACCTGTGGCCATTCAGTAAAGGGAAGGACACTGACACCTGTTGCGGTGGCTACCATGGTGCTTCCTATGAGACTGTTACCCATGATGTAGAGTTTGGTATGTCAGTCTGTGTTTGCTACTGGGTGGAGAAAACTAGTTCTGTGGCTCCCTTCTCACTCCCCATAGTCCCTGTAGTACAAGGTGAATGGTATGTAGTGATTTAGAAACCATATTTCAATAAGTATGTGTATTGAGAAAATAACAAAAATAGGGAACTCTTGGACTTACATAGAAACTTACACTCTGTAAAATAAACTGGCAGGTGAAAAGTTTAAAAGGAAATCTTGATATCACTTAATAATAATGAGTGATAGTCTACAGTGAGAGGAACTGAGCTGGATTGGAACAGACGCCAGAAATCCACTTTTTAGGAGTAGACTTTAAGATCTGAAAAACATAATACATGAAGGTAACTTGGTCAAGAAATTAGGTACAATTTCAAAGTCTGTTTAAGAGTTCTAAGTACTTTATTAAATGTGAAAGACAGCTTCAGAGAGTACTGATCCACAGTATTCGTCAGAGGTGTGCAATTGTAAAAGAATTAGAGAGAGATTCACTTTAGTGTGTGAGCAGTGTCTGAGCCCGGTTCTGAGCTCTGTGGAGACTTTGTCTTAGGAATGTTGCGTGGGCAGCCCTATAGTGGGGTGATTTTAAGCTGTCTTTTCCTAGTTGCTCCATAGCTTGTGGCCCTGATTACAGGCACCACCCTGCTGGATTGCCCCGTTTCCAGCTAGCCTACACAGAAAGTATGTGATTCCAAACTTAATACAAGTTAATTGTGGGGATTTCAGCTCCTGCTTTTAATGTTCAGGGGATACTTTCCTCTGTGGCATAAAAACAGAACAGAAATATTTGCAGCTAAAAGCTGAGTACATTAAACTAAGAAGTACGTTTCTTGTTTGCTCATTCACTTAGCAAACACCTGTTCCATGAGCCAGACAGTAAGCTGATTGCATGGAAGGAAGCAACATGGCCTCTAGCCTCACTTCCCTCAGAGTGTTGATCAAATGTGACCTGATACAGTGGACTTCCTGGACTGTTTAATACAAACAGCCTGCCATTCACGCTCTCTTTCTCTCTTTGTAGTGTTCTCTGTAACATCACCTCACACTAAAGCCTGCTCCCCCACCCCCAGTTGACAGATAGGGCAAAGGTTTTTGGTTCTCCTCCTCCTCCTCCTCTTCAAACTCAAAATAGTTTCTGCCATACATTTATTAGAAATATACAGACCCACAAATTCACAGACATGACACTCTGATTTTAATTTTTAAAGCATAGAAACAAAAGTATGTTCAATTGTTACAGGATTGTGGCAAAGGAACTCATTTTACTGCCAGGGAAGGGTTCGCAGGACATTCATTAGACTGTTGATGAACAGAAGGGGAAGGCAGCACGCCAGGAGAGACTTCTGAGACATGGCAAGTAATGGGTGCAGGGCAGGATAGACTGTGTGTTATTAGCTGTGGGTTGCTGACATGTGGAGAGTCATGCTTAGCTTTTCCAGGTGACTGAATAAATGAACACTCCACTCACCAAAGGATGCTGGAGGGAGAAGCACGTCCCTGTCTCCAGCGAGCAGGGTTTAGTTTGGAAGAAGGTGCTTTTTCTATGCTCCTAGAATCTCCTCTGGAGTTCTTAGATAGAGGAATGGCCATTTAGCAGCCCTCAGCAGATATGCTGGAATAGGTCCTGGTGTTAAAAAAAAGAAAAGAAAAGGAAAAAAAAAGAAATCCAGAGAGCATGGAGACACACGTAAAGGTGGGACCAGGGGAGATAATGTCTAATAGTGGCCAGAGAAAGACAAAAAGACTGAGAACAGCCAGAGTCTGTGCTTTGTTGGTAAGTAGGTGGTGCCAGTGAGAAACTTTATTTGTAGTAGAGGATGCCTTAGGATAGCGACCAAAAAATACCTTCTGACAAATAGAAAGTTTTAGGAAAAAAATTATTAAAGTTACAGAGAACAGTAGAGTTGACAGGCGGATGAGGAAAGCAGACATTCAAGAGCTGGGACATGCTCAGGGACAGTAGTGGATGGTGGTGAGTTTGTATGTCTGTCCTGGGGATGTCTGTTCCTACAGAAAACTCCACAACACAAGGGTGTAGGGACGAGCCCTGGTGAGGATGTGCCCTAGGAGAGAGGCATGCAGGCTCCCAACAGCCAAATGGAAGGAAGAGGAGGAGGGAACGTCTGGAAGATGCTGTAGAGGTGACAGAAACAAGTGTGTGGGAAGCGCTAGCTATGGATCAAGGCCCCGGCAAAGGCTGTGAGGACTAAATCCTTACATGAGATAGGACACAGGAGAAAAACCCCTCAAAATGAAAACCGAGCATAGCGGGGGGGGGGGGGGGAGATGGGGGCAGGGGGAGAGCAACAAGTGCAGAGAAACGTGACAGATCCAGTGTGACCTAACCCTAACCCTGCACCGCAGGGAGCGCAGGTTAAAGTTACCCGAACTCTAAGAGCTGCTTTGAGGGACAGGAGTTGAACAGCAGCAAGAGCCCTTTCGTGAGCATCGGCAGGAACCCGCTGAACTTAGAAAGTAACTCGCTATTTCAGTTAGATTCAGTCAGCTGCGCTAACAGGCCAAGAACTGGGGGCTGGGTTGCTGTGTGGTTGGCAGTCTCTGTAGTTAGATCGGCAAATTGTATGCTTTGAAAGGTCACGGGGAAAGGAGGTTGGTGCTGCTGGTAAGTTTTGGTGAAGTGTGGGTCCATAGGTGATCTTAGAAGGAGCTTTTGAGGGAGGCTGGTAGCTTTGAAGAGTAGAGAGTGCACAAAGGAAGGTCTGGGCAAGACTGAGGAGCAAGCTTACTAATTGGTCAAGGGGTTGAGCAGTGGCAAATTCAGAGATGGGAGGTTGTTGCTTATGATTTAAGAGTGTTGTAGCAAGTTTGTCTGGGTTGTCAGAGAAATTATAGCCCAGCACAAGAACATGGCTGTGACTCTTAGACATGACACATGATTTATGAAACTCCTAAAACTTAAGGGAGAACACTCACATTGTGTGAACTTCAAGTACTCTGGAAGGCAGGGGTGGGACGGTTCATTGAAGGGAATCAACCTGAGGTTGGGGAGGTATTTGTTGGATGATAAATTGCTCCCACAATTTCTGCTTGGCCACAGCACTGAAACTTTTTGAATCACGCCTGCCACCTAGTGGTGGTACACTCACACTGCTCTCTGTTGCCCGCCCTGCCCCTGTACTGATTCACTCCTGACACCTAGTGGTTGTACCCTAACACTGCTCACTGTTGCCCGCCCTCAGAAGTGCTTAAGGTTGTTTTTACTGTTGGCATTTTCCAGGGTGACATTTTGAATTAGACATACGGTATTTATTGGACATCCGTTACATGCCAGGAACCATTCTGTGTACTTGAGATTTTCATGTGGCGCTTTTTCTTTTCTATAAACTCACAGAATTTGAATATATAGCTTTTAAAACACCTATAAATACACTTAATTTGAGTATACAGCTGAACAGATCACCATAAATTCATTGAATTTGAATATATAGCTGAACAGATCCACTATAAACTCCCTGAATTGGAATATATAGCCGAGGTCGACTATAAACTCACTGAATTTTAATATATAGCCAACCCGATCCACAGGAATCAGAAACTTGCTTATAAACATAACATGGGGTTGTCTTGTGATTTTCACATGTGAACCCTTCCTGAATTGGTGTCATGGCTTTGGGGTCTGTGGCACTCCTTAATGTTAAGCAGATATTTAAGGTGATAAAAGATTGTGGTGTGCGCTCAGCTTATGTGAGAAGCCACATCGTGCAGAGACGCCGTGCTACAGAGACCCATTGAGGTGCTTTCCTTCTGCCTGTAAGTTAACACTAAAGCTCTTACCTCTTGGCTGTGCCTGCCGAAGGATTTATAGTATTTGTGAATTAACTGACACCCGAGATTTAACTGAAAAAGCCTTAGGAGGATGTGAGGGGGCTTAAATGAAACAAGATGTCCCTGGTTCTTTAGGTAGGATCCTGGGGTTTGTGCTGTTAGCTTCTCTGGTTCCCAGTGTATGAAACATTCCATGGCAAAAAGAGCTTGAAAAACTTGGATGTGTCTGGTTTGAAAAAAATTAGCATGAGCAGCTTCAAACATAGTTTGCTTTTTAAGTTCTAAACAGATGTCCTTATTTTACTTTATTACTTAAAGGTCAGGTTGCAAAAGGGGAGTATATATTTGTTTATAGTATATGTCATTGTGGTTGAAACACGTCAGGTCACACCTGGACCCCGTTGAGAGATTATTATAACTTGAGATCAGGAACTCTTAAAGGTGTCAGATCTGCAGATTGGGAGATAAAACTTGACTGCTCCAACAAGTGTTATGAAAATGAGTGTGTCCTGAGTAGAATGTGGAGATGTAATAAATTACATCCTCCCCTGCCCCTCGCCCCCGTGTTGTTTTGCCCTTACCACAAAAGAAAAAAAGAAAAAGAAAAAAGAGGCTTATAATCAGCAATAGTATTTTAATGTTTGATTACATAATACATGTGTATTTTAAACATTAGGCAGTGTGTCTCTGTTAGGGTCTTAAGATTAAGATGGGCTCTTTAGCTGGACATGGTAAGCAGCTGTAATGCCAGCTCTTGAGAGTCTGAGACAGGAGAGTTGCTGTAAGTTGGAGATCAGCCTGCTGGTGCATTCCTGGGCAACTGAGCTAAGGAGTAGAGCCAGCAATGAAGCACAGTGCCTCACCCACCGCCTTCATTGCCTGTGGCTGAATGACCAGCAGCAGGAGTCCGTTAGACTGTGTTTTGTTGGTGTTGTTTTTGAGGAAGCTTCATACTGTTTTTGGTAAAATAGTTGATGTGTTGGTTAGTTTTATGTCAACTTGACACATGCTAGAGCCATCTGGGAAGAGGGATTCGTCTTCTTTTTTGGTCAATGTGTAAGACTTTCATTTATTGATCAATAATCTGCTGTGATCTATTAGTCTCAACTAATTTGGGTGTGTGTGTATATACACACAAATATATATACACATATGCATGTATATGTACAAATTATAAACAATTATTCATTATTTTCATTATTCATGATATCATAATATACATGCATATATACAAATTATATATAAAAGTTATTCATTATTTGCATTTATCTGAGTTTTAAGAAACAACCAAGTAAAGAAGTTTATATTTCAATAGGGTCAGATAATCGCAGACATGACTATTCCTTGAAAGGACAACTAGTGATCTCTTTTGTAAATTCCTAGTCTTAAATTTTCTTTATAGCTAAAAAAACTATGTAACGAAAATGAGCACACAGAGAGAATTTACATTTTTTATAAACTAAACTATAAACATCACTTCTGTTTTTTATTTGTTTTGAGATTATAATGTAATGACGTCATTTCCCCTTTCAGCACATCCTGTACACCCGCCTCCCTGCTCTCCCTCAAATTCATGGCTTCTTGTTCTTTGGTAGCAGTCATTGCTGTTTTGGGGTGTGTGTGTGTGTGTGTGTGTGTGTGTGTGTGTGTGTGTGTGTGTTGTTTCTTTCTAATACATAAATACAACCTGCCCAGTCCTTCGGTGTTACTTGTTTGTGTATGTTTTCAATACAGACCTTTTGGTATTGCATAGCCAGCTGGAGGCCCTTGGCTGGGGAAACCTGGTTCTCCCGCTCTCAGCATTCGTTAGTTGCCTGTAACTCTTGGTCTACAGTTGAGGACTCGTGAGTTTTCCCCCTTCCGTGTTAGCACATCTGTTGGTGTTGTCCTCAGTCCGCTCAGGTTTAGGTGTTCATGCTAGTGAGGCTTCATGGGTGTGGCTTCTCTGGCATTCCTAGGAGACAGGATCTCACAGCGAACATCCTGTTCTCTGGCTCCTAACAGTCTTTCTGCCCTTCTTCAGCAGTGATCCTTAGCCTATGTGTAGGAGTTGGTTTGCAGATGTATCCTTTGGAACTGAGCCTCACAGACCTGCATTTTGATCAGCTTTAGTTTTCTGTAATGATCTCCATCTGTGGCAAAGAGAAATTTCCTTTATGAAGAACGAGGACTACCCTTATCTGTGGATATAAGGATAAATACTTAAAATGTAGTTAGGGATGATGCCTACTTAGTAACATGGCAGACAATAGATTCTCCTCCTAGATCCATGACTTCACTGGCCCCAGGTAGGTGGCTAGATTTCTAGTACCAGGCATGACTTCCAGCTTGTTGAGTTGGCCTTATGTTCAGTTACAGAGCTGTTGGTTCCTGCCACGGTGTGCGCGCCACTGTTACACCCTTAGCATTACCATGCCATGCTGGCTGCTGTGGTTTGTCAGCATCATACATATCTGGGAGGGCTGTTGGTTACTTCTCCCCTTTGGAAGCTCGTATGACCCCTTTTGGTATCATGAGTGCTAGTCCTCAGGGAGGAGGCATTGAGGTCAGGTCCTGCCCAGGTCTTCTGGGTGTTGGGTCTGAAGTGTGTGGTGTCTTAGCAATAGGGACTACCTCTCACCTCTGGGAGGCAACCAGGGGCAACAGCTATAGCCTATAATGTTTTGGGACTCCCTTGACCAGCAACTCAGAAGAAGGCTTCTCATGCCTTCCTGGTTTTGTTAAATAGTCTATGGCTTTTGAGAAGAGCATTATCAGCCCAGCTGGCATAATTTCATTTAAACAATGTGTGTGTGTGTGTGTGTGTGTGTGTGTGTGTGTGTGTGTGTGTGTTTTAGGTAGATAATAGTATGATTTCTAATGATGTTTTCAGACATCCTTACTGTTATTTACCTTCCTCCCCCCTGTGTTTATCTCACACTTTCCTTCCTTAACACCTTCCCACATTTTTCCACTTCCCACTGTTGGAAGAGGGACTGTTAATTGAGAAAATTCCTCCATAATGTCAATTCTCCCTGGCGTTTTTTCGATTAATGATTGATGTGGGAGATCCCATCCCACTCTGGATGGTGACCACCTTGGACAGGTAGCCTTGAGTGTATATGAAAGCAGCCGAGGGAGACAGTGAGCAAGCCTGTCAGCAGCACTCTTCCGTGGCCTCTGCTCCAGTTCTTGCCTTGAGTTCCGCCCCGACTTTCTTCAGTGGTAAGAGCATGACCTGATAGCAAAAAGTGACCGGAGGACTGTAAGCTGAACTACAGCCTCTCCTTCCAGGTTGCTTTTGGCCGTGGTGTTTTATCACGGCAGTAGAAACCCTCAGACAACGGGATGACTTCACAGTGCCACCGGCAGTGAACAGGACTTCCTTTTCTCCGGGTCCTTGCCAGCATTTGCTACTTTTGTCTTTCTCATGGTAGCCACTGTGCCTGGGATGAGGTTCTAGCCCACTGTGATTTTGACCTACATTTCTCTGCTATTTAGTATTATGGAACATATTTTTTTTTTCACTATGTGTTGACCACTGTTTGTCTGCTGAGAAGTGTCTATTTATAATCTGTTGCCCATTTTAAAATGGGTTGATTTTCTTTTTTTCTATTGAATTTTTATAGTTAATATTTTGATTTTGGACTTTTCCCTCAGATGTGTAACTTGCAGTATTTTCTCATTCTGTGGGCTATTTCTTGACTTCAATGATAATTTCTAACTATTCTATGCAGAATCTTTTTAGTGTGTTATAATCCCACTTAGTTATTTGCTTTGGTTTGCTGTGTTTCTGGGGCAATGTGAACATGAGAAGGGGGGAGGGAGGGAGAGAGGGAGGAAGGGAGGAAGAGAGGGGAGGAGAGAGGGAGGCATGCACGCGAGCACGGCACAGGCGTGCGTGCATACATGACGATACATGGTTTTCAGTCTGTCTGTAGGTACATTTACATGGTTCTGCAACGATGGGACTTCCTGGCTGCAGATAAGTTACTCTGTGGCTCCTTCAGGGTCCTTTTCATAACTGGCATAGGTCAAAAGTTATTTCCTTATAATCTGTTGGCTGTGTATTTTATACTTAAAATTTTTCAGGAAATTAAATGCTGCAAGTGATTTCACCTTTAGCATTCTTCAAAGAATTTTGTTATAGGTTGGAATCATCTATCTTGACTCTGGAGATGTCACACTTTAGTCTAAGCATCAGTCTCTTTGGAGATGGGAATCTAGTTCACAACAGTGACATTGGAACATTTTATGCCTGTACCTTTTATGCCTTCTCTTTCATTTCTGTTTTTATTTTTACTTTTAGTTTTTGGACTTGCTCTTCAGCTTCCTTTTAATGTGACAGTTGAGTTTAATGGATATTTTCTCACCCAGTGTGTTCTGATTTCCTTCTGGGATGCAAATTTGATGTCCTCTAATGTGGCTTATCTTGATCTGTGTGAAAATCTTGTCTGTAAACCTGGTTTACAATAGAATGAACATGGTCATATAGATTAAATGCCTTTTTGTTAATTCCCACTACAGCTTTGTCAGATAGGCATAGTTACTGTTGTTACCTGTTGTAGAACATATAAATTACTAATAATGTTTATTGTTTGTTTGTTTCTTTGAGACGAGTTTTCTCTGGGTAGCTTTGGCTGTCCTTGACTCACTTTTTAGACCAGGCTGGCTTCGAATTCACAGAGATCCATCTGCCTCTGCCTCCCCAAGTGCTGGGATTATAGGTGTGTGCCACCATGCAGAGCTATGCTTATTATTAAAAGCCTATAATTATTATGGTTATTTTACTTAACTAGCTGTCAATCAATAAAAGACACAGACACCTGATTGATTTTTAATAAGCCGTATTTTACCTGGGCAGATATTAACCTTATAAACTATGCTTTATCTCCCAACATCCTATGCCAATGCTCTGGCATATCTGGGCTACCTCCATCTATACGCCATAAATACGTGCACTTGCTTTTCAACTGCTTTCCTCCATCCACATCGACCCAGCCATATGGTTCTCTCCACGCTAACCCACAGAGGTCTCATTCCCTTCCTCTCTCCTGTTCCAGTGATCCTCTATTTTCTCCAAGAGTGCGAACCTTGGCCACGCCTACCTAACTTCCTCCCTGCTCAGGTGTGTAGGCAGCTTTATTTGGCCAATCAGGGATAATTTTGGAGACAAGATTACACAGTATCATTTTGGTATAAGTGAGGGACTGCTCCTACAAAAGTCACTTTTCTAGGAGGGGTCAAAACAATTAACATCTGAATCCAGAGCCCTGGAGTATGCTGTGACAGCTACCCCTTCACAGATGAGCAGCTAGCACACACAAACACGTTATGTAAAATCATTTGGAGATAACAATTGCCAGGGAGAGTAAAGAGTGCTCAGTTAAATTTTATTTTCATACCTATGAATAATAAATAAACAATTAAACCATGTATGAAATTTAGCCCCTTGTTTGGAAAGTAAATGGTAAAGGTGTGGTTTCAAAGCATATGCTCTGACTGTAGGGCCTAAGATTTTTCTTAAATACTCCATTATTGCTGGACTCAGAATCAAACTCCTCTGGACATTCAGTATTGCATAGCACCTTCTACCAGTTTATTACTCATTCTTTTTACTTAAGCTGCAACTGAGCAAGTTATTGTAAAGCTTATGTGCTCTCTGATTTTAAATGTACTCCTGAGCTTTGAGTCAGTTCCTCTTGTGCTTTTCTTGCCTTTTTGTTCAAGCTTGGTCACTTCAGTTAGCCTTTTGCAGCCATGTAAGCGTCATTCATTTGCTTATTCTTTTTTTCAAAGACAAAGATTTAGTTACGTGGATATGCTAAAAGTAAGTCTTTTGAGAAGGTTAATGGAAACACACTTGAGTAAGATACTTGACCTTTAAAACATGTTCTATGTGTTTTCAAAAAGTCAAGGGATGGTCAAGTAGAGTTAGGGAAATGAAAGTGACTTTCTAAGAATCACCAAGGTATCTGTCTGGAAGTGGAAAAATACTTCTCCCACTTGGATTATTAAAATTCACGATTGGGTTTTGTGAGTTTTTGTCTTGTTTTGTTTTTGTATATCCAGAAATGGACCTACAAGAACTAATGACCTGTGAGATTGAATGACACATTTTATTTACTTATTCTCTTATTTTTGTTTATTTTGTGTGTGTTGTGTATACATGTGTGTACATGTGTAGATGTGGGTGCCATCCTCTATCATTTTCTACCTTTGTTTTCTGAGACAGATACCACATTGAACCTGGAGCTCACAGTTACAGCTAGGCTAGCCACCCATGAGCCCCTAAGAGCTACTTGTCTGGGGTTGGTTATAAGTGTGCTGTCATGCTTGCCTTTTCACATGTGTGGTGGAGAGCCAAACTCAGGTCCTCCTTTCAGCAAAAAGCACTCTACCCACTGAGCAATCTTCCCACCATCCATCCATCCATCCATCCTTCCTTCCTTCCATCCATCCATCCTTCCATCCATCCATCCATCCTTCCATCCATCCATCCATCCATCCTTCCTTCCATCCATCCATCCATCCATCCATCCATCCATCCATCCATCCATCCATCCATCCATCCTTCCATCCTTCCTTCCATCCATCCTTCCATCCATCCATCCATCCATCCATCCATCCATCCATCCATCCTTCCATTTCTCTGAGACAAGGCTTTGCTCTGTAGCTAGGCTGGCCTCAAACTCAAGATCCTACTCTCCACCTCCAAAGGGTTTAAATTGTAGTTATGCATCACAGTGCCTGGATTGATAGACACTTTAAATTTGAACCATTGAGTTCAAGTTCAAATAGAATTTCAGACTCTCTCTGTCCCCCTCCATGTGTGTTTGTATGTGCACTGCTAAAATTAATGAGTCAACTGTTTAACTCAATATAAAGCCAGAGTATAGAAATTGAAGAAGAGTAAGATTCTTCCTGAGACTTGCTTATGGTTAAGGGATGCTTGAGAAGCAGTTTTTTTTCTTTTTTGTTTTTTTTGTTTTCTGAGACAGGGTTTCTCTGTGTAGCCTTGGCTGTCCTGGACTCGCTTTGTAGACCAGGCTGGCCTCGAACTCACAGCGGTCCGCCTGCCTCTGCCTCCGAGTGCTGGGATTAAAGGTGTGTGCCACCATGCCTGGCTCTGTTTTTTTCTTAAAAAAGAGGAATTAGAGTGGACACAAGTAGAATTTAGGAGAAAGTCCATCAACACTAATGAAAATCCCAGCATCCGTGACACTCTGCCTACCTCCGTGGCTTCAGGCATCCTGTGATAACAGACTTGTCAGTAGACAATTGACTAACCTCAAGAGAAGCCATTGCAAAAGTAGTATTTCCTTTGGAGACATTAGGACCACGTTATTTTGGATATCCTCTGCGTAAGTGAACTTTTCTACCAGAAGTTATAGGTGTCACCACATTGCTACTCCACTAATAATAATAATGACAGCAACTTCATTATTTTGTAGAGTATATCAATAGTCATTTGCATTTAATACATATTTGTAGCAAGTTCTTTTATTTATTTATTTTAATGTTTTATTATTTTATTTTGTGTGTCTGTGTGCATATGTGTCTAGTGCCCAACGAGGCTAGAAGAAGGTGTTGGATTCTCTGGTACTGGAGTTACAGATGGTGATAAGTTGCTGTGTGGGTGCTGGGACTTGAACCAGGGTCCTTTGGAAGATTAGCCAGTGCTCTTAATTGCTGAGCCATCTTTTCAGCCTCTGTATTTTATGCTTTCAAATGAGACAGACGAGGGGGTCATCAAGAAATGTTTTGTATTCTATAAGCCTTCCTGTGAAAGCAGTGTCTTGTTAAGACATTAATCTTCAGATCTTTGGATATAAGTGTTTGTCCTTTAAAGCCAGCTGTTGTACATATCTGATTGGTCATAAAGGGATCTAGCCTGATTACCTTCTTTATTAGAATTCAGTGTTTGCACTTTGAACAATGAAATTGGAATATACTTTATTTTTCTTATAAATTTCAGCTGTGCATCACATAAAATAGCAGTACATTATGAAAAGATGTCCTTAGGTGATCTTTGTCACTGAGTTAGTGTTGCAGTGTGTATTTACACGGACCTAGATGGAGTTATATTTCTTTGGCAAAGCTCTCACTTAAAATGCAAGTTCTAGGTTCCATCCTAGCACTGAAAAGAAAAACAATCAAATAACAGATAGCATAACCTTTACACACCTAATGCTGTGTGGTACAGCTCCCATGGTATATGGTTTGTCATTGGCAAAATAGTGTCCTGTAGCTCATGACTGTCATTATAAGTGGGCTTGTATCAGTGAGGCTTGACAAATGGATTAATGTCAGTTACTGAGAATCCAACATTTGAATCTATTCCTGGCCACAAATCTCTCCTCCACCTCTGCCGATTGCTTAGTTTCATTCTTGCTCAGTCAGATGACAGTCCTTGGATCACATTGCCCATCTGCAAAGCTTGTGAGAGTTAAACTGAGCAATACATCTAGTCATCAACTCAGTAATTGCTTATGAGATGCTGACCACCATTCTAGGTGCTGTGGATAGCAGGGAAAACGATACACTTCCTTCCCTTTAGCTTCACAGAGGCACATACAGCAAATGAGTAAGCAAATAAGAACAAAATTTTTGTAGTAATACTTTTTGTGAGCACAAATAAGAGCAGAAAATTTCAAATGAGAAAGGAAATTGAACCCATGCCAACCAATTTCTCAAACATAAATAGTTGCTTCTGTGTGAGCATGGGTTGGGTGGTTGAGTGATCAGTCACTGCTTTAGAGAGAGATTACAGAGCTGAGTCTAAACAGGAGTGGCTGAGTGATGCCTTGTTGTTAAGACATGACAAACATCTTCTGAGCCTCCTTTGTGCATATACAACAGTATTCAGTTCCATGTAGCAATAATGGAAGCTTTTCACATGTGTTACCCTCTCCCAGTGTTGCTATTTAATAAATAGCATTAGATTAACCTATGCATGTATGTACTTTGTTATTAAGGTACATTCTTTACATGTCTGTGTCTTCTATGAGAGTCTGGAGCCAGTTCACAGATCCACATTCCTCCTCCTCCTCCTCCCCCCCTCCCCCCTCCCTTTCCTCCTTCAACCTTAATATGCATCGGTGTTTTCCGTGTGTGTGTGTGTGTGTGTGTGTGTGTGTGTGTGTGAGAGAGAGAGAGAGAGAGAGAGAGAGAGAGAGAGAGAGAGAGAGGGAGAGAGAGAGCTGTCGTGTGAGTGCTGGGAATTGAACCCAGGTCCTCTGGAAGAGCAACCAGTATCTTAACTGTTGAGCCATCTTTCCATCCCTCAATCTGTATTTCTAACACAGCGAGAGTGGTGCTGATGTGATGCCACAGGTCCGGACCTTGAGAACTGTGTTTTTGCTTTTTTGTTTTGTTTTGACTTTTGCATCCCACAGTGCCTTTCATGGTGTTTATTACTCAGCTGGCCCGTTCTCTCTTCTCTGAATCTTTCCTTGACATCTGTTTTCAGGACCCTGTTATTCTCACAATCTATTATTAGGATCACCTGGGAAGCTTGTTAACGGAAGCGACCTACTGTTCATATCTAGAACATTCATTTTTCATAAGCACTGTGGGTTTCCATACACGTGGATCTGTTGACCACAGCGTGTGAAATACTAACTGTATTCACTTTGATTATGATGTCATTGTCACCACAGCATCTGTCTTTTTTTTTTTTTTTTCGAGACAGGGTTTCTCTGTGTAGCCTTGGCTGTCCTGGACTCACTTTGTAGACCAGGCTGGCCTCAAACTCACAGTGATCCGCCTGCCTCTACCTCCCGAGTGCTGGGATTAAAGGCGTGTGCCACCACGCCCGGCCCACAGCATCTCTGTCTTTAATGGATTTTCATACTGTCTTGTTATTTATTTATGTCTTTCTGCCCATCAGCTTTTGGAAGAAAGAAGTGTCTTCAATGTTGAGCACAATTCAGATTAGAAAGCAGTGGTCTGGGCATTGCTGTGTAACACGTGTTGATATTTGTTAGCTCGGTGACCTTGGAAGATCTTTAGTCCCTTTAGACCCCAGTCGTCTTTGTGCTCTAGTGGTCATTACAGTTACTGTGAGACTTAGGAGCTGTAAGATGTGGTCACAGAATGTGCTCAGTAAGTGCAAACAGTCAAGCAATGTGGCATTGTGCTACAGAGGAAGCCAGTAAATGCTTACTTACTTAGTGAAAATACCAAAGTCTCATTAGCATCCAGAATCAGATTGTGCTTAATACTTTATGAAACATCTCTACTAACATTTTATGTTTGGGTATTTTAATAAAATACTGTAAAGTAAAACCATTGCCTTGGGCTTTTTTTTCTTTCCTAGGAAAGCAAAGAAACCGCCTGGAGCCGATGGACACCATATTTGTTAAACAAGTGAAGGAGGGAGGGCCTGCCTCTGAGGCTGGGCTGTGCACAGGTGATGGTTATCCTCAGCATCCCCTACATTCATTTTACTTGGCTTCCTACACGTTTTGTTTTCTGTTTTTTCTTCCTTTTCTGTTCTTCTGTGTGCATCTCTATCTCTTCACAGCTGTTATAACTGTCTCTGAGGTGAGTTCCATCTCTTTTGAAACTTAGTGGATACAGCTGAACAGACATAACGTAATTGATAAAGTATGGACCCCTAGTTAACACACAGACTTGCACAGTCTCTCTTTTAAAAAAATTACCCTTTAAAGTTGACTTTTGACAAAAGGGTTATAAATTAACAAACCGATGAATATATTTCTTCAGTATAATTGAGATATTCTTGGCTCTCCCAGCCTGGAAGTGCCTGTCAGGCAGGGAGCACTCAGAAGGGCTGAGGTTTCCCATATATTTGCAAGTTCTTTGTTTCTAGGTATGAGTGAGTGGGCATGGTCTACTGAGATAAATTTAATAGCTGGTTGGTAATAATTCTGTTAATTTGATTTGTGACTTTAATAAAATTAACTCAAGATCAAGAATTAGCAAATACTTTAGAATAATTTTCTCATTTTTATACATAAAACAATTTAAAATAGCAATCAACAGAACACTTCTTTTAGTCCCCTTTGAATAAAGTGAGTTCCACTACTGAGATTTACCAGGCTGCATTGTAATTATTTTATCATCGTAACATAAAATTACCTTTATGTTATATTTTCATTAGCTAATTTATTCACTTTACAGCCAGATTGCAGCTTCCCCTCCCTCTTCTCCTTCCAGTCCCTCCTTCTCCCATCCCTTCCCAACATGCCTCTCTCCCTTTCTCCTGAGATAAGGGGAGGCCTCCCATGAATAGCAACCCTCCTTGGCATACTGTAGCAGGACTAGGCTCATCTTCTTCTATTGAGGGTAGACGAGGAGCCCAGCTAGGGGAAGGAGAGCCAACGGCAGGCAACAGAGTCAGAGAAAGCCCTGCTCCTGCTGTTAGGAGTCCCACATGAAGACCACGCTGCATAGCTCTAACATATGAGTGGAGGACCCAGGTCCATCCCATGTATGCTCTGCTTGCCAGTTCAGCCTCTGTGAGTCCCTGTGGGCCCACGTGAGTTGATTCTGTAAGTTTCCTTGTGGTACCCTTGACCTCTCTGGCTCTTTCAATTCTTTGCCCCCTGTATCCCTTATTTTAATATCATTAGTATGTACAATGGGTATATTAGTATTTGTACATATGAAATTCTGTTAGAATGCATCATCTATCATATTCCAGATGTCAACACTTTTGAGAAAATAAGTTGGAGATGATGCAATAAGCACACAAGAAGTATGTTATTTCTATTTTCCACTCCTGTCCTCTTTCTTTCTTTCTTTCTTTCTTTCTTTCTTTCTTCCTATTTCTCTCAGCTTTTATGAATAATCTAGTATTTTCCTCCATTAAAATGAAGAGTAAATTAATAGATATGAAGTACAAAACATACACATATCCATACTTAAGTTGTATCGTACACTAATCAATTAACTAGATATGTAGATTGGAAGAAGATGGTAAAAAATATCAGTGGATAAGAATCAGATGATACAGATGGAATGTAAACAGTCGGTGTCTGAATGCTGTGGGTGATTTTCTTTAGCAGAGTGACAAGGCAAGTGGGGGAGCAGTCCCTGGCAGTTCTGAGGGTCTTAATAGCTGACAGGTGTGAGGATACCAGCAGCGCTCACCCAGGCCAGTGCCATTGAAGTTGAAGTTCATCAGTATTTAGGATTCGTACTTAGAACTTTGCTATATTTCATGAGGAGTTGGATGTATCAAAAAGC
Source organism: Acomys russatus (assembly GCF_903995435.1). NCBI lineage: Eukaryota > Metazoa > Chordata > Mammalia > Rodentia > Muridae > Acomys > Acomys russatus. Next base: position 42,996,771 of record NC_067145.1, read on the forward strand.
AGATATATTTTTGTAACAGGTACTTTAAAAATATATAGGTATATTTTAAAAATAAGGGCTTATTGGGTCTGTGGGTGTAGCTCAGGCAGCAAGTGGTTTGATCCCAGCACCACCAAAACAGAGTACGGAAGTAGGGGGTAGTCTTGGGAGTTACTTCACCGTTACCCAAAGTACATTCTTTCAGGAGTTACTAATCTGTTGTTTTGTTACCCCCATCCCCACCCTTTTTCTTATTCTTTGAAGGTGACCGAATTATAAAAGTCAATGGAGAAAGTGTCATAGGAAAGACCTATTCCCAAGTAATTGCTCTCATTCAGAACAGGTAAGAGTCTTGAAACCTGATTAACTATGGCTAACACCATACAGAGCAAATAGGCTTCCTGCAGTGCTATGTACTGGGTAAAACAGAAGTTCCCCACACGGTGGGCGGTGCATCTAGTATTACCAGATGTTAGCCCACTGATTGCTAGTGGGTTTGCAAATTTGTAAAACCTTTTGGGGTTTGACAGCTCACATTATAGATTTAAAATATGAGTTTTCCACTTTGATTTGAAATTATAGGTATAGAATTTGTTTAAATATAGAAATAAATGCACACTTGGTTTTCTAAAAAAAAAAAATGAAATCTTACTGAGATGCATGTATTTTTACCAAATACTCTTATTGAATAAAACCATTGGCTCATATTCCTTCATTTGTTTTAGCAGCAAGATACTCTTTTTAAATCCATTTGTGTGTAACCTACAGATGATGGAATTTTTAGCTCTAAAAGTAAATGCATTGTTTATGGAATGAGTATAGTAGGGCCACACAGGTAATTTAGTCTCTCTTTATCTCACCCATACATTAGACATTTTAAAATAATGTGTTGCTGTTTTAAATTCAAAGTCTAAGAGGCTACAGTACTGAGTTTCTGTCAAGCATGTGAGTGAGTCTGGCTTTGATGCCCAGTCCCATCTCTGGTCTAAGAGGTTCTTCCCAAATCCAAACCCATAACGTTCTGGTTACCAAATGGCTCCTCTCAGTGTTATTCAGCATTTCTAACCCAATTGAAATTCCTTGTTTTCTACAAGGTAAGATTTTGTGTGCCTGTGTGCCTCCATGTGCCTTGGGGTTGTCCTTGTGAACGCCATCACCTGCTTTGAGACAGAGTCTTGTTAGGTTAGACTGCCTGGCTAGAGACCCCCTCCCACTGGATTACAAGCTCATGCCACCACAAGGGATGTTTTAAGCTTTGAGGATCAACCCGGCAAGCACTTTCCCAGCTGTTCCCATCAGGGTCTCGAGCTAAGTCTAAAGCTGCTTGTGCCATAGTTTACATTATTTGTACTCATGTCCTAGCGCCTATTTCTCTGATTTATAGTGTGGTGGTTTTACAATTAAATGACACGATCATGATTAATTGATCTCAGAGTATTCCTAGAAAAGCCAAGTCTTGAATGCAGTGTAGATGATGTAGGCAAAGCCTCTGCGGAGGCAGCAGGAGAAGTGTCCCTGTATTGTCCCTTTCCCCAGTAACCAAGGTCACCACAATGATACCAGCATACTGATATACAATGTAATCTGTTTCTCCCACATCCACATAATTTCTCGATTATGCGTGTAGATCTTTTGGAGAAACACAGATGGTCTTAATATTTCAGCTAGCACAAGCAGGTTAAAAATGAGAGACCATGCTCTGCTTTGGAAAGTTGTGTGGTAGTGGGCAAAGCAGCTGAGAGCCAAGGTCCATCACTGCAAAGGACTTGTCTGTTCATTGTGTGTGTTTTCACCCAACTGTAAATGCTGAGCTGCACCGGCCTCCCTGTATTGTTAAATGTATTTGCACCTGTGGCTTTCATTGGTTTACCATCCTCCTGGAATTTACCAACTGAAACAGACTGGTAAATTAATGGATTTTGGCCTTTTTTTAAAAAACACCATTTTATGTTGGAATTATTTCTTAATCTGTGAGGGTATTAAGGGGAAGCTAGGATAATTGTTAGACGGAGATAGCCCCACTATCTTTGATGCATCTAAATATGAGTCCAGGTCACAAGCTAAATTCAGTTTGTCCTTGTGACTTCTCTCCTTCCTGTGCTGGAGATCAACCAGGGCCTGGCACACAGTCCCCTACTGGCTACCTTCCAGCGTTGCACTGACCTGTGCAAACCTAGGGAACCCTTTCCATCCCATCTAACAGAAGTTTGCAGTACTAGCATCAAATGGTTGTAAACTGTACCTAGAACAATCTAAGATCAAATCTTAGGGATAAAACAAATAGTTGAGGTGACGCTGAGAATGAATTGTTCTAGTAGAGGTGATGATGGTCTTCACTTCTGAGGCTAAGGTGGAATTTTCAAAATTAGGAAGTTTAAAGTTGCTTAAAATATTAAGTTGAAAGGCTAAGGTAGAGCGAGCTACAGATGAGTTCCCAGAACTGAGGGACAACAAAGCAAAGCGTTACCAGAAGAGTTTCCTCTTATTTTGTGTTAATAAATTTTAAATCGCTAGGCTGTGTGATTAAAAACCTGTAACTTGTCTTAGAGCGTACGTAAGCCAAAGGAAAAATAAATAAATAGTCATACTTGGGTGATATGCTTACAAGTTTGTCCTAAAACTAGTAAGTTACACTTTTAATTTCTGAATTTGTGGCACATTATGAAGATGCTCGCTTCATTATGAACTGCACAAGCTGCCTCTTCTGTATGCCACTTACCTCTGTCCTAATGACTCCTTTCTTATGATTTGGATTTCAGAGTAATGATTCTGTCAGACAGATGCTTTAAAAAGCAAAGCAGTAAGTTATAGTTTCTTGCTCAGCCTCCTGCCCTTTACTGACGGCATTGTGTTCAATTTCAGTGATGCCACACTGGAGCTCAGCGTTATGCCGAAGGATGAAGACATTCTCCAAGTGGTAAGTGTTCTCCAAGAGGAGCTGGTTTGTAGACAAGAATATTGAGATAATTTTGAAAGGAAGGTGAATTGCATTAAAAAATAAATAAATAAAGGATTCTAGAACAAAACAACCTCCTGGTTCATTTAGGAGAATTTGACAGACAGACAAGGGAAGTGGGGGAGGAAGGGAGGGAGGAGGGGAGAGAGAGGGGGGGGGGGAGAGGGAGAGAAAGAGAGAGAGAGAAAGAGAAAGAGAGAGTTTAGTATGTGGAATTACATGACATGGGACTGGCTGCCACACATAGTTAACTCCTCTGGACCTTGACTGTGGTAGGCAAGCTTTCTACCATTGAGCTAACTCGCCGACCTCTAATTCCATAGTAGACTGTTAGTGTTCCCATGTAGGATGCAATTACTGAACAGTTAAGCCAACTTACATTGTATAGTGTCTTCTTTACCCAAGGCTGGAGGGCACATCCTTAGGAACCAGGATTTATTTTGTAATATGTAGATAGAAGTTTTAAGAAAGGCAATGCTAATTTTCTTATACATACTACTGTTTTAAGTTAACCGAGCAGCTTTGTCAACAGTGCCAACTCATTCTTTAGAAGTAGTGTTCGCAGTGAAGGAGGGCTGCAGCTTAGTGGGAAGTGGATCTGAGGAAATGAACTGGTTCAGGTACAGACATGAGCATTGAGTGTAAACCATGTTCCTGATGTCAGAGGGAAGTGTATTTAACAGAATACCCAACACTCATGTGCAGATAGTACGTAAGTTAAAGAGATGGTAAACATATATTTCACTCAGGAAAACAATGCTTTCGGTGGACTTGGCAGGTCAGTGAGTGAAACCCTGCATTTACACACAGGCCACTGCTGTACAGGAAATGGTGACAAGATTCTTTCAGTGATTTGTGTTTTATTTACAGCTAAATTAAGAAAGACAGGGAACATAGTTTGAATTTAGCTCGATAAACTCCTAAACAGTTTGTTTGTTTGCTTGCTTGCTTGTTTGTTTTAGGTGAGACAGATACCTGAGTATATTAGATGTTTGCCCAGTGTCTTGGGAGTCCGGTCTGTGCTCTCCTGTGTGGAAGCCAGGAAGCTAAGCAGCTTGTCTAGGAGAGGCGGAAAGAGGAGAACAGTGCTCCTAGTGTTTGCACTCAGACTGATCTGAAGCCAAGCCATGCTGTAAACTGCCAGCACATACATATGTGTGCTGGGGCTCTGTCTTCACTTGCACCCCGATGTCACGGCTATTCCTGGGACTCAGTATTGCTGGCAGGGATCTTCCTGCCACCTGTGGTGATATGACATAAGTGGAAACATTGTTTTAAATTTTAATGTTTTTTTTTCTTTAAATTTGTTACTACTTTTAAAAGTCATTTGTATGTTCCATAATAAGCATAATATTCTATTTCAAATGAAATATGCATTTGTTAAATGCCAGTCAAATCTAAGGGAGAGGAGAACAGGGATTCCAGAAGTGTCAGCCATATTTTGTAAGCTACCAGCAGTTACTTTAAAAATAAATTATTATTGTTGTGATGCTGGGCTTTGCACTTAAGAGGCAAGTGCTGTGGCCACTAGGATATTGTCCTGTGCGTTGTAAGAATGGGATGTGCAAAAAAAAAAAAAAAGAATGGGATGTGCTTTGTGAAATTTATCCATAATATAGACAAGTGTATAAAATAAGTTGCAGCACAGGTGCCACCCTCTTCTCCTACACTCAGCAGTTGGCTAGTTCGCTTGCAGTTTACTCCACAAACAGACATGATACTCCTGCCTTTTTCATAGATGACATCATTCAGTTAGTAAGCTAAAGATGAACTGGTATAAGCAAGAATTTCAGTCTCTTTGTTCCATATAGTATTTAATTTGGTTTGGGGGGGGTCTCATGTAGCATGGACTGACCTTAAATTCACTGTGTGGCCAGTGCTGGTCTTGACCTCTTGATTTTTCTGCTTCTGTTTCCCAAGTGCTAGGATTCCAGGCATATGCTATCACAGCCTGCTTTTTCTTTAGCTATTTAATAATGATAGGTGTGCTAAGTGACTTGGTGTGATTGCTAAAAACTGCTCTGAAAAATTCCTTGAAATCTCCTTGATGTTGTCAGTCGTAAGACATGTACTGAAGACCCTGATTGTTGATAGTAAATGCTGCTTGCTGTGGTCAGTGCACTTCGTTCTCTGGGTTGTCTTCCTCACTTCCTACCCCTACCACAGTTCGTTTTAAAAGTTTTGATGTCAGATAGACACTGTAGAGTTACTACTGTTCTGTTTTCATTATGTTTAGCTTTAATGTGAGAATGCAAGCTTTTAAACTACTATGAAATAAAACTAAAGTACAAGAGTAAAAAAAAAAAATCAAGAAAGAATGTGGAATCATATAAAAGGCCTAAAAGGAAACAATCGAACAACAAGATTAAGGTTTTTGACAGTTCTATTTTGGGAAAATATCACTGTTGTCTGTATCCATAAAAATGACCTACATGTATTGTCAAGTATCCATTTGAGTTTAAAAATGAAAAAAATAACAAAACAAAGTTGAGTGGTTAAATACATGTTTCTTAATAATATTGATGGCAGTGATCATACAGTTTCAGGTAAATTTATTCATACAGGATGACTTAATAACATAAGAACATAAATTGACACCATTATATAAGGGCATAATTACTTTGTTTTGCTTAAGGGGTATTTTGTGCCATTTAATGGTACTCACTGCTAATTTAAAGATTCCCTGCTGGGTACTTAAAACATTCACACGTTGGACCATGATTTCTCACTGAAAGATTTGGTGCCAAGTAACAAGCACAGAGAGAAAGCGTAGCGCAATTACAGACGTGAGTAGGTTAGAGTTATCAATTTTCTTCTCAGAATGAAAAATAATATTCTTATATTCAGTATTCATTTGCCTCAGAACATTGCACATTCTGATCCTGTCAGATGCCCTGCGCTTATGATTACTTCAGTCTTTATGGGGCGCAAAGAATTCTTTAAAGCCATGGGAAGAGGGCGTTTTGCAGTTGAGTATTGTGTGTCCCTCACGTGCTTCTGCAGTGTTCCTTGGGATGAGTGTAAGGTACGCTGTGCTTCTCAGGATTGCCGTCTGCGGCCCTGAGCTACCCTCCACTGCGTGTACCTGACAGTGCGGCCTATGCTGAGTTACAGTGACCTTAGCATTGTGGTTTCTCCATTGTGTGTGTACCTGACAGTGCGGTCTATGCTGAGTTACAGTGACCTTAGCATTGTTGTTGTTTCTCCACTGTGCATATACCTGACAGTGTGGTCTATGCTGAGTTACAGTGACCTTAGCATTGTTGTTTCTCCACTGTGTGTGTACCTGACAGTGCAGCCTATGCTGAGTTACAGTGACCTTAGCATTGTGGTTTCTCCATTGTGTGTGTACCTGACAGTGCAGCCTATGCTGAGTTATAGTGACCTTAGCAATGTTGTGGTTTCTCCATAGTGGTGATTTAGAAGACAGTTTGTTCCCAAATTTAGTGTCTAGAATTTCTGTATGGAAATTGTAGTTATATCTTAAAACTATAAAAATTTAAGGTGTTTTATAGGTAATGTTTCTCTTCGTTTGAATAAATGAGTTACCTTTAAATTGTTGAATGGCCTTTCCAAGCATGTTAAAACCTGTGGGGGTAGAAATGAGCTTCATGGAGTAAATTTGTATGTTCTCTTTAAGTACAGTGTGTTCTAGTGCAATTGAGGTTTGTCAATGCTCATCAGCTTCCCTGACATTGTTGGCTGTAGGGACCTGCCCTTCTTTTCAGGCAGACAGGATTGCACAAACCCACTGCAGAAAATATCACAAGACAATCCAAGATGCTCTCTCCCAGATATTTCTTTTTCTCTTTTTTTTTCACAGAAAAGCAGTGGCTTGGACATAATTAGCATGAAAAAGCTAGGCTTGTTGTGTCCAAGGTCATCCCCAGGATGCATATATCATGGTCAGATGGACAGTGTTTATACTATAAGACTATTATGGGGTGTGTGTGTGTGTGTGTGTGTGTGTGTGTGTGTGTGTTCATAGAGTTAGTTTTGATTTATCAGTGCATTCCAAACTGTTCCAATATACTCTATCTCTGGAGGTGATATTTTTATGTCTAGTTGATAGTTATTTCATGAACTAATAAAACACTATAAAAGACATTGTGTTGGGAGATCTTAATTTCTGAGTGAAAAATCTAAACAGAATGGTAGTTTCTTGCAATCGCATGGCAAAGCTGTCCATGGTCAGCTGACAGTTTGTGGCTGTGCTTTGCTCTACAGGGGAGGAGGAGGTTGCACTATTCCAAATGCATAGTAGAGCACTCGGTTAGTCCTCTGGAAGCCGAGATGGAAGGAGCTCAGGGGAAGAGAGAGGCAGCGACGCTGCTCACGTTGAAGGGAAGCCTTGGGGCACAGCATCAGATGGCGGTGCTGCGTAGTGGAGGAGATACCTGCCAGGGACGCGTGCCACCAGATGTATTCTGCATCCGAGAGTGGGAGACAGATTCAATAAGAACCAGATAGAAGCAGGAGAATGAGATGCTCGACTGGATGCTGAAGTTGTTCTCATGCTCCACTGCCCTTTACCTCTCTTGGTACCTTCCAGAGGAATCAGGGTAGATGTATTTTTAGCTTGCTGTTTCCAGCATCAATATGACAACATGATTCTGTCTTTCTATCAGTAAGCACCTTCTGCTATGTTTTCCTATTTTCTGCTAGCTACAATTTACAAAGGATGTCACAGCACTGGTAAGAGACGCACAGTAGTAGCCATTTCCTTGCTTTTTAAGTCGTGTTTCATAGAGATTTATAACAAGCCAATTTATTATGACTGTAAGTGTGCTTAATTGTACTAATGTGCAGAGTGTGTGTGTTTATGTTTGTGTTTGTTTGCACCCTCCATAACTAGTGTCAGAGCATGTTCATCTGCATCCCTATTTTCTTAAGTGTCTTCCCCCTCTCCCTCTCCAGCCCTTTGCCATTATTCGGTAGCTGCACTTGGGCTTTGCAGGCTGTGTGCTGCGAGGGCAGGATGTACTGCCACAGTGAGTTAGCTCAGTCAGTCAGTGACGGTAATCATCACACCTAACTGCCTTGGAGCTGAACAGAGTCTCCTGTGGCATCCATGAGCTCTGTTTGTGTGGAGTCTCTCTAATTAATTTCAGTTCTTAAATTTTCAAAAATATTGCTAGACAATTTTATAAATAACTTTAAAAAATATGAACTACCTGCATTCTTGTTAGTAAAAGAAAAATGTCTTAAGTAAAAGAAACAAAATAACTTTATTGGGTAATGTTTGCATTAGCTTAAAACAAAAAGTTAATATTCGGAAAGATGAATTGCGGTTTTTCTCTAGTATGTGCTACTTAATTTTTTAAACATGCACATTCACTGATTTGAAATTTGAAAATATTTAGCATGGCTGCTTAGGGGCTTAATTCTAAAAGGTGGATTATTATTTTGAATTCTTTATAGTTAATTGACAAGCCATTTCAATAATGCTTAGTTTGTTATAGCATTACTGCCTTATATATGTATATGGATAAGACTTAATAGTTTGCTTCTTCCTTGTAAACATTAAGAATTTTCTTTTGCTGGGATTTAGTAGGCAGCCATTTTACCTGTTGACTGCTGAAAAATCTTAGAGTTTAAATGAGATTTTAGAAATAGCATGACTAGGTCTCGTTGGTTTGGGGTGATCTGATATGTCTGTAAACCTTTTGGGGAAATTAATGGTTGCAGTCTGTGTGTGTGTGTGGCACGTTCTGCAGTTTATTCTTTCTCTCTAAGAATAATTTGTGAGAATGCACTCTGCTGTGCTTTGCATGCATGCCATAGTGAGCATCGTCCAGCATTAAGGTAGGGCTGGCCCAGTCAAACAGTGGGATTATTGCGTGACACTTTCCTCTCATTTCTGCACAGGCATATTCTCAAGATGCCTACCTGAAAGGCAACGAAGCCTACAGCGGCAATGCCCGTAACATACCCGAGCCTCCGCCAGTTTGCTATCCCTGGATGCCACCCACCCCGTCAGCTGCGACACAGACAGTTGAAATATCTCCTCCAGACTCATTACCGAGCAAACAGCAAACCAGTACGCCAGTTCTGACACAACCTGGCAGGGCCTACAGAATGGAAATACAAGTGCCTCCGTCACCAACAGATGTTGCGAAATCTAACACAGCAGTGTGTGTTTGCAGTGAAAGTGTGAGGACTGTCATCGTGCCTTCTGAGAAGGTTGTAGACTTGCTATCCAATAGAAACAGCCATTCAGGTCCTTCCCATAGAACTGAAGAGGTAAGGTATGGGGTGAGTGAGCAGGCCTCATCAAAAGCAGCGCCAAGAACCGCATCCCCGTCATCAGTTCCCACTGCCCATCTGAGTCATCAGACTACAGGCTCCAGGTCACTGGAACATTCTGGAGTTTTACTTAAATCTGGAAATTACAGTGGGCATCCGGAAGGCCTCTCAAGTGGTAGGTCGCAAGCTGTGGATTCTCCTTCTGTGTCTGCCAACCACTATTCCCCAAACTCCCATCAGCACATAGACTGGAAAAACTATAAGACTTACAAGGAATACATTGATAACAGGCGATTGCACATGGGTTGCCGGACAATCCAGGAAAGACTGGACAGCTTAAGAGCTGCATCTCAGAGTGCAGCAGACTACAGCCAGGCGGTGCCCACCCGCACTGCTCTGCAGGTACGACGTCGAAGCACCTCTCATGACCGAGTGCCCCAGTCTGTTCAGATCCGGCAACGCAGCGTATCTCAGGAAAGACTGGAGGATTCTGTGCTGATAAAGTATTGCCCAAGAAGCGCATCTCAAGGAGCGCTGACCTCCCCACCTATTGGTTTTGGTAATCATCGAACTCGCTCATGGGATTATATCGAGGGCCAGAGTGAAAGCACAGCCGGCGCCAGTTCTGAAAGTCAAATGCCTGCCTCAAACGGGGAGCGGAAACAGACTTACAAGTGGAGTGGGTTCACTGAGCAGGGTGACAGACGAGGTATTTATGAAAGACCCAGGCAGCAAGAAATCCACAAACCTTTCCGAGGCTCAAATTTGACTGTGGCCCCCGCTGTTAATTCTGATAACAGGCGGCTCAGCGGTAGAGGAGTGGGGCCTGTCTCACAGTTTAAAAAAATCCCGCCAGACCTAAGACCACCTCATTCCAACAGAAGTCTTCCGACTACTAGTGGGGTGTCACTGCCACGGGGTATCTCTCAAGACAGGTCCCCGCTTGTGAAAGTCCGAAGTAATTCTCTGAAAGCGCCTTCTATACCTGTCTCAAAACCATCCTTCAGCCAGCACTCACTGGTTTCCATGAAAGACCAAAGGCCAGTCAATCATCTGCATCAACACGGTCTGCTGAGTCAGCAGACGTGGTTCAGACCCGAAAGCACCCTTGATCGCCAGCTGGAGACCGAGATGTCCCCGTGTTTACCGGAAACTTCTGCTAAGACTGGTCCTCAGCTCACTGACAACTTGGGAACATCAGATTTAGAGTTATCTGCCAGTCCAAGGAATGGAGATTTAAACTTTCAGGATCCTGAAATTCAGCAGCCAGATGTGCTAGATAATAAGGACTCTGTCATCCTAAGAGAAAAACCTCCATCTGGTCGCCAGACGCCACAGCCTTTGAGACATCAGTCTTACATCTTGGCAGTGAATGACCAGGAAACCGGGTCAGACACCACCTGCTGGCTGCCCAACGATGCTCGCAGAGAGGTCCATATAAAGAGAATGGAAGACAGGAAGGCGGCAAGCACCAGTCCTCCTGGGGACTCCCTGGCTGCCATCCCTTACATAGGTGAGCTCATTCGGGGGTGTGCACAGAACCCACTGCGTAAAGGCGTTTTGAGAAAAGGAGGATTTATATTCCATAGGCACAGAAATCTTTAACTGTGCTTTTAAAGCATTTTACATGCTGTTTGCATCGTTTTTTTTTCCCCCAGTGCTAGGGATTGAACCCAGGGCCCCATGCATGCTAGACAAACGCTTCCCCACTAAGGCAGAGCCCCACACTCTCAATATTTAAGTTGTGCTTCGGTCGGAGCTGGTTGCTTTTTTTTCTCCTTAAATATATTCCTACTAGACATTTTCCTTTAAAAGTATTTGGTACAGAGGCTGGCTTTGAACACATGGGTCCATCCCCCACTCCCAAACACACCCATTGCCAAGTGGGCTTACAGGTGTACGTGTGGCCCTCTCTATCGTCTTTAGTCTTGACTGAATCAGGTCCTACCATCTGGTCAGGAGACTTGGCCGAGCAGTTGGACCTAGTTGTTGATTGACCTGAGCCCACTACAGCCAGGCCCTGCCTTTGTTACACTACTAGTACGTAGTTGCTGGGGGAGACTCGGGCAGGGCCTCCTGCCTTGTCAGCACACTGGGATGGGCCTTTTGATGAGGCAGCTGCCTTTGAGTCACTCTGTCCTCCTGTAGGTAGTCCCCACCCATATTCCTGTAAGTGACCACTGGAGACTCTAGTGGTTCACAGAGGTTTTAAAAAACAAACAAAAAAATGAGGTAGGAGAGCTTTGACCCTTAGTAGTGGAGCCCTGCATTTGAGGTAGGGCTTATGCCTTTGTAAATTTTACTTGGTTTGAGATAAATGACCTTTGTTGTGCATTTACTCTGTTAGAGGAATAATCTGGGAAAGGATTTGGAAAGTTTGTAAGTCCACATCTCAGTCTGGGTCACCAGTCCTACTTACTTACCAAGTCATTAGCTTTTCCTTTTACCTCAGCACTGTCCTCACACAGCAGCCAGTGGGAGATCACACCCTGGTCAGACATCCTGTTTCCCTTCCATATCACCTAAAATAAAATAGACTTGTAGCTAGGAGTCTGCAGTGGCCAGCAAGGCCGCCCATCCCTGCTCGGGCTCACCTCTCTGATCTAGCTCCCATTTGGATCTTCTGTGTGCCTCCCCTCTGCTGCCGCCCAGACGCCTGCTACTCCATGGCATGCCAGACATGCTGTGAGCACCGCAGATAACTACAGGCCCTCTGCTGGCTGCCTGTCACCATCCACTCAGATGTCCCTCACCTGCTCAGGCTTCCCTGCATTCTGTCTCAAACAGCTGCTTCATATGCGTCCGCTGATGTGCTTCTGCCAGACCCACATTGGAACTCCGGATTGCACATCTCTCTGTCAGCGTAGAACAGACACTGAGAGCGCTGACGCTTTCAGTCTAGTTCATGTCTTTGTTCCCTATGCCTAGAGCACTGGCTAGAGTAAAGAAGGCATCACCCAGGAAATAGTTGTTCAAACCACAGCTGAACGATGTTTTGAGGTGATGAGGTGTAGGAAGAGTGGAGGGAGGGAAGAGGAAAGAGTGAAGGAAGGTAATTATGTCATCATTACTGTACAGTCCTGAGACATAATCTGCACACATAGTTATGATAGATGTATTCAATAGTGTCTGCATTTTTATAAACGAGAAGTCTAGTATGAAGAACTAAGTACTTTTCATAAAAGCACTTAGGTCTGAGGGTTCTAGGTTAGCTTGATTCAGCACCAGCAACACCCCAGGGGCGCTGTTTTCTCTAGAGCACATCGTAAAGAGAGGCCTTGCATGTGTGTGATAAGGGCCCTTGCTCTTACCACATTGTCTTACAAGGCTGTGAAAGGTTCTCCATAGCTCTGTAACATATTGTTTGTCATTGAGCAACTTTTCTTACTCTTTCCTTTCTCAAGAAATGTTACCATTGAACTGTCAGGTGGCAGTGTCCAAGTCAGCTTAAAAGGAGTCTTCATGGAGTCAAATTTTTATAAATAGGTTATTTTCATGTTGCAAACATTGTGAGGAGTGTTGTTTAAACCCACATTCATATTCGTATGTTACTGCCCAGCCTATTAAATAGCTCCCATTGTACATAGAATTTAATAACTCATCTACTCTGATGGTAATTGAGGACTTGTGTGTTTTAAATTTAAAGTCCTACAACCTGAACCTGCATTTCATAGACTACTAAGCTCTTAGCACAATGAACGCATCACGTTTTCTTTCTGCGTAGTGAGAATGTTACATCAGATATCATTGGAATAGTCTTTTTAAAGTGTTAGTTATTATGTTTTAATATTTCTAATCTTATGAAGTGCAGAGATAAAATGAAAATCAATTATTTTATTAAAAAGTAGTTGTTAACTAAAATATAGAGTGGTCATCTATATAATTCTGTATACAAGCATATTAATGAAAACAGACCATCTTATTTGGTTATTCATTAAGAATAAAAATGCTCAGGGCTAGAGAGATGGGTCAGTAGTTAAAAGTGCTTCCCGCTCTTTCAGAGGATCTGAGTTCAGTTCCCAGTTCTCCCATATCATTGGCTCACAGTTGCCTGTAACTCCACTTCCAGGGCCTCATGGCCTCCTGCCATCTACACACTTGTGACATATACTCACATGGATGACCATACCAAATAAAATTCAGTCTTTAAAAAAAAAAAAAAGGCTAAAAGTGATCACTGACTCCCTTCGTTCATTCTGAGTACTTACTAAAGCCTTTCTCATAATTTGTACTAAATAAGCACATTTGTTTTAGGTGCTTCCTAAAATTATGCAGCATAGCGATGCATTGATAGCCTTACAGCTACTGTTATTTTAATTTTTTGTTACTTGAAAGCATTAGAGACTGATGTCTTCAAATATCAAGTGCTTTGATTTTCTTCCCCAAGCAAGCATCAGTGTAGAGACGGTCACTTACTGAATTGTCTGTCACACACAACTAAGGTCCACAGGAAGAAGACTCCCTTACATTTAATACACACTGAACATGTACTATTAATCTTACACTACAAGGGTGTAAAAAAAATTCAACATTGTGTTTTTCAGTCAAGAATATTAGTTATTAGCAGTAGCTTGAAAACCTGTTACACACACACATATATATAATTTTACAAGGCTACATACGTCTTGAGAACACTTTCAAATGCAACATGATTAACCATTTATAAAATGGAAACTGAGTAGCCTGGGCAACAGAGACCTGTCTCAGTAAAAATGAGAATGGGGCTTTATGTTTCTTCTAATTTAGCTCTGTTGATTTAAATAAAAAGAAAGGGTATTTGCTACACTTGAATGGTCTTTTAAACGACTATGCCACAACTCAGTTTACTTCGGAAGGCTGATCCTCCATCCCCCCCGCCCTGGACCGTCCTACTGTTAGTACAGGGTGTCAGGCACTGAGAGGAGAGGAGAGCTACATTTGCAAAGGGCATAGGAAACACCATATTCTTTTCTATTTCATTTTTTAAAAATTTATTTGTGTGTATACCCACATACATCCATGTATGTCTGTGCAGCACACGTGTGCAGTGTCTGCAGAGGCCAGAAGGCATCAGACGCCCCCGAAACTGGTTACAGATATCTGTGACCTGCTCTGAGTGTGCTGCTTCCTTTAGGGGAGCATCCAGTTCTTTCAAGCACTGAATGCTCTCTCCAGTTCCTTGTTTTTGTTTTCCTTTTTCTTCTCTCTTCTTCCTCTCCTCTGATTTCCCATCTTCCCTCCCCGTTTCTCCATTCCTCCCTCCCTTCCTCCCTCTCTTTTCTTTTTGCTTTTTGAGACAAGGCTTTACTATGTAGCTCTGACCATCCTAGAACTCACTATGTAGACTAGGCTGGCCTTGAAATCACAGCTCTCCACCTGCCTCTGCCTCTGGAGTGCTGGACTTAAAACATTATGTGTGCCGCTATGCCTGGCTCCTTGTTTTGTTTTTAATTGACAATTGTAAATGCTTACGGGATACAAGGTGATACTTGGTTATGTGCATTATACAATGACTAGATGAGGTGATGAGTATTTGCATCTCCACTCACGTTGGTTACTTCTTTATGCTATATGCACTCAAAGCCTCGTTATAAGTAGTTTGAGAACACAATTTGTTGTTAGTGCTCTCCCAGTGGTGCTGTGAAATCCAGAATTTATTCTTCCTGAGTAACTCAAACATTGTACCTATTGGCCAATCTCTCTTTATCCCTCTGCCGCTTCTCTAGCCTCTGATAACCTTGTGAGTTAAATCATACAGCATTTGACTTTGTACGCCTAGCTTATTTCACTTAGCAAAATAATGATGCCCCAGGTTCATTCATATTGCAAATGATCCTTTTTTTTTTTTCTTTTAATCATTGCATGGTAGTCTGTTGTATATATATTCCACATTTTATTTGTGTCTTGGTCCCAACTGTGGACACTTCAGTTGATCCATGTTGGCTCTTGAGACTCGTGCCGTGGTATACCTAGGAATTCAGATGTGTCTCCCAGATGCTGGTACCGCTTCCTTTGGATATGTACCCAGTTAGTGGGATTGCTAGATCACGTGGTACTTCTCTTTTTGATTCTGGGAAGAACCATCATATTGTTCTGCATGCTCCCACTAACTAACAGCGTGTGAGCGTTACCTGGCACATCCCACTAACAGCGTGTGAGCATTACCTGGCACATCCCACTAACAGCGTGTGAGCGTTACCTGGCACATCCCACTAACAGCGTGTGAGCATTACCTGGCACATCCCACTAACAGCGTGTGAGCATTACCTGGCACATCCCACTAACAGCGTGTGAGCATTACCTGGCACATCCCACTAACAGCGTGTGAGCGTTACCTGGCACATCCCACTAACAGCGTGTGAGCATTACCTGGCACATCCCACTAACAGCGTGTGAGCGTTACCTGGCACATCCCACTAACAGCGTGTGAGCATTACCTGGCACATCCCACTAACAGCGTGTGAGCATTACCTGGCACATCCCACTAACAGCGTGTGAGCATTACCTGGCACATCCCACTAACAGCGTGTGAGCATTACCTGGCACATCCCACTAACAGCGTGTGAGCATTACCTGGCACATCCCACTAACAGCGTGTGAGCATTACCTGGCACATCCCACTAACAGCGTGTGAGCATTACCTGGCACATCCCACTAACAGCGTGTGAGCATTACCTGGCACATCCCACTAACAGCGTGTGAGCATTACCTGGCACATCCCACTAACAGCGTGTGAGCGTTACCTGGCACATCCCACTAACAGCGTGTGAGCATTACCTGGCACATCCTTGCACCACTTGTTACCCAAGTCTTCTGGGAAATGCTGGAGTGAGGTGATAGCCCCGTGCAGTTGTGGTTGTGCTTCCTGCTGGTGCTTGCTCATTGGCCTGTGGCAGTGTGGCCATCTCCTTAGAAACGTGGGTGTCTATTCAGACCGTTTGCTCACTCTAAAATCAGTTTATCTGGACAGTGATGGTGGCTATTGAGTTCCTTAAATATTCTGGCCATCCTGAGACCTTCTCCGGTGTATGAATTGTTGATATTTTCTCTTATTTTATATATTCTCTTGACTTTGATTATTTCTTTCTTCTAATTTTGATATATTCCATTTTGTTTTTGCATTTGTTGCCTGCTCATTTGATACCTTATTTTAAAACCAAATTCTTGTCCAAATTAACACCACAGCCCTTTTCTCATATTTTTTTCCTGGTAGTTTTGTACATGTAGGAGTTACATGTAAATCTGTCATCCATTTGAATTGGCTGTTGTATATAGAAAGGATCTGATTTCCTCTGGGTATTGATAATGTTTTCCCAACAACTGCCCTGCCCTCGTTGTGTGGTCATGGTGCCCGGTCATTTGGCTGTAAATGGGCAAGTCTTATCTGTGAAGCAGGCTGCTGGTATATTGATAGAAAGTAATTGTATCAATCTGTAGCTTGCTTGGGTAGCATGGACATTTTAAGGATATTCTCACCATCCATAAAAACAAAGCATCTTTTTCAATATACTAGTTTAACATGTTTATTATAAAAAAAAATACAAATATTGAAATGATTAGGCTAGTGATAGTCTGTTTCTCCCATACCTCCTCTTTTCTGTTCAAATCTCAAAAACAGATAATTATCTCTTCTTCCTTCTTTTTGAAAATGTACACTTGAGACTCAGGGGATTCATATCCCATGTGTTTCAGATTTTCTTCTGAACATGTAAAGGTAGAATGAAAACACTGCACAAAGCTGTCCTCTGTCCTCCACTCACGTCTTGTGGCACACATGCCCACACAGAAACATCATTCACAGCCCCGACAAGAGTAATTAAACATTTAATTTACTTACTTAGATGTGTGGGTGTTTCGCCTGCATGTATGCCTGTGCACCACATGTATGCCTGGTGCCTGAGGATCCCCTGGGACAAATGATTGTGAGCTGCCGTGAGTACTGGTAATTGAACCCTGCTCCTCTGGAAGAATAGTCAGTGCTCTTAACCTCTGAGCCATCATCTCTCTGGCCTCTAGATTTTTAAAATGTACTTTATGTATTCATCATTTGAAATTTTTTCCTTACATTTCCAAGAACTTAATCCCTAATTATAGTTTTAAATACTATAGGTTCTGCTAAAATCAAATTTTTGTTTCATTGAATTAAGATTCTTCAGGCAAGTCTCCTTCCTTCTGGGCAAAGAACTATGGGATCCTCAGTGGTTGATAGTAAACTGTCAAACATATTTAGTAAAAGTAGCTCAGAGAAGTATTCAGAATAATTTATTTTGCTAAAATGTAAGAAAACTGCTCTTTAAAAAAAAACTTACAAAACCAAGATCATCCGCATTTACTGTTTTTAGTCATAAGACGGATGTTGCAGCTTTTCAGACTTTAGTTCTTTTTGCTAAAACACTGACCATTCAAATGATAGGAGATTGCCAGAATTTGTGTTTGACTCTCTGAACCAAGTAATCAAAATTCAGTTTTATACATTATAGTTTATTTGTGAAAGATTTCATGATGGGACATCTAATCTTATACTTTATAGTGCCGACCTCTTATTAAATTGTATTCTCTTGGCCTAAAATATTAAAATTTAAATGCTTGATGTTTTTACAAGACTGAGAGTTTAGAATGAAGATGTTGCTCACTGATGGGAAGACGGGTGCCAGCAGTGTGAGGCGTGGCTTAGATGGCACTGCTGAGTTAGTCCGCTGTATCGCTCCCTTAGTCTGCAAACCCATACGCCTCAGGGTTTTGTGACCGGTGCTGGAGGTAGGCTTTGTAAAGCATTTACATGTGCTAGCACATAATAAGCTCCAGTAACGGCAGCTGCCATGCATGCATGCATACAGAGCTGCCTGACAGATGATGAAAGACTTGAAGGTGGTGAAAACTCATAGCTCAGAATTTCCTACAAGTGCATCTGCGTAAAGCTAATGGGAACAGTTATGACTGACACCTGGCTGGGAAAGAAGGGAACTTTTTGTGATTTGCACAAAAATCCAGATAGATTAGAATGTCCCGATAGTATACAACTTCTGGCTGTTAGAGATTGGGCTTCGTTATCTTCCTATAATAATTAAAGACTTGTGAAGCTGGGTTGGGTAAGGGGATGGGGATGGATGGACACACAACGACATGAGACACAGAGACTGATGGATTTGAATGGTAATTTTTTTTTCACATAATGTGTGATTATTTGCTTTGGTCCATTTGGGTTGTGAATGCTTACACATTTTATTATGCTTGTTTTTATTACTAATTAGGAGAAATTATTCATGTTCTTAATATTTTCAGGGTCATTGACATCACAAGAGTAGTGGTTGTGGGAGGAGAGTTTTACTAGGCAGCCGTGTCATTTACTGATCACTTGATGGCTGCTAAAACCTTAATTTGGTTCTTTTAGCAACAACCATGGACTGTAAGGTTTTTAAGGTTCCAGCAGTTGTTTTCCTTCCTTACAGACGAGCCAACCAGTCCTAGCATCGATCACGATGTCGCACATATCCCTGCGTCTGCTGTTATCTCAGCTTCTACCTCCCAGGTCCCCTCCATTGCAACGGTTCCTCCCAGCCTCACGACGTCTGCTCCGTTGATTCGACGTCAGCTCTCCCACGACCAAGGTACGTGTGAAGCGGTTCTGTGCACCGTCCCTCACAGTCCATGCCAGGCTGATCTTTTACCACTGGAAGAATCTGCAAAACCACTGGAAAACTGAATGCTGGACTTTATTGCAGAATCTGTTGGACCTCCCAGCCTGGATGGCCAGCACAACTCAAAGACCGAAAGATCAAAGTCCTATGATGAAGGGCTGGATGATTATAGAGAAGACGCAAAATTGTAAGTCTTAAATGTATACTTTTATATGTTTTTATATGAATGGTGTTCATTTGTATAAACCCTGAATCTAAGGTTGTCTTATTTTCTCATTTTGACATTAGAAATGCAAATCAAATAGCATCAAAGTAACATCCAGTTCATATTTAGAAGTAATATTTTTATTTATATATAGTAATATGCTATTTTATATGTTATAAATATATGATACTTCTATCCTAGACTTGTAGTTTTTTAGTACTGTTCAAACATGATCGTGTTGCTGTTCTCTTGTGTATAATTCTAAATCTCTTCTGCATATAAAAATCACATACATCTAAATGTGCTTATTAATGGATGTGTTTTATTTTTTGTAAACAGATAGGTAGTTTGGTATATACACTAATCAGGAAATCTTTCACTCAAACAGCTTTGCCACATTGTTTTTCATACTTGCTGAATATCTCATTGAGTAATTACACTGTGTATTGTAACCATATTTTTTAGTCTGTAGTTGGCATTTAGAGTAGTAGGCATTTGGAATTGTGCCCTCATAAACACTACTTCATTGACTATTCTTACATATTCCATTTAGTATATGTATGCATAATATTGAAATTTGGATCATTAACATTTCAAAAGATGAATTTTTATCTTAACACGCATGATCAGTGGTCCTTCCTTCCTAAAACATTGTGTTAAATCATGTTCACCTAGCAGTATACCAACGCTTCAGCGGGCTGACTCCTGAGTTTATTCTAGAGCTTACTGAGTCATTACAGTTTAGTTCTAGGTCAGGGACCTGGTGTCCAGCAGCTGCCTGTTGCTGCCGTTGCCTCTCCACGCAGGAGTTTCTATGTAAAGGAAGTGACACTTTTCTGTGATGTGTTGCACGTCTTTTCTCAATATTTTTCGTTTTAAAAAAAATTTTAACTGCAAGAAAATGTCTAAAAAGTATATTCAGTTAATGAGATTTAATGTTTTACGTCACACTGCAAAAGACTTTCAAAATAATAAGCCTACATAATTTTTTTATTTATAACTTTGATCCCTTCAATTGAGTCATTTTAGTGAGATGAAGTACTAACTATAGTTTTCGGTATCTTTGCAACTCCAAAAGCACCCAATACCACTGTTTCCCACTTACATATCATCTTTATATGCACTGAATTATATGTAATTTATTTTATTTGGAAGTTCTTTTCTGTTCAGTGGGTTTATTATTGTTCATTTATAGAAGAGTCTACTTGATTATAGTGGTTTTACGTTTTTATAATGAGGCAGTGCTGTTACTCATCACGATGTGTCCTTTCAAAATTCTTCTGGTTATATTTGTTATTTGAACTTTAAAATGTAAATTTTTAAAAGTTCTTTTGTGTGTGGCTATTTTCATTGACACAGTGTCTAGTTTATAGATGAGTTTAGGGAATGCTGACAGCTTTTACAGCAGTGAACCTTTTATCAAAGAACAATTCTTCTTTTTATTATGTCACCTTTGTTTAATATCCTCTTACATTTCCATCCAATTGTCATTTAAATTATAACTAACTTAGTTCTTCTAGGACTAGTCACTTCAGAGCGGTTCCTGTGAGATACGGCCAGGGCACAGTGTTCCAGCTCAGTAGGAGTGTTCCTAGTGATACCAGGTTGGATGTGTGACCTGTTTGAGCCTTTAGCTCCCTTTACTAAAATGTGTCAGTAACTGCTACACTTAAGCACACGGGCTGTGCACAGCTTCCTTCAAAGATTGCAGCACTGTGTGTTTCGTAATTTAAAAACATTTAATACATATACATGTTTTAAACAATACTAACTCCCCATTGCCTTCTCTTGTCCCCTCTGCCTCCTGCTAATCTTTTTTTCAACTAGACTCCGTTCAACTTCCATCTCTCTCTCTCTCTCTCTCTCTCTCTCTCTCTCTCTCTCTCTCTCTCTCTCTCTCTCTGTGTGTGTGTGTGTGTGTGTGTGTGTGTGTGTGTGTGTGTCCCACTGAGTTTAATTAGGAAAGCTTGCGTGAGCACGGGTGGAGTTGCTCACCGTGGAATGGACAGCTTACCAGTGGCACGCCCCCCATGCCTGCAAGCCCTGCTCTTTCCTCCCCTCCTCCTGTCACTGGTGCTAGGTGGTGGCTGGTGAGTTTCTGTCACAGCTCCACCTTGTGTCCCACGTGTGAAGGTTGGCTTTGGTCTTGCAGAGGACAGTGACTGCCATGCTATTTGAATGATGCAGCGAATGGTGTCCGCTGTATTGCTTTTAGCTGCTCTTCTTTGCTCATGCTCATTTTTACCCTTTTTTGAGAGTAGTTAGTATATTTTGCATAGACTCTTTGATAATTCCAGTGTCTGTCTGGTTTTATAATCTTCCATATCTTGAAACTGGCTTCCTTTTTTTCTTTCTTTCTTTCTGTTTGTTGTTGTTGGATTTTTGTGGTTGTTGTTGTTGTTTCGATAACAGAATTTCTCTATGTATTCTTGGCTGTCCTGGCGTCACTTTGTAGACCAGGCTGGCCTCAAAGTCGCAGTGACCCACCAGCCTCTGCCTCCCAAGTGCTGGGATTAAAGGCCTGCGCCACCACGCCTAGCTCTGTTTGTTTTTGAGACAAGGTTTCTCTGTAATAGCTCTGGCTGTCCTGGACTCACTTTATAGACCAGGCTGGCCTTGAATGAATGTACAGAGGTCGCCTCCTTCTGCCTCCCCAAGTGCTGGGATTAAAGGCATGAGCTACTATGCCTGGCAAGTTTTTTTTCTTTTGAGTGTCTTTATTATTACCATTTTACTTTTATTGAAAGGTAGACACCACTAATATACAAAGATTGGCTAATGTTACAGTATTTGTTCCCAGGGGTGAGCATAAATTGTGAAACGGGTTCTCTTCAGGGGTCTAACCCTTTCTATCCCGTCTCCCAGTCCTTCTCAGGATGGAGTTTGTATACTTGTTTCTAATTATCTTCTTGTTTAACGTGACTTTTGAGAGAACAATGATATATTTAGTGACAGCAGGCAGATCACTGTGAGTTCGAGGCCAGCCTGGTTTACAAGGCGAGTCCAGGACAGCCATGGCTACACAGAGAAACCCTGTCTTGAAAAAGTTTAATTAATTTGGAGAATTAATACAAACTTGTCTCTTGATTGACAGCATTTGCTTCCCCTCTTCTTGAAAGCACTGAGTGTGGGTGGATATGCATATTTATGGGTGTAGGGAGGGAGGGTGGGTGCCTCTGGCTTTAGTGGGCCTGCAGAGAGGAGATGCATAGGCCTGAAGGCAGTCTGATTCAGCAGGACTCAGTAGCCAGTGTTGATTCAAACCGAGTGATTTATTTTAGGCACAGCACAATTTGATGAACACTTTTCAGGTGATAATTAACTCAGTATTGCATGCAAAACAAATCATACATAAATCTCTTTGAGGAACAAAATAAGCTAAATAAAGATTGGACTTAACTACATCAAAACCCTTTGGAAAGTACATTATGACACCTTCCATTAGGATAAATTCTATACATTGTCTTCAAAAATGAGGATTATAAGAAGGGTCTGGAGGAGGGGCTGGCGCCAGAAAGCCTCTGGCTACACTACACAGATGGCGGAAAGGCCACCAGGCTGGAAGGCACGTCTGCTTCAGCCTTCTGGGCAGAGAACAGGTTCCTTCCCTTGAAGAAACAGCCCTGTGTGCTTTTTGACATTCCAGGTTCCTCCCGCGCTTATCTGAGGCCTCCTACTTTCAGCAGGTGGTGGGCACAGTGTGTGGCCAGCAGCACCTGACAGCTCTCTGACTGCTGAGCTGGAGGCTCAGGGTTTGCACCAGCTGGATAGGGCCGGTGAGCTGGAGTTGGCTGCCAGCTGCAGGCAAAAAGCCCAGCGGTCAGCCTGAGGAGCTTTTCCTTTGACACAAAGAAAGATTTTTAAAAGTTATACACTCAAAGAAAAAAAAAAAAAAAAGGCAGGAACTGCTTTACTTTGCTGCTATCATTGAGTTGAAAATGTACATACTGGCTGGAGAGATGGCTCAGAGGTTAAGAGCACTGGCTGCTCTTCCAAAGATCCTGAGTTCAATTCCTAGCAACAACATGGTGGCTGACAACCACCTATAATGAGACCTGGTGCCCTCTTCTGGCCTGCAGGTGTACATGCAGGCAGAGCACTCATACATTAAATGGAAAAAAATGTGCATGCTTATAACTTAGCTGTTCTCATTTACATCGAACAATAAACACATTGATCACATAGTAAGAGTGAAGCATCAGCTCATTAGTGGAAACTTAGCTGTAGTCAATTCTTCCATCAAGAGTTTTTATTTATTACACATGTTTACTTTTCCAACAGGTCCTTTAAGCACGTGTCTAGCCTGAAGGGAATCAAGGTTAGTATTTAATATTTTTAAGATATCAAGTAAATACTAGATGTTTTATTTACCTTAGTTTATTTTAGCCCTTCAAAGAAAAGTGTGCGTTTTCACTTTTGGATATTTTGTATTTAAATGGTGTCACTTTTTAGTCTGTGCCCACTGCATTTGAACAATATGAGTTATTAAATGTTTTTTAATTTCTAAACATTTTTATCAAATATGTAATGCCTTATAAGCATTGGGTCTGATTTTCCTCATTACCATCTCAAGGCCCAAATCATACTGCCCACCGATCTTTCTGTATTTTCTTGTTTTGTTTTCTCTCCTCAAAATTATTAGCTCGTACTTTCCTGCACCTGTTGCTTGTAGCCACCTTTGTACTGTCTTCTTCACCCTTCCTTGTACTTTACTGAAAAAATAAGAATGTCCTTATTTACCACCCTCACAAATGGTTATGACTGCATTTGTACCCATAGTTCCTTACTTGCTCCTACCTTAAAGTCTGTACTTGGGACATGGCCCTGTTGGAAGCCAGTAAGCACCCAGACGTCTGTAACATGCATCAACAGGCGCCTTTGCCAGTATCAGGTTCTCATGATGGGCATCACCACTCACTTCTCTAGCCCGTCCCTTCTGTGCAGTCAGTCTTGGCTGCGCTCACACACTAACACGCAGTCCCAAGCTATCTTTGTTAAACAGAAAACTTTAGGAGTTTGCATTCTCTCTACTGCTCCTCCGTTTTGTACTTCTGTAGTAAATCTTCTTGAAAAACACATCCATGGTCTCTTCTCCACGGTTCACACACACATGAGAACGATGAGTGTGGCACTCATGCCGGTGCCACCCAGCTCCCCAGTTGCTGGTTAGTGCGGTTTTTAGCTGAATGCAGCCTTTCAGGAATAATTACACAGTTGCCATCCCTGTGGTGCAGTGCCGCCCTCTGCTGCTCCCACCTCATCGACTCTTCTGTCAACATCTGAGTCTCCTTTGCTGGGCCTTCCACTTTGGTAACAATTTGGAATGCCTAAAGCTAACTTCAACACCTGTTTCTGTGCACCAGTCTCCTCAGTGATTAACTTAGGGTCTGAACTGCTAGCTTCGGCTTCCTCACAGAACAGCAGCCCGTGTAAGCTGCTCTACCTGACGTATACATCCAGATGCTTACCACACAGCTCTAGGATCTCATGGCCCTTGACTGTTCTTAGATTAGCTTGTGCCTTCTTCCGTCTCATTAATTCTACTTCCATTCTCCCATTTGCTCAAGCCAAACTCTAGAATTTTCCCCTGTTTATTCTGTTTCTTTCTCTCTGCAGTACCAGACTGGTTACTCTGTCTCTATGCCACTGCCTAAATGCTTCGTTCCTCCTCCTCTTCACTCAGGGCAATAGTCCCTTCCTCTCCAGTCACTCGTCCTTTCATGCCTGTTTCTTTAAAAACCGTGCTCCATGTAATGGTGGCCTTGTCAATCACTTTCAGACTCCCTTCCCCTTTGTACCACACACAAAAGACCAGAACGACCTTTCCCTTGGCTCCTGCACTCCAGGTGATGTAAATGATTAAAATGATGACCATGTGTTCGCCTTTCTGACTGTCTAGTCTGGCACTGTTGTGGTGCCGCCGGTTTAGTCATTCGGTATTCAGCCTCGGGGTACTGCTTCTCCAGAGGCACGGCTCACCAGTGGATCCTTTCCTTGCTTCCATCGCTGAGTTTTGTTTCATTTTGTCTTAAAGTGAGATCTCACTGGACAGGAGAGGCTGGCTTTGAGCTCACTTTGCAGCCCTGGCTGGTCCTAAGCTGTAGATGAGGCACACATTCATTATTTCTACACCTTGAGATGTATACACCATTGCAGACTCCTGAGTGATGAGGCTTACAGGGGTATACCACTGCACCTGGCTTCTTGTCCCCCTAAACCCCATTATCTCTTTTTTTCTCCCAAAAAGTGAGCCCATGATACCAGGGACCTCACACTGTTCTGTAGATAAGCCAATTCACCTTTTAAAAACATGAAATATTAGAAGTGTTTCTAGTGTGACTTCTAAACCTGGAACTTTTCCACGGTGTTTTACTCAGAACTTTAGACATTTTGCCAATGCCATTTCCATGTGTAAGTATTAAGAAAAGCGGACATTTTCCTGCTTCCTTGGCCCTTTCTGCAGATCACGGACAGCCAGAAGTCATCAGAAGACTCTGGATCCAGGAAGGGTTCCTCTTCTGAGGTCTTCAGTGATGCTGCCAAGGAAGGATGGCTCCAGTTCCGGCCTCTCATCACTGACAAGGGCAAGGTAGTGTGCTCGCGCAGCTCCTGTGACTCGGGAGTGCAGACCTAAGAAGCAGCACTCCCACGGGTGTGAGATTGTGAGGCTCCCGGGGGAGAGACCCATTCACAACAAAGGAAAACCTCACCAGTGGGGCCGTTTCTTGCATTTCCTCTTGAATGCCAACTGTATGTGGAGTATATCTTACAAGTATGCCAGTGTGAACCGAAAAATGGGGTCTCTAGGAAGGAATCCTGCCTTTTTTTTTTTTAAACCAAGATTGACTATCATAGATGTTTCTAAGTCTCCAAATAACAGTTCTCCTCACTAGCCATCTGAAAATACTTAGTCTATGTAGGTCTTTTCAATTTCCTTTTTAATATTTATTTCATTTTATTTTTATAAACACTAAATTATATAAATGAGTGTAATGGTATCAACATGTGCTTCAGTAAGTAGAAACCAACACTCTTGGTTTGTCATGCACAGCTCATGACTCTGGCGATTTCATTTCTTGTCAGTGCATGTTGTTTCAGGAACACTCCTTCTGGGGTGTTTATCATGTCCCTGCTCTAAAACTTGATTTTTTTTTTTTTACTTGTATTATGGTGGATTTGCGGGGGAGGGTGCTTGTTTTTGTTTTTCTGTCAGAGATACAGCTCAATGGTAGAGCGCTTGCCTAATATGAGCAATACTCAGATTCAATCCCGGAGCAAAAAGAATAGTTATGGATTTCTTTCTTTAGTTTTGTTTGTTTTGTTATTGTTTTTTGAGACAGGGTTTCTCTGTGTAGTTCTGGCTGTCCTGGTCTTGCTTTGTAGACCAGGCTGGCCTCGAACTCACAGCAATCTGCCTGCCTCTTGAGTGCTGGGATTACAGGTGTACACCACCTCACCCAGCTCCATCTGACATTTTTTTTTTAATCCTTCCTGTCTTCTTGTGTATTCAAGTGAGACATCCGCTGTACCAGGTACATAAGCATGCGTGTGAAAGGCGTTACTTCGCCCTGATCCTGTCACAGAGTTCTAGCCTTCTATTGCATAGCCATGGACCAATTACTGTTTTCTAGCGAGTTGGTGGCAGTATTAGGCCGTGGAAACAGATGTATGTTGTACTTCGGGGCCATTCGCTCTACTTGTACAAAGACAGAAGAGAGCAAGCGACGCCGTCAGAGGAGGAGCAGCCCATCAGCGTCAATGCTTGCCTGATCGACATCTCGTACAGTGAGACCAAGAGGAGGAATGTGTTTCGCCTTACCACATCCGACTGTGAGTGCCTGTTCCAGGCTGAAGACAGAGACGATATGTTAGCATGGATCAAGACCATCCAGGAAAGCAGCAACCTAAACGAAGAGGTGTGTTTGTCAAAGGACGTGGTAAAATGTGCCACTCTCATGGTATATCCCTTAGGGTGATTAAAAACATTGGATAGATTATTTTTTTCTTTAATCAAAAGTAAGATACTGTAACATGAATCATTAAAAAGGGAAACTCAGGTATACCTGTAGTTTTAAATGATAATCCCAAATTTTCTAGTTTACCAATAAAGACCCAGGAGCCAGATGCTGGGGTAAAAACCTGCTAGCTCAGAGAGGCAGAGAAAGCATCCATCTGACCTTCCTACTCAGTTTATGTCCTGATAGAAAAGGCCCAAAAGGTTCACTAGCTCAGCTGACAATTCAGGAAGAAAAGGCCAAAAAACCCAAGGCCAAAGGCTTGCGAGCTCAAAGGCCAAGGAGGTGAACAGCTCAAGAGTTCTTTCTACTTCTCTGTGCTGCTGTCTGAAATACCCTAACTCCAAGTCCCTCCTCTTCTTTAATCCCTGCCAGCTGGTTTCTTGCTCCACCTCTTGACCTAGGGTTCACTTTATTTAACCCTGTGTACAGAAAGCTCTTGGATTAAAAGTGTCACCTGTGTACAGTAAGCAGAAAGTTCTTGTATTAAAGGTGTGTGTTAGGGCTCAGCCATGCTAAACAAAAGACAGGTTTTTACAGTTCACAACCCCAGGGATCAAATATCCTGTAACATAGACCTGCATTATTTTTACTTACTGAGAAGTACTATTACTACAAAGAGAAAGAGGGTGTTCATATTCGTCCTATACTTTCAGACACAGCAAGCCACAGCCAGGAGTGTATGTCTTCCTGATCATTAGTGTTGTTTCTGGCGTCTGTGCAGAGAACCTGCAGGAACTATTTTGACCAAATGACTACAAGCCTGTCCTTGATGCCGAAGTTAGTGTTGTTGTGGGCTAGGCTTCAGCACGGACATTGTAAAACCAAGCTGCTATGTAAAGGCAAAGATGTGATTTGTTTTGTTTTGATAGAGAGTAAAATATAATGTACCCTGGAGTATGCATGAGCTTCTAAGGAAGCATGTGCTGTGGAAATCATGCCATAGGCCTCTTTTTAAAAAAAATAAGGACTAATGCTTTATACTTCTGAGGTTTTCTGGCTTCCACCAGCACAGAGTTGCTTCTGCAGCAAGAACTTTAATACTCAAAGTAGCACTCAGACCATGAGCACGTTTCCCATGCTGCTCAGCCTCCTGCCTTGCTTTTGTTCTGTAGCTGCTTGGAGCAGAGTGTCAGCTGAATTGTGTGTAAAGAAGCCGAGGGCTGATTAGCATACAAAGTAATAGGACACACCGTGGCATTGTTATATGGACTGTCTTTATTGACCTTTCTCCCTCACCCCTCCCTCACCCCTTCCCTCCTGGTCCCCTGCGTCCTGCAGGTAGCCTGTTTTACCTTCATCTCACTTGTATTTGGTTACCTTCTTATTTTCCTTCCCTCTTCCATACTCAGGGTCTTTTTGCTAGTTCCATGACCTGTAGCCATGCATATGCATGCACGCATATGAAAGTTAAAATCCAGAGTCACAATGAAAGAAAACATGTGCAATTTGTCTTCCTGAGCCAAGGAAAAGTACTAGTGAGAAGTGGATAAGGGATCCACTCATGTGGTCACACTGGGAAGAGGACCAGAGAGGGCCATGGTTCTATCTTTGGGAATCCTGCATGAGCTTTCGATTTAACTAGAGGGTGGAAAGGCATGCACAGCTAAGCTGTCCTGGTCAGGGTGGGGTCCTGCCCGTCATCATCGTGGCTCAGGCTTGATAAGTTTCAAAACTGAGTGAAATCCACAAGCCCCTCTTACTGACACCATGCGTGGTGTTAGCCTTTCCTTCTGTCAGCTGAGATCCCTGGGGAACGTCCAACTTCTACAGAAGCACCGTTTCAATGATCTGACAGCCAAAGAGAGCACAGTCTCTTTAAGTATTTCATTCCTGCCTGTGTGGCTACATGTATTTGATTACACTCAAAATAAGACATATTTTTTAAAATGTGTGCACACACATACCAGTGTTGATTGCAGTTGCTACAAATAGAGTCATTCCCGTTTGCTCAGCTCTGGGTTCAACTTGGGACACAGGAGTCAGATCATCCAGAACCTACTCTGTCCTAATTCAAGTTTATCATTAGAAGATTCTGGTGGATGTTTCTATCTTTGACTCAGTGGTATTATTATTGAATGCTGATAATTTCTTCCTGGTATCAGAGACGTTGACTTTGCGCTCCCAATCATGCATCTTATGTAGCATATCAATTCAGGAAGTACTGAATCCCTGTTACCTAAGAACTTTCCTAAGGGTTACATAAAGACAAGAAATACACAGCAGACTCACTTGGAGGAGCAGTCATAGCACTTACATTGACTGTGTGGTACAATAGCAAGCCTCAAGCTCAGGGGTCACCCTCTGCCTCTAATAGTCTAATAACACACTCTCCAATGTCGCCTTCTGCCCACTCTGTAGGACACTGGAGTTACCAACAGAGATCTAATTAGTCGAAGAATCAAAGAGTATAACAGTCTGATGAGGTGAGAATCCCACCATGCCTATGGTTAATTTAGATGTCAGATATACAGTTGTTAAATGCTTGTTTCTTTCAACAGCAAAACAGAACAGCTGCCAAAAACGCCTCGCCAGAGTCTTAGCATCAGGCAAACTTTGCTTGGTGCTAAATCCGAGCCAAAGACTCAGAGCCCACATTCTCCAAAGGAGGAGTCAGAGAGGAAGCTTCTCAGCAAAGGTAGCTGTAAAAGGGGTTGAGCTGGAATCCTGAGGGTGTCTTCTGGCTTTACTATGTTGTTTTCACCAACAGGCCCAGAGTCAGGTCTGCTAGCTCAAGGCTCATTGTAGACATGGTACAAAGCTCATTGGGCATTTTCCTTTAAGGCAAGGCCCAAGAGAAAGGGGAGGAGAAGACAGTCATGTGAAGGCATCTTTACAGACGGGGATGGCCAGCTGTGTCACTGTAAGATGAAGGCAGTGCTTCCCTGCCTCTCACAAAGAGGACTCGCTGGTTCTGCCTTCTTTCTGAGGGCAAAGAAATACAACTGGATCTGACAAGTTATATGGATGGATTGGAGGCATGACAGAGTAGGAAGAGGATAATTGTGGGGAATGTAGACTTTTTTAAGACTGGAGTTAACTGAGCATTGATGAATTAAACTTTACAGTCTTGTTTCCATTTTTCATAACGTCATCTTACTTTCAATAACTATTCAAAGATGATACCAGTCCCCCGAAAGACAAAGGTACTTGGAGAAGAGGCATCCCCAGCATCGTGAGGAAGACGTTTGAGAAAAAGCCCACCGCCACAGGGACCTTTGGAGTCAGGCTGGACGACTGCCCGCCTGCCCACACCAACCGGGTAGGGGAAGCCCAACCACCTGAGCTTTATTTTAAGTCAGTTGCGGTCATAGCAGGGTCTGAGTTTGCAGCCCCCCTGATAAAGGAGCTGCCTGCTAAGCTGGGAAAGGCTGTCCTCCCTTACACGGCTGCTCTGTGCTCTGTGAGCGGAGTAATTTGTATCGCTAAACTAGGCTAGTGATTTAGTCAGAAATGGTCAGTAGGAATTCATTTTCAAACTTTGTATTGTGTTAAATAAAATGCTGGTTTCTTGTTTTGCAGTATATTCCATTAATCGTTGACATATGTTGCAAATTAGTTGAAGAAAGGGGTCTTGAATATACAGGTATTTACCGAGTTCCTGGCAACAATGCAGCCATTTCAAGTATGCAGGAAGAACTCAACAAGGGGATGGCTGACATCGATACACAAGATGATGTGAGTGCATTTCTATTTGAGTAACTGATCCACTCTTTCCTTTCATAGTATTGACCCAAAAATACTGTGTTTCTGTTTTGCATATCCAGAAATGGCGAGATTTGAATGTGATAAGCAGTTTACTAAAATCCTTCTTCAGAAAGCTCCCTGAGCCTCTCTTTACCAACGGTGAGTTAGTTCTCAAAGGCCACATCACAGGAAAGGCCTCAGCCTGTGCTGGGAGGCAGCATAATAAATCTAACCAGAAAAGTGAGGGATCAAGGAAATAGCATTCATCTCAAGTCTAAATTAAAAGAAAAGTGTAGTTAAGAACTGGTTTTGCTCATTTATAGCCTTCCTGAATTTTGGTGAAAGTCATATGCAAAACATCGATACACTTCAGTAAAATGAAAATAAGATCTCTGTTAGCCTGTGTTTGTCATCAAGATAAAAATGTTGTTACTGTTTCAGTCAGATTCTTTGGCTATAAGGTATAGTTAAAAAGACCCTGTACTAGATGCTAATGTGAGGGAGAGAGAATGGACAGGCTGAGTGACAGCCAGACCGTAGCTTCAGAGAAGTCCCCTGGGGAACTCTTCCTGATTGTTGGGCAAGCCTGCAGATCATTAAGAACCATCTCTTGCGTGTAAATTTCAGAGATCAATAATTCTAGGATACACGAAAGTCTTATACATTTAGAATCATGTTTAAAATTAAACCTTGAAGGAAAGGCGAGGGCAGTTCACCTAAGCAGTTAACCCTGTTCTCTTGTTCCTACGGCTGCCAGACAAATATGCTGACTTCATTGAGGCCAATCGTAAGGAAGATCCTCTAGACCGGCTGAGGACATTAAAGAGACTAGTAGGTATTACTTTTTACTTGGGGAGTCAATTCAAATGCAGCATTTAAATCCATCCTGAAAATAATATGTTCCAGATTCATGACCTGCCTGAACATCATTTCGAGACACTTAAGTTTCTTTCGGCTCATCTGAAGACAGTGGCAGAAAACTCAGAAAAAAATAAGGTACGTGAGGTACAGCCTTGGAGTACACCTCCAGTGGCCCTAGTCTGAGGGTTGGCCTCCATTGTTCTGTGTTAAATACTTCAAGGAAGGTTATTATTTCACAGAAGCCTAAGAGTGCATCAGCCTGGGCTGCTGGGGCCTTCTGAATTACAGGTGAGCGCCACTGCTCCAGGCTCAGTCGTCACTCTTAGAAAGGGGAATTTCCTTTAGAAACGTTCCGTGTTACATTCATTCAGCAAGAAAAATGTAAGAGCCAGAATTTTTTTGTTTTCAGCTTTATGCTACTATTTTTAATAGGTGTCATATGTGCGTGATAAGCCAGCTAAAAGGTACCCGATGATACATGCTGAAATGCTTTCTTTAGTTTCTTAGTCAGCAGGTATAATGTCTTTCTTCCTTTCATGCCATGTTACTACCACATAGCCACAAAATTTAGCTGGGTTTAGTGTTATCAAATATTCAGATCATGTTCAGGTTTTCTTGATAGATTTTTTTTTTAAAGGTTTTTACAGTACGTTATTTCTTTAAATATCTAGGTAAGATCCACACATTATATTTCATTGGTCCATTTTAGTATTAACTTCTCACCCGTTTGCTCGGTCAGTGAATGCTTGTCACGTGAGTCCATTGTAGCAAGATGATTCTCCTTCCAACTCAGGTACTCAGTAACTCTGTAATAGTCGTGTTGAGGTTTGGAGGGGACATTTAAAGAGGAAGTTAAGGGGCATTGCTAACACTCCTCTTCTAAGACCGCTTCCTGCCTGAGAGAGGCAGAGCTCCTTGGTACAGCGCTGGCTCTTGAGCACATCACCATCAGCCTGTTCCTGCAGATGGAGAAGTCTTTAGCAGTGCCTCAGAACCTTCCAGGTGCTCATGTCTTCTGCTGAGGGAGTCGTGAAAGGTTAAGAAGAGAAAACCCAAAAATACCAGTTTATTGACCTGTCTCCAAAAGTTTGTTCGCTGAGCCAAAGTTTCCTCCATATAGTTCTAGCTGAAGTCTTTTCTAGTTGATTATCCCTGAAGGCCAGCATGCTGTTCATCGGGTCTGCTGTATGCTAGAGCTCCGTTGTTGGTTTTGAGACAGGGCCTCTATGCAATGCGCCTGGAACTTGCTCTGTAGACCAGGCTGGCCTCTAACTCAGAGATCCTGTCTACTCTGGAGTGCTGGGATTAAAACCATGAGCTGCCACTCCTGGCTTGGGTGTTGTGGTGGTGGTGGTGGTCCCAGAAATCTGTTTTGTCCTAAAATTTTTCCTTATTTAGGGATTTTTCTGCAAGCCCATGTGTCTTTAAATGCCTTTTCCTCTTGTGTCCTCCTACCAAGTACTAGAGCCATGGGCATAGGAGTTTTTGCTGGATTAATACTCAGTCTTGAAGACAATATGGTACTTCATTTTTTCAGCTTTTGAAACCTCATTTTTAGGAACTTAAATACAGAATTCAGAAAATTACCAAAACAAAACAAAAACAACAAAACTGTAGCCCAGGTATCATTTTATATGTAGGAGCTAGCGAAAAACTACTCAAATAAGACAAACGTCTCTGTACATAAATATTAATGTATATCATTAGTCTAAAGAGTTACATGAAGCTATAGGCAAGACTGCTGAACACCTGAAATAAAGTATTTGATGTTGTGGACTCCAACCAGCACAGGGTGAGAATAAGATGACTGCATATTTCAGGAGACACAAGCATTCCCAAACCCTTTCCCAAAGGAAGTATTTTTATCCTAATAAGTCAATATTCTGGGAAAATCCAAATTTTAGTGAAAATTCATGTTTCTGTACTTTTGAGTATGGTGTGGAACTACACATAGCATGCTTAAAAGAAGAGTGACTGTTGTCTCAGTGGAGGAGAGAGCCGGAGGTTCCTTGTCTGTAAATTGTATGCACATGCCAGCGCCTCACACACGTTAACCTAGTACTGTGGGGTCCTGAATGGTGGATTCATTTCAGTGTGGCTTTTTTGAGTTTTGTATTTTTCATTGTTGTTGTTGTTGTTGTTTTTAATACCCTTAAGATTAGTTAAGTTATTTAACACTTTCACCAAACTTTAAGCTCAATGTAATATAAAAGGAAAACAGGATTTATGCTCATGACAGAATTAATCAAGAAATTCAGAGTACTATGTCCAGTGGATGCCTGGATATGTAAGAATGCAGCAAAGCCAGAGCTGCAGAGGATTTCGATGGGGTTAGGGTTAATCAAAAAAGAGGTTCAGACTTGTTTTTCTCCATTAATTGTTTTGATGTATGACCCGGAGAAGAATATGGAACCTTGCGTGTACTTCCACGTCCTTTGTCCCTTTCAGTTCCCAAGGGGGACAGAGTTCCTCATTCTTAAATTTCACTTTTTCTTTTTTTGCCACCTAGTCCATCTTTCTTTTTCTTTTTATTTTTTTAAAAATTTTTTATTAATTTATTCTTGTTACATCTCAATGGTTATCCCATTTCTTGTATCCTCCCTCCCTCTTGTATTCTTCCCTCCCTCCCATTTTCCCCTTATTCCCCTCCCCTCTGACTGTTCCTGAGGGGGATTATCTCCCCCTGTATATGCTCATAGGGTATCAAGTCTCTTCTTGGTAACCTGCTGTCCTTCCTCTGAGTGCCACCAGGTTTCCCCCTCCAGGGGACATGGTCAAATGTGAGCCACCAGAGTGAGTGAGAAAGTCATATCCCACTCTCCACTCAACTGTGGAGAACGTTCTGACCATTGGCTAGATCTGAGTAGGGGTTTAAAGTTTACCGCCTGTATTGTCCTTGGCTGGTGCCTTAGTTTGAGCGGGACCCCTGGGCCTAGTCCATCTTTCTTAACTAAGAACAGTTGATTGATTGGTTCAAAACTAATCAAAGGCCGGAAGTAATCCCAGCACTCGGGAGGCAGAGGCAGGGGGATCACTGTGAGTTCGAGGCTAGCCTAGTCTACAAAGCAAGTCTAGGATAGCCAAGGCTACACAGAGAAACCCTGTCTCAAAAAAGGAAAACGACAACAAAAAACTAATCAAAGATTTCTTGGAAAATCACAAATGGCAATTATATCAAAAAAAAACTTTCCAGAAATAAATTTCAGCAACAAAATGCTAAACCTGCAGTGGAGATTTAATCTAATTTTCCACTTCCATCCTTTCTTTCAGATGGAACCAAGAAACCTAGCGATCGTTTTTGGTCCAACTCTAGTGAGAACATCAGAAGACAACATGACCCACATGGTCACGCACATGCCTGACCAGTACAAGATCGTAGAGACGCTCATCCAACACGTAAGTTCACACCTGAGGGCTCACTTGTCACAGCTGAAAATTGCTAGGACAAAAGTTAAAAGACAAAAGTTGTTTCTACTTTTTCCCCCCTAAGACATTTCCCTGATTTCTGTGTTGTTCCCCAAGATAGAAATACATTTAGGGGGTTATTTAATTATTCTCACCTTCTTTATTTTAAATTTTAGCATGACTGGTTTTTCACAGAAGAGGGTGCTGAAGAACCTCTTGTAAGTATTGTCAGTGCGTGCTCAGCTGTTTTCATGTGGGACACAGGCTCCCTCTTGATGCCAGAACAGCCTTGATCTTTTGCTTTGTGCGCTGTTGACACCCGGAAGCAGGTCTCTAGCTCCTCAGGTGCTGATATAATAAGAATGTAACTATGATGCCTACTTTACCGTTAGTGACGTCTAACCAATGCAGAGTTAAACTCCGTCTAATAATGTGTCTTTTACTAAATGTTGTTTGAATTTTAAAGCAAGTTGTCTTTGAAGAGATGATGAAGAGATCTTTGTTTGTTAACCATAGACAGCAGTGCAGGAGGAGAGCACAGTAGACTCCCAGCCAGTACCAAACATAGATCATTTACTCACCAACATTGGAAGGACAGGCGTGCCTCCTGGAGATGTATCAGGTAACTCTTGTGCCGGCAGTACTGACCTCTAGGTTACTTGACCTTCCTATAAAGTGAGACAGCAAACGGCCATAAGTAACGACCCACTGAGTTCTTTTCTGATCCTCCTCTTTCTCTTTCCTGTCTACTAATAAAAGCCGCGACCTACCTTTTCTGATTGACCTCACTTACCTTCCAGCAATATACCACCATTGACAGTGCATGGAGTTGTGATGTTTGTCAGAGTGGGAAGATGAGAGCAGTGAGCATGCACACCACTGTTTCATTTTCTTTTCTTTTAGTTCACAGTTTCCATGTAATAGTCATCACAAGGTAAAACAGATACATGCTGCTGAATATGTGGTTGCTGTGATGGCAGAAAGTCTGCTTAGACTGAATGTGTAGTTCTGATTGGGACCAGGCTTATGAGGGCAGCAAGCTCTATGTGCCGAGCCGCCCTCTTAGACCAGCGTATCATCTGCTACTCAGAGTCACTCTACTTGACCTTGATTTTCTTCTTTTCTCCCACTGCCGTCCTAATGCTTGGTTAAGTATTAGTATTTAATAGGCTCTTGAAAGCGTTTCCTGCCAAACTGTTGCACTTATCTGGCATGCTGTTTTCACACGATGTTCTTGTTTTAGCTCTAAAGGGCTTTTTCAGCACTTACTGACACAGGCAAATCTATACTGATGTTGCACAGGCGAAGTGGGAGGAGTCTATCACACGGTAATGTCACTAGTGGATTCCGTGATGTCCCTGATGGACAGCTGGAACTGTAGGAAGAAGGAGGACTGCTGTCCACACTGTAGCTGCCTTGTCTGCAGAAACCCCCGGTTCTTGTAAATGCAAACATAGTTGATCTGTGGTGTAAAGTCTCGCTTAAGAATACTGTAAACAGATCACTACTACTCTCTTAAAAGTCTTTCTGCTGTCTCTTGTTATTTCTGAAGCAGACCCTGAGGAGAAATAGCATGGTATGGTCCACTGGTTCTTAAAGTCATAAAGCATTTAGCCATGTGTTAAAAGGGGCGTGGCACGGGGCCCAGCTCATTAATTTTAAAAATCATTTTCCTAAACGTTCAAAGATACAATTCTAAAATTGATATTTTTTCTTCATAGTGCTGGCCCCTTCCTACCCTCTTTATAATTGTATAATCTGAGTTTTTGCCAGACAGCAAAGTTATGCTTTCCATTTCTCCATTTCCATAATAGCGTTTGTTAGTAGATACTTACAAACCTGGTGGCAATTTAACAAAACTAACCAAAAGGATCCCTGACTGCACGGATGTGAAACTGGGGTCAAGTACAAAAATTAGCATCATCTAAAGTAACCAAAAGTGACCTGGAAGCGAGGCCACCCTGATGCCTCCTTCACATCCATTCGCATCTGGGATATGCGCATACAAATTCCAATCTGACAGTCTGACAAAAATCAGCACGAACACCACTTGAGTGTTTGAATTTGTAGCAAGGGCAGCCGACAGTCTGGAAAGTTCTGCATTGTGTATCAGCTTCAGATACAAGATGTGGGACATAATTTTCAAGGTCTTCAAGCTTCTTTATTGCTAGATGTACTGTTTAGAAAACAAACACTGGTGTTTCTGTTCTGTTTAGCACAGGGCTCCTTTGCCATCCCTGTCTTTGAGCTGGTTCTGCCTACAATTCACAGCATCCTCTCATGGCGGTGGCTTTCTGTGGTGCAGCTTGCATCTTTGTGAGCTCTGACTATCCACTGTGTTCTATTGTTTTGAGTTTTGCTTTCACATTTTGTTCCGTGCCTGTCCTCTTCATAAGTTTTGCATTGTTTGTTGAAAGCAGCGAAGCTTGGCTTCTACTAACCACCTTTTATTTACTTCCCACAGATTCAGCTACTAGTGACTCAGCAAAATCTAAGGTAGGCTGTTTTACGCAGTTTGAAAACATTGCATGGTGGCTTTGCACTGGGGCTGACTTTTATCATTAACATACAAGGGTAGTCTGTCCTGGAGCCAGAGCAATAAAGCCCAGTATGTGGAGAAATTAATTTGGGATAGAAGAAGGCTGAAAAATACAAGAGTGTGAGTATGGCAACAGTTTAGCCTGATGTGGACAACAGTGCTTTATTGACATTGTCAAAAAATTCACTAGCATAAAAGTAGGGAGAATAGGAAAAAGAATTTCCACATAAGCCGGGATGGTGGCATGGGCGTGAGGGAGGAGGATAGCCAGTTTTAAGCCAGGCATTGCTATGTAGTGAGAGACTGTCTCAAAACACATATAAAATACAAGTTAAAAAAGAACCGTCCAGCACAAATTGGACACAATGGGTCATTAAATACACACACACACAGTATATCTATTAAGAAGGAGAGATAAAAATAATTTTAAAAAGAATCTCCATGCTAGAATAAAGTTTTTTCTGACTTTCATTTATGTGTGTAGGGTGGTTGTGTGTGTGTTTGTGTCAGGGGGAAGGGAGCCTAGAGTGCACTTGTAGAGGTCAGAGAACAGTACACTGGATCAGTCTCTCCATTCTCGAGTCCTAGGGATTGGAGTACAGTTGGGTGATTTTACCCACCAAGTCATTTCTCACCAGCACTTGTAATGTCCTTCCTGTTGCTATGACAAATGCCATGACCAAAGGCAACTTAGGAGAGGAAGGGGGTTATCTCACCCTATACTTTGAGGTCACAATCCCTCATTGAGGGATGTCAGGGCAGGAACAGGAAGCAGAAACCCCAAAGGAACACTGCTTGCTGGCTCATGCTTAGCTGGCTTTCTTTATAGCCAGGACCACCTGCTGCCCACCATGTCCCAGCCATTGCAGCGCAGCCAGCAGTCAAACAGTTCCCACACACTTGCCCACAGTACGGTCTGAACTGAGCAACTCTCAACTGAGACATCTGGAGGCAACTCTGTGCTCTATCAGGTTCATAGCTAAAGCATCCACTGGGGCTTTGTTCACTTAAACATTTAATCTACATGCCTTGTACCTTAAACTCGTTGGCTAGTGAATTTTTATACACACACAGATACCTAGCTAATTATAGTACCAATCACTACATAGTGCAGTTTCTGTCTCCCATGACAAGGACATTCTCCTACATAGTCACAGTCAGGATACTAACATGAACATGATACATTAATATAGTTTTTATTCAAATTTTCCCAATTGCCCAAATATTCTTTTGACCCCTCCTCTACTCCCCTCCCCATTCAGGAATAATCAAGACTCATTACTTACATTTATTTGTCATGTCTCCTTAGTCTATGTAGATCTCCAATACTTCCTAAACCTGTTTGTTTGTTTGTTTGCTTGTTTGTTTGAAACAGGGTCTCACTGTGTGGCCCAGGCTAGCCTGGGACATATAATCTTCTGGCCTCAGCCTCCCAGCTTCATCACTGTACCCTAACCATAGATGATAGCTTTGAAACCAGAAAGACGTATGAAATTCCTTCCCTAGACATACGCCCCTTCCTTGTGTGTCCGTCTCACATTGACTGTGCTGTACTATGCCCGTGACATAATGAGTTCTCAAATATCTAACAGTTTCCAAATTGTAGAAAAGCAGAGTCATTTTCTCTAACACGGGGAATTGGAGAATTATAAGGTGATGATTATCTAAGTGCTTCTTTCATGAACAGCAAAACTGAGCTATAAAAAGTAAGTCCACCCTTGCTCTGTACCCTGCAGAGCAAGCTGGAGACAGGAGACCAGCCCCCCTGCTCCGCCAAGCTTCAGCCATGGCCCCCAGTGTAAAGGAGACACAGAGCAAACAGCAGTAACTCATAGGGATGCGCTGGGTGGTGTAGCAACCCACTGTAACGCATAAAAACGCAATCCTATTGGCCTGGAATTACCCTTTTTAATAGACAACATCCTTTCAAAAAACTTAGGATAGCGGTTTAGCTTATGCAACTTTTCTTTTTGCAATAGAGAAATCTATTTTCTACTCCATCGCTTCACATGCCTTCTGCTTGGCTCTTCACTCAAGACTGTGTTCTGAAACAGGGACTTAACTCACCTGCCCACCAGCCACCAGACAGACAGACGGTCTGAGCAAACTAATTAAAATAGTTGTCATCAAGAACGTCCTGAATAACGGGGGACACTTACAGTAACCATGCACTGGTGTGCTTCATGGCAAGGACTTACAACCTTTTGAGTAACCTTACATCATTTGAATTTTCCACATTTCCTGTTATATGAGATGAATGAAGTCTCTACAAACCTGATTTACCCAAGGCTAATCCCTGAAGAGCCAGTCTTGGTGTAGTAATGGGAACCAGCCTCCCTCTGAGTGAAGAATGCCTCAGGCTCAGTGCCTGCACCATATGTTGTCCACAATTAGAAAACTGAACTCAGCCATACAATCCTAATCCTGTCGGGATATTAAACTAATGTCAGAACGGGGTTTGCCTCGTTTCCCCTTTTGGATGTTTGAGATAGGATCTCGACTGTGTAGTTGGGGTAGGTAGCCCTGGAATTGTCCGCTTCCTGGCAGCCTCCTGGGTACAGTGATTTACAGCTGTGCACACCACCACCTGTCAGAATACTGCTTAACCCTTCTACCCTAGACCAGATAAAGGACGTAGGAATATTTGAGCATTATGTGGAGAAAACCAATAGAGCTGGGAAACCTCGAGCATCAAGTATTTCCCTGAGAGGTGGGACTGGGTTAGATGAAAAGCTGGCCTTGATACAAGTGCAGAGGAGAATATTAACACATACGCTGTGCAGTGGTTGCGTGTGGAGCTTTGGTAGACTTTTAAGTTCTTTAAGACATATCTGGGGACGAGCCAGCCCTGGGCAGTGGTCACAGCCTCGTTTTTCTGTTTGTTTCACAGGGCTCTTGGGGATCGGGGAAGGATCAGTATAGCAGGGAACTGCTTGTATCTTCCATCTTCGCAGCTGCTAGCCGCAAGAGGAAAAAACCAAAAGAGAAAGCCCAGCCCAGCAGCTCGGAAGACGAGCTGGACAGTGTGTTCTTTAAGAAGGAGAATGTGGAGCAGAGTCACAGTGAGATTAAAGAAGAGTCTAAAAGAGAGAGTGAGACATCAGGCAGGAAGCAGAAGGTGGGCATTGCCAAAGAAAAGAGCGCTAAGAAGGACATGGGTGCAACGAAGGAGGAGACGCCGCCGCCCGAAGAACCGTCCCCACCACACAGCTCCAAACGCAACAGGTCGCCAACTCTCAGCTGTCGCCTGGCCATGCTGAAGGAGAGCCCCAGATCACTTCTGCCACAGAAGCCGCACTGCGAAGAGACAGGGTCTGACTCAGGCACTCTGCTTAGCACGTCTTCCCAGGCTTCGCTGGCGAGGTCCTCCACTAAAAAATCCACCAGTCCGGAAACCAAGCACCGTGAGTTTTTGGCCAATGCGGGCACCATCACCTCAGATTATTCTACCACATCATCCGCTACCTACTTGACCAGCCTGGACTCCAGCCGCCTGAGCCCTGAGGTGCAGTCAGTGGCCGAGAGCAGGGGCGACGAGGCCGATGACGAGAGGAGTGAGCTGGTGAGTGAAGGGCGGCCGGTGGAGACGGACAGCGAGAGCGAGTTCCCGGTGTTCCCCACCGCCCTGACCTCAGACCGGCTGTTCCGAGGGAAGCTACAGGAGGTTGCCAGGGTGAGCCGCAGGAACTCTGAAGGCAGTGAAGCCAGCTGCACCGAGGGAAGCCTCACACCAAGTTTAGACAGTCGCAGGCAGCAGTTCAGCTCCCACAGGCTGATCGAATGCGACACGCTGTCCAGGAAGAAGTCGGCTCGCTTCAAGTCAGACAGTGGGAGCCAGGGAGACCCCAGGACTGAGAAAGAAACACCCTCCCTGGCCAAGGTGTTTGACGTCATGAAGAAAGGCAAATCGACAGGGAGCCTCCTGACACCCAGCAGAAGTGAATCGGAAAAGCAGGAGGCCACTTGGAAAACAAAAATAGCAGATCGCTTAAAACTGAGACCCAAGGCACCCGCAGACGACATGTTCGGAGTTGGAAATCAAAAACCTAGTGCCGAGACAGCTAAAAGGAAAAACATCAAACGCAGACACACGCTCGGGGGCCACAGAGATGCTACGGAAATCAGCGTCCTGAGTTTCTGGAAGGCGCACGAGCAGAGTGTGGACAAAGAGTCCGAGCTTTCAGCTGTGAATCGGTTAAAACCCAAATGCTCGGCCCAGGACCTCTCCATCTCAGACTGGCTCGCCAGGGAGCGCATCCGCACCAGCTCCTCGGACCTGAGCCCAGGCGAAGGCCGTGAGCCCCAGGCCGAGAGCCCCAGCGTCCTGGGAACACCCACCAGCACCCACACACCACCATCTCAGCAGCCCGAAGCTAGGGGTCCTGCCAACACCTTGGCTTCAGCCAACCGGCCCCCTCTTTCCACACCACCACAGTCACCCGACCAAATAAACAGAGAAAGCTTCCAGAACATGAGCCAAAATGCTAGTTCTGCAGCCAGCACCCACCCTCACAAACTGTCTGAGAGCCCTGGCACTGACGCGGAGTCTCCTCCCCGTCTTTAAGCTGGGTACATCCGCTCTAGCAAGAAAAAGCTACTGTTACATGGTCCAGTAACTCTGTAAATAATCTTCTTGTACCAGAATTGTTATTATGCAGCCTTGGTTTGGGCTGGTTTCACCATTTTGCACTGTGAAATAGCTTTACAGTGCATTCCTACAGCCAGAAGAACACACACATATATTTAAAAGTGTATCAGATAGTTGTATACAAATAAGCAAGGTGTTTGTTGCAACTTACTACATAGTATATTCCCCAAATCACTGAAGGAAACCGCTGACTCATGCAGCAAAATTGTTCTTTTGGTTCCTCACTAACAAAAGTGCCTCATGGGAAAAGTACATTTGATTTTTAGGGTGCCATATTGTTGAAATTAGGTAACTTACATTGAATAAATGAATGCGTTTTATCAGTAACAAATTTCATTACATTTACCAGTTTTAACACAGGTGGGTACAGAACTTCCGTTCTTTAGTCATTCCAGGTGGATCTGAGTTTTATATTCAAACTTTTAATACAGTTTTTGAGTTTTGTGTGACTTGAATTTTTAATCTTTCTGTAAAATACGTAATAACTTAAATGAACATATTCTATGTGTATCTTTTCTTCAGATGCCAGATTTGATATAAATGTTGTAACATAGCTGTGTAGGTAGTGGGCCCTGGATGGAGCCGGCTTCTTGCTGAGGAGAACATAATTCTGCATGAGGACTCAGACCCAGACCTGTGTCATGCCTGTGTGCATACCCAATTAAACACTGGAAATAAAATTGTTTTGGTGA
The DNA here is from genome assembly GCF_903995435.1 of Acomys russatus. NCBI lineage: Eukaryota > Metazoa > Chordata > Mammalia > Rodentia > Muridae > Acomys > Acomys russatus. Next base: position 43,039,621 of record NC_067145.1, read on the forward strand.
ACTTTGCACTGTTGGGAGCTTACTCTGCATTAAAATGATTGCTCATTTCTGTATTATCTAGTCTTTTGAAAGTTAACCTCTGTGTTTGCACAGTCCTGCCACCTTTCCTCTGTCCAGCTGTGGCTGGGCGTGGTCTTGGGAATGTTTACAGAAGTCCCACTCCTGTGCAGACTCAGGACTTAGGAACGAGCTACAGAAGCAGATGTTGCTCACCTTTGCTTGAGGAGCATAAAGTAAGTAAAGGCTCATGGAGGTCAGTGAGGGAAGGCTGTTTCGGAGTGCTAAGCAAAGGCTTTGATAATGTAGTGTGTTAGACTGTGTGGTTTCTCAATTAGCACCTCATATAAACAGTGACAACAGTACTTCCCAGTATGGCGTGCTATATATAAATAATGGTTACACAAAATCTACATGTTAGGATTTGATGACCTCAGAAGTCACTGGAGCCAGAGATACTCAATGCTGCCAGACCTGAAACACTTTTTTTTTTTTTTTTTTATGGAGAAAATGTTTTAAAATTCTCCTGTATCACAAAATAAAATTCTATATCTATATAACTATATAACTATACCATAGTAGCCTGATTACACTCAGTGCGATGACTAGTACAGAGTTATTAAAGACCATGTACTGGGCACCCATACACAATTTTTTTTTTTTTTTTTTTTTTTTTTTTTTTTTTTTTTTGGAGACAGAGTTGTAGTTACAATTTGAAAATTTGGTTTCTTTAAAAACACAAATATTATAAGAATGTGTACTTTTGTTTGTTTCGAGACAGGGTTTCCCTGTGTAACCTTGGCTGCCCTGAAGCTCGATTTGTAGACCAGGCTGGCCTCAAATTCAGAGATCCACCTGCCTGTGCGTCCTGAGTGCTGCAATTAGAGTTGTGCGCCAGCACATCTGGCTAGAATATGTTTTTGTTTTCATCTCCGATGTGGGGATGTGGGGCTACTTTAGACTGCACACAACAGCTGGCTATGGTTTGCCTCATACTCCAGCAGAAGCATGGTTTTGCCAGCTGCAAATAGTGTCTGCGTTGTGTGCCATTTGGAATTCTGGGAACTTTTCAGAGGGTATATAAATGCTAGAGCCCTGATAGGTGTGGTCAGTGGTTATTGGTCATTTAGGGAGGTTGGTTGTAGTTTGCTAGTAGCTATAGCCAAAGAAACAAAGAAAAACAAGAAAATAAAGTAGATTCAGGGATTTTCTTAATTCTTCTCTTCTATCCTTGTTTCTTATCTAACATTAGGGGGTGTAATGGGGGTGGGGTGGGAAAAAGAAGAACCCACAATGTAGTAAAGACTGGCTATACAGGGTCTCACTATAGCCCTGGCTAGCCTAGGACTCCCTGTGTAGACCTAACTAGTCTTGAACTCAAAGGCCTCTGCCTACCTCTGTCTCCAAGTACTAGGCTTAAAGGCATGTTCCTCCTTGCCCAACCATTTTTTTTTTTTTTTAATTAAAGCAGGATCACCATATAATCTATTGCCTACTGATTTGCTTTGCATTGCCATGAAACTGCCTGTGGCTGAATACTTTATAAAGATGTCTATTGAACTTACAGTTCTGGAGGACTAAGAGCATGTTTCCAGCCTGCTGGGAAGGCTTAATCCACACTCTGTTACATCATTGCAAAGGACATTGGCCATATACAGAAGGGGCCAAGTATGAAGGCTAACCTCACTGTACAGCAAACAGCTTGAAGAAGTTACTCCTTGAGACCAGCATTATTGCTTTCTGATGGTGATGCCCCTTGAGCTAGTTAACTCTGTTAGGCATTTCTAGCAGGTAAGATAGCACAATGGGTAAAGATACTTGCTGAAAATAATCATGACCACAGCAGTGCCACACCAAGGACCATGCCTCCAATGCATGGACACATGGACAAAATTCTCAAACCATACCCAATGGTTTCTTTCTTTCTTTTTTTCTTTCTTTCTTTTTTTCTTTCGTTCTTTCTTTCGTTCTTTCGTTCGTTCTTTCGTTCTTTCTTTCGTTCGTTCTTTCGTTCGTTCTTTCGTTCTTTCTTTCTTTCTTTCGTTCTTTCGTTCTTTCGTTCTTTCTTTCTTTCTTTCTTTCTTTTTCATTTCTCCAGACAACGGTTATTCTGTGTAGCCATGGACACATAAAGAATATTCTTAAACCATACCCAAACTGAAGTATTGGGTAACACAGGTTTTTTTTTTTCACTTATTTATGTATTTGTTTGTTTATCAGTGTAGTCCTGGCTGCCCTGGAACTCTCTGTAGAACCCACAAGAGACCCACCCGCTCCTGCCTCCCAAGTAGTGGGATCAAAAGCGTGCATCGTCATCACATGGCTCGTGTTAAATATTTTTAAAGTTTTTAATTTTTTTCTTATTTGTGAATGTGGGTACAAATGTGTCATGACATGGTTGTAGAGGTCAAAGGACAGAGAGTTGAACTCAGGACATCAGGCTTGGTAGCTAGCACATTTACCCTTTATTTGTTGAGCCATCTTGCTAGTCCACGAAGTTTGTTTGTTTGTTTGTTTGTTTTTAAGTAAAGGATCTTGATGTATTTTGAAGCATGTGATAGGGACCAGTGTTTTTTGTCCTTTGGTGCCAATATACCCTGTTTTTCTACCGATCTACAGTGTCACTTCTGCCTCCTGTCCCTCCCAGGGCTGTCTGGGGCTCAGTATCTGCTCTCTTGCTTTTACTCAGGTCCCTGCTCATAAAACCCACTTTACAAGTCTTGATGGGGAAATTTTTCTTGCCATTTCTTCTAAGATAGGCCACTGCGGCTCCTATGGGCTTGCAGGTGAGTTTTCTAATTCAGTACACTGTCTCTAGCATTCTCCCTTTTATTCGAGGACTAGGTCTGTCCTCTAATTGCTCAAGGTGGATGTTTAAGATCACTTTTTAAAAATATTTTTTATTAATTTATTCATATTACATCTCAATTGTTATCCCATCCCTTCTTTCCTCCCATTCCTCCCTCCCATTTTCCCCTTACTCCCCTCCCCTATGACTGTGACTGAGGGGGACCTCCTCCCCCTGTATATGCTCATAGGGTATCAAGTCTCTTCTTGGTAGCCTGCTATCCTTCCTCTGAGTGCCACCAGGCCTCCCCATCCAGGGGACATGGTCAAATATGGGGCACCAGAGTTCATGTGAAAGTCAGACCTCATTCTCCCACAGGAGACAACTTCCTGAACAGAATACCAACAGCCTAGGCCTTAAGGTCAACAATTAATAAATGGGACCAGAGTTCATGTGAAAGTCAGACCCCACTCTCCCACAGGAGACAACTTCCTGAACAGAACACCAACAGCCTAGGCCTTAAGGTCAACAATTAATAAATAGGACCTCATGAGGCTGAGAAGCTTCTGTAAGGCAGGAGCCACTGTCAACAGAACAAAGTGACAGCCTACAGACTGGGAAAAGATCTTCACCAACCCTACATCTGACAAAGGGCTAATATCCAAAATATATAAAGAACTCAAGAAATTAAACACCACCAAACCAAATAACCCAATTGAGAAATGGGGCTCAGAACTAAACAGAATTCTCAACAGAGGATTATCAAATGGCTGAGAAACACTTAAAGAAATGCTCAACCTCCTTAGTCATCAGGGAAATGCAAATCAAAACAACTCTGAGATTCCATCTTACACCCATCAGAATGGCTAAGATCAAAAATTCAAGTGACACCACATGCTGGTGAGGATGTGGAGAAAGAGGAACACTCCTTCATTGCTGGTGGGAATGCAAACTAGTACAGCCACTTTGGTAATCTATCTGGCGCTGTATCAGAAAACTGGGAATAGGGCTTCCTCAAGACCCAGCTATTCCACTCCTTGGAATATACCCAGAAGATGCTACAGCACACAATAAGATCACTTATATTTTTAGTCTTCTCAAATGTAACAACATTTATAATTTCCTTATGTTTATAGGCCATATCAACCAAGTTTTAATTCCAAGTTTGTTGTTGTTTTTTTTTTTTTTTTACAGTCTCATTGAGATTGGGTTTTGTTTGTTTTGTTTTGGGTGGGTTTTTTTATTTTGTTTTGTTTTTCAAGACAGGGTCTCTCTGTGTAGCCTTGTCTGTCCTGGACTCGCTTTGTAGACCAGGCTGGCCTGGAACCTGCCTCTGCCTCCCGAGTGCTGGGATTGAAGGCGTGTGCCACCACGCCCGGCTCTCAAATATGTGCCTTTTTTATAATGTATTTTGCAGTATTTTCCTACATTCTTTATGGTAGAACATGTAGTCTGCAGGTTCCTGATTCTTGGCCATTGGTTGGGGTTAGTGTCCAGTCAAATAAAACTCTTGTTCTGTGTTTGAAAGGCATTGCACTCTTCATTTACAACAGACAGGCCACCACTGAGCAAGACTGCCGCCATATTGATTACTTTCTCCAGTCCTTTCCTTTGCTGTAGGAGGCAAGTGAAGTCCTTGTCACAGTGCGTGCTGTCGACACTGGGTACAGCCATGTCAAGGACTGTACTGTGCGTCATCCCATGGTCCCCAGGTGAGTGTGTGAATGCTAACAGTGTGTACAGAAAATGTCCCCTGTGGCTTCCTCCTACCCCTCCACCTTTGTTTTCCCAGCCTGAAGACATCTAGCTCCCCTACAGAGACGGCTCCTACTGAGGTGAGCTAGACGCCTCTCCTTATTCAGCTGGATATAATAATCACCATTAGGTCAGTCCCTGGAGCCATGCACGACATAGCACTTTTCATTAATTTGTTTTTATATTTCAAGTTACTATGACCTGTCTAGCTAAGGACACTTGGGATATCTTTCTACTGAGTTAAAGTCAATTGTACTTGATCTTATATTAATTTAGTAAAAATTGAGTTTGTTTATTTTCTTGTTTATATATTTGACATTCTTCCTCTAGCTTTCCACCCTTTAATCTTTCGCCTTTCTCTATTATTCTTATAAATAGCTGCATTTTTTAATGTTGAATAAAGTATCTTTCCGCCTCAGTCAGTCAGTTTTTATCCATCTATTGTACTTTCTGATTGTTTCATCATCTCCCACTGGTGGCTGTATATTTTCTTTTCTTTCTTTGTTTTTTTTTTTTTTTTCTTTCCTCACAAACTTTTTATTTTCACTTGGATTGAGGTTTTCTCTTTCCACCCTTCTCCTATTTCTATCCTTTTAGTAAATCTAGACAATGCAATACGTGGAACTAGAGAGATGGCTCACTGATAAAGAGGGTGCCACTCTTGCAAACGACTTGGGTGTAGTTCTCAGCACCCACATAGGGTGGCTCACAATTACTTGTAACTCCAGTTCCAGGGAGATCTGATACCCTCCTCTGGCCTCTTCAGGCACTTGCACTCACATGTACACACACACACACACACACACACACACACACACACACTAAAAAAGTAAAAAAAATAAATTTAAAAGAAAAAGTGTAATATGCACACAAAAAGTTTCTTTAGTAGTTAGGCAATACAGAGTACAAACATAAGCCTAACCAACGGCTCCCTCCAGCTTTGCACTAATATCCTGCAGAATTTTGTTTGTCCATCATGTGGACAGTGTTCCTTTTTGATACAGCTAGGGCCGATAGTTAAGATTTACTGACTGGCATGTCACTGACCACTGCTTTTTCTAATTCAGGCTGACATTTTAAAAGCATTTTCATGGAACCTGAATTACATCTTTTAGAAGCTCCTTCAGAAAATCATTGGTCATAATATTCCTTAGCTCCTATTTATCCTTTGGTGGGATTACTTTGCTTTTCTCTCTTGAAAGTGCTGCATTGCTGGGAGTTCAACAATAGGTTGGCAATGGTATTTTCCTCACTTGGAGATGCCAGTTGTTTTTTGTGGTGTTGCTGTCCTGTCTCAGGAGTCTGCGTAATTTTACGATTGTCTCTTTGTCAAGTGTTCCAAGGCTTCAGTGCAGTATGTGTAGGATTTCACTTCACTGTCCAGCTGACATGTGTAGCTTTAGCAAGTGAGGTTTGGTGTCTTCTCAGTTCTGAGCATCACATGCCCTCTGTATACACTGCTGCCTCCTTTGGGAACGCCTCTGAGTTGTGCTCTATCTTCTGGTTCCAGGCTCTCCCCATGCTGCGCTCTGCTCTGCCTTCCACTTTGCTGCTTTACCTCTAGCTATGTCTCCTCTGCGGACCAATCTATCCAGAAAGACTCAAACATCACTTGTTTTGTCTTTCTCTAAAAGTAACACCACTTTTTCCAAAATGACCTGGTCAACTTTGAAATACCACATACCGGATTTTACTGCCTTCTGTAAAATGAAGGAGCTTTATCCTAGCATGAATTTCCAGAATCAAACTACCTGCCTACAAGTGTAAACACTGCCTTATACAGGAAAGGCTAGTCCCTTTACAGGAACCCTGCAGGAAGCAATAACTCCTCCCATGGTTCATGTGTGCTGGTGCTATTGACATAATTCAACTCTAGTGGATCCGATTGTTTTCTCCTGAAGTGCATGCCCAGGTTCTGGTATAGGTCAGAACAGAACACTTTTTACCATTAACAACATTTGTCATAGCATATAGAGATCAGTATACCCAAATTATGTTTATCCTTTCCTATGTTAAAAGACACCCAAAAGCTGCCTTTTTGGAGACCAACAGGATGGAAGATTTGTGCGGGCATTTAAATGAACGGTTTATCCTGTGGCCTGGGAAACCAGCATGAGGTTGACAGCAGAGTCCCAGGAAAGGGTTTTTCGTTTGTTTGTTTTTTAAGGACTGTTTACATTAAGAACTGAAGAGGTGGCTGATAGCTAAAATGATCCAGAACTGCTGTGGAGCCAGGTAACTTCAACATTTCATTCTTCTATACTTAATCTGTTACCAAGAAACTGCTAACCTTGCCTATGAGCACCAGTATTTTCAGGTTAAATACTGTTGCCTTCTCCAAAACCCAGCCTCCCTCAGGCTAAAGCAGCCAGAGAGAGCCTTAGTTCCTAACTTGTTCATTATCTCTGTTCATTTTGGCCAAGCTATCTTGAAGAAGCCTGCATTGAAATTTCCTTTATGTTATGTTGACATTTTTATAACATTCTAAATTTATCCTGCTCATAAATCCTTAGCAGGAGAAGTCTCTCATAATCTCCTCCCCATTCTCCATAAACAGTTTGCACTGAAAACTAATATAGCCCCAAAGGACTCTTGAGGTACAGGATAACGAGGAGAGCTATGGCTTTGCGTGCAGATCCCAGCGGGCGTGCCGTTACTTACTGACCAGTAGACATTTCTCAGCCCCTTCCCGGGAAAATGATGCTTAAACAGAAGGATTTTGTCCTGAGTCAAAGCAGAGATGAGGACAGTCCTCTCCATCAGGCTGTTAGCTCTCTCGGTGTGGGTGGAGGGGTCGACTACCCAGAAGAGACACTCAGCCTGTGCCTTTCCTGTGCACCCACCTCAGTGTAATGAGACTCACACAACCCAAGTTGGCCTCCACCTCACCAAGAGGCTGAATTCCTAATCCTCCTGCCTCTACTTCTGAGTGTTGGGGCTGCATGTGGGCCAACACATTCAGCCCGATGTCATTTTAAAAAGGAGTACCATATTTATTTCTAGTAGAGATAGGGTTTTTTTTTAAAGAGTTTTTTTCATTTTATATACATTGGTGTTTCGCCTGCATGTATGTCTGAGTAAGGGTGTTGGGTCCCCTGGAGCTGGAGTTATAGACAGTTGTGAGCTGCCATGTGGGTCTTGGGAATTGAACCTGGGTACTCTGGAAGAACAGTCAGTGCTCTTGACTATTGAGCCAGCTCTCCAGTCCAGTGTAGATTTTAAATATTGGAAATTAATAATATTTCCATCCCTTCAGTTCACTTTAGCACACACCATGCAAAGAAAACTCTCAAGTCACAAAATTTAGCCCGTTTCCTTCCTTGGGCTCCCTGTTTGCTGAGAGGGGGTGGCAGGCTGAGGACCACTTCCAGCTCTGCCTTCATAAGCCCTGCCCTTGCCCCCCTCCACTGTGTAACATGCATCTTCTTGCACTGTGCCTCCAGCTACAGCTGATTGCTTTCCCACCCCATCCCATACCCCATTATTTTCCATCTCCTGTGGTCTCAGCAGCCTGATTGCTTGCCTGTGGCTATAAGAAGACAGTGTTCACAGTGAGTAAAAAGGCGGCACATTACAACAAGCCCAAACTGTCCTAAAGCCTGAAGTTCTGGCAGTGCCAGTTTCACGCATCCGCCCTTAGAGACCATATGCGTGTTTCCAGTTCACTCATCCCCTCCAGCCTGTGCCTCCTTCTGTCATTATTGACGTGTGTTGGTCCCCAACGCACTGCCTGCCCTGGCTCTTGGCTTGACTGAAGCCCTGACTACAGAGAGGGCAGACGTTTGGCCTCTCCGTCCAAAACCCCATCTCTAAAGCGAAATAAGAATGGGAGGGGACAGAGACAGCCTCCGCTCCAACTGGTAGGAGGCCCCCAAGAAGGCCAAGCTACAAACCTAACATATACACAGAGGGCCTAGGCCAGTCCCACACAGGTTCCCTGGTCATCACCTCAGTCTCTGTGAGCCCCTGTGGGCCCAGGCTGCTTGATTCTGTGGATTTTCTTGTGGTGTCCCTGGCCCCTCTGGCTCCTACAATCCTTCCTGCCCTTCTTCTGCAGCTTTCCCCAAGCTCCGCCTACTGTTTGGCTGTAGATGTCTCTGCATCTGTTCCCATCAGTCGCTGGGTGAAGCCTCTGATCAGACAGTTGGGCTAGATGCCACTCTATGGGCATAGTAGACTATCATTAGGAATCATTTCATTGCCACTTGTGTTTGGTCTATCCTAGGTCTCTGGGCTATCCAGCCGTTGGGGCCTGGCCCTCCAGGCAGTGTCAGGGGTGGGCTCCTGTTAGACCCTTCTGTGAAGGTCAAAGCCTGGCATTTACTAGACAGCCTCTGAACTCAGTGCTGAAATGACTAACTTCCTTCCTCACCTGGGTCCCCTCCTCTCCGCCTGATCTGGGGAAACTCCAGATCTTCTAATGAGAGTCACATAGCCCTTAGGGAGACTACAGGCCCAACCCTTTCCCGGTCAGTGTGCACCTGGGCATTCCTGAAAATACACTCTCTATGCTAATAAGTTGTCTTGGTAGCTTAGCTTTCAACCAATGGCCTTTTTCCACGTCCCTAACCTAACCTGGAGTTCTCCCTACTCCCCACCCCCCACCCCCGCTGCCTATAGGATAATTAAGTATGTCTTCTCCTTCATTTTTTGTTTGTTGTTGGTTGGTTGATTTTATTTTGAGACAGGGTTTCTCTGTGTGGCCTTAACTGACCTGAAACTCACTCTGTAGACCAGGCTGGCCTCAGTAGCCTTGGTTCTCCTAGACTTGTTTTGTAGACCAGGCTGGGCTCAAACTCATAGTGATCCACCTGCCTCTGCCTCCTGAGTGCTGGGTCTAAAGGCATGTGCCACCACCCCTGGCTGTGTTCCCTTTCTTATGATAGAACTGTGCCGCTGTGTGTAAATGAAGTACCCCTGGCACTCCTAGCCCCAGCAAATCAAACAATATACACCCCTAGAACATTTCCTACTGCCCAAGGTTTGTAAGTCCCAGTTTTACATGAAATAAGGGAAGGGCAACATAATATTTCACCAAAGATTGTCTGAGACTCACCATTTATTCTGGGGAAGAAGGGCTCCCCTCCTCCCTGAAGGATTCTCAGCGGGATGCCTGGGCTTGGCTTCCTGGCAGGTAGCCATAGCTACTGCTGACCACCATAGAGCAGCCATTGGAGCTACATTCTGACAGTGAGTCTACCAGGCATGGGCATTTGCCCACACCCTCTGCTGTTAGCATGGCAGCTGAACTGAATGTTTCGGCCATTCACCAGCATGTCATCACAATGCTGCCTGCTACAGTGCCTATCTGCAAAGGAGAGTGGCTGGCTGTTCCCAAAGCAGCCACCAACTCACCTGAGGCAGGCTGGACCTTGTTACCACCTGCCTCGGGTTTCAGAGCCCTGAGCTCGTCACTGCCAACTGGCCTGATGCTGGCAGCTCAGCTAAAAGAACAGTAACACGTACTACAGAGAAATCTTTTCTCCTGCATCTCCAGCTGAACTGGAGATCCTCTGGCCCAAATCTTGGTTTGGTGCCCCATCCTTCTCAGCCGGACACCTGTGTTCCTTGGAAAGGTGGAACCTTTGACCCCATGCTTTACCCTTTTCTGCCCAGAAGCCAACAACAGTTGGACCTTCCTGCAGGAGAAGCATGCACTTATAGCCAGGTGGCTTCTGGGCCTCCAGGGAAATACAGAAAAACAGACTCCCTCTCATGACAGGGGCCTCAACCTAGACCAGCCATTGGCGGACCACTCCCACAATTTTTTGCACCACCTTTACCTCAGTGTGTCTTGTAGGCAGGAAAACTGTAGGTCAAAGGTCTTGTGGCTGGTTGGTGTCCCCCATCCCTCCATTGGAAGGAATCTTGCCTGGCTACAGGAAATGGCCAGCTCAGGCTCTGCATCCCCTATTGCTGGGCGTCTCGGCTAGGATCACCCTAATCAATTCCTGGGAGTTACCATTGTACTAGATTTCTAGCTCATCCCCCAGGTGTCCCCCAATTTCCCACCACAGTCCAATACTCTTGACCCTTAGGGTAATCTTAGGATGACAGCCTTGTATAGTAGACCCCAAGTTCATGCCACCATGGACTGCCACCTCAACCATTCCTGCCTTAGGCTTCTGTCATGTGTGGCTGCCCAGAGTCCAAGGTGATAGAGACGCATTGTGCCCTGTGCTAGAAATGAGGCCACGGGGGGAAAAGCTCAGTCATTTTTCCAAATCTATATGGCTAGGAACAAAAGAAAAAAGATACACATTTCTTTTTGTAGAAATCTCTCTCCCTTTGTGATATGCTAAGAACACAAAGGAAAGCAGAAACCTCAGGTTAGGATTACTTATCTGAATAAAAATTAGTCACCTGAGGATTTAAGACGTATGTTGTTACTTAAGAAATAAGATCTTTCCAAAATGAGAGAATTTACTGGAGAAGTGCCTCAAGAAAACAGCATACAAAACTAAGACTATTTAAACGCTTGATTTTTTTTTTCTTAGTAATTTAAACATACTTTTAATTGTTGGCATGGGCCATTTTCATAAGCAATATCAGTTTTTCATAGGACAGCTGACCTTAGGATAAGAGTTAGGAGATACAAAGCTCCCTCAGGGAAAATGCACTGATTCACTTACAGTTTCGTTGTCTGCTAATTAAAGTCCTAGACACATAAAAACAGGGTTGACACGGTCCCTACACAACAGAGTGTGTACCTCATTTCCTATCTGAAATTCAAATAATCCTTTGATTCATGCTAGTTATTAAAAAACCACCAGTGAAGCAGCTCAGCACTTGCTGCCAAACCTGATGACCCAAATTCAGTCCCTGGGACCCACAGTGTCCCAAAGTTGTCCTCCGACCTCCATTCATGTGCCTGCACGCACACACATGCGCGCATACATGCACGCATGCAGGGTAAATTTTTCTGAATAGCAACCAAAAATATGTGTTAATAACTTTCATTTGCTTTGATAAAAGTGCCTGAGGGGAACAAGTTAAATGAGAAAATATTCTCTTTGCCTTATGGATTCAGAATTTTTACTCTGAAGGTGACTCCGTTTTTGCATAGGCCTCTGGTGAGGTGATGCATTATGGCAGAAAGGCACAGCAGAGTAAAACTGCTCACCTCAGGGCAGAAGGCACACGCCCCAGTGACCTTCCTGCCACCAGGCTAGGCTTCCTACTAATCCTTTCAGCTATGCCTTACCAATGAGCAACCCACTGATCATGCCACAATCCACTCACTTCTGAGAGCTGCTGACCAAGCCTTGAGCACAGTGACCACTGCCGGCCATTTTCAGACTTATGCTGAATTGGTGTTCCAAGCTCATAAATATCAGAAATGTGTCCAGTGCTGCCATTCAGTTGCCCATTCTAGAACATGCTCTCATGTTGTTCTCCATAACTTTCTTGCTGCCAACACTGGCTCTGTAGATGTGGGCTAGATTCCACATAACCCAGCCTGTCCAGCATCTTTGGTGACTCTAAACTTCTGGAAGCCACTCATTGGTGTTCTCATGGTTCTGAGACTGACTGACTGACTGACTTCAGAGCCACACTCACTGGCATCATATATTGTCTCCCACAGTCACTCCTCCAGCCTCTACACTATTGTTATCACAGCTTATAGCTCAGGTGCCATTTCCCATTGTGAAAGTCATGAGCTGAGGTCTGAGGTGAAGTAAGACCTCCTTGAGGCAATGGCTGCTCTTCTCTAATTCCTCAGCAAAAAGATGGCCATGGGCTTTGGTGGCCAACACTGAGGCAGGAGAGCATGCTTTGGGTAGTCCCAGAGCTCACTTATGCAGGTACACGTTCACTTGTCTGCTGGGCTGGACTACTCAGTCTTTGAGAAGAACTCAGGGGACTGAGTTCTCAAAAGGAACTTTCTGGGTGGTGTCTTCTCTAGAGCAGTGGTCCTTGGCCTTCCTAATGCAGAGACCTTTTCATTCATTTCCTCATGCTGTGTCGATCCCCTCCCCCACAGCCGTAAAATTATTTCATTCCTACTTCATAACTGCTCTCCTGCCACTGTTCAGAATCATAATGTAAGTAGCTGATGTGCAGGATGTCTGGTATGTGACCCTGTGACAGAGTCATTTGACTCCCCCCACCCAAAGGGGTCACGACCAACAGTTAACAACTGTTGCTCTAGAAGCTGACACAGTAGGAGGGTCTAGCCTTGGCAAAGTAAGGGATAGGGGAAGCCCAGAGTGAGAGCTGCTCAGGATTGCTGTTCCAACAGACAGAGAGTCAGAACATCTAGCTTGTGTGTGACTGACATTGAGATGGCGACTGAGCTGATTTTTCAGAATCTTGGTCTGTAGTTTAAAAAAAAAAAAAAAAAAAAGTTTTGTGTCTGACATCTGTAATGTCTCAGGAAGCTGAGGCAGGAGAATCACAACCACAGGTCTGAGATTGGCTTGGGCTCTATAGTGAGCCCTCTCGAAGACTAAACAGAAAAGACCCGGAGCATGAAGGTGACCCTGTCAGTTTTCCTCAGTGTCTCTGCTTTCCCAGAAACCTCTGATGATGGCTGGGATACAGCTGAGTGGCTGAAGCACTTGTCCAGCACATGAAAGGGCCTGCGTTCAAGCCCTAGCACCGGAAACAAAACAGCAACATGTGGCATCCCAGGAGCCAAAGAACAAGTGGTCTGTGCTCAGCCACAGAAGTGCTGCCTGATATTGTTCAGACACTTCTCACTGTTGAGAATTGTCCACCAACCAGCAGTATATTTGGATTTTGTACAAGGTAGTGGTAAAAAATAAATAAATAAATAAATAAACAATGGGCAGAAAAAAATGAGGTGCCTCTCCACCCCACCCCCGACCCCCCACAACCAAACGCCAGATGGACCACCTCTTCCTTGTTAACTTTGGCCCATGCATAACTCAGACAGTCACTATTTCCTGAGCAAAGAAAGTTGCTCCATAAACAAAGCACTTACGTTAGCTCTGGTGACACCTTTCCTAAAATGTCCCATCCTCTTGACCATGGCGCTCAGCCTTCCTAATGCTGTGACTCTTTTAATACAGTGCCTCAGGTTGTGGTGACCCCCAACCAGAAAATAACTTTGTTGTTACTTCATAACTAATTTTGCTACATTATGTGTGAATCATGTAACTATTTTTAGAGTTTGAGGTTTGTCAATGGGATTATGACCTATAGGCTGACAACCACTGCTCTGGACAAATCACATGCTGGCCTTGTTTTCCTGAGGTTTCCAGGGTCTCTCCCTCTCTGGTCCTGCCACTCAGCTCTATACACCTTGCCAGGATACTGTGCGTGTGTACAGATGCTGGCTGTCTTTCCCACTGGCTTTATAAGTCTTTGTGGGCAGGAACTGAGTCTCACTGTAGACAGTACCCAGTTGATGGACAAGACGACACACAGCAGGCCTGCTGGCACTGCGTGGTTTCCAGTGGTTTCCCTGTGGGTGTACAGCACGGAAGCAATGCTCTGAGACCCAGGTGGGAATTAAATGTGTCTCAATTAGTGACGCCTCTAGAGAAAGACCAGAATAACCAAGGGATGAGTTAGCCCTTGGGCAACTCATTCACCCAATAGAGTACCTTGCTCTGCCCTCAGCCAGCCTTCTATGTTCATACCCCAGATGGTCAGACTTGGGGTACCTTGTCCTCATGTTCTACTGAGTTTTTCCTCCATCCCCTCCTATCATAGCACTTTTTCCATGTGGGGTTCATACAACACTTTTTAAAAAAAATATTTATTTATTATTATGTATATAGTGCTCTGCCTGCATGTACACCTGAAGACCAGAAGGCATCAGATCACAATATAGATGGTTGTGAGCCACCATGTGGCTGTAGGGAATCGAACTCCGGACCTGTGGAGAAGCAGTCAGTGTCCTTAACCTCTGAGCCATCTCTCCAGCCCCATACAACACTTTTATTGCCCTTTTTCTTTGACAAAGGGGAGACTATGGGAGACCCAGACCAGGTAGATAACACTGAAGCTTTTCAGAGAATGGGCCCTCTGGAAAGTTGTGGGTATGGGAGGAAGATGTCCCATGGGCCCATGGGAACATGCCAGTGCATAGCTTGTTCTGCTCAGAACCAGGAGCCACTCAACCATCTGAAGACTAAAACTGACGATGGAGGGAGTGTAGGCCAGCTCACACACAAGGATGAGTGTCAGGGATGGAGGGCAAAGCCAAGGAGACTCACAGTCAGAATGTCAAGGAAAAATGATGATTCCCAACTTTTGAGGACTCCGTGTCACGATCAAGAGACCAAATCCAAGAGTCTATGAGGTAGTAGAAGAAGCTGAGATAAGACACCAAATCTGCTCAATGACACTGTAAAAGAGCATTCCCCAAATTCCAGGAAAGAAGTGGACAGATAAGTACAAGAGGCACTTAGAACCCAAATGGCCATGACCAGAAAAGAGCCTCTCCAGTATACCTTGTAGTTCAGATGCTCAGAAGCAGAACAAGGAAGCAGGACTGGATGGATTCTGTGGGAGAGAAACCCGACTTCACCCCATCCGAGTACCGTCAGACCTCTTAGCAAAACCCCTCAAAGTGAGGAAATCAAGAATGACATACGTCAGCCCTGGAAGTGAAGAACTGCCAACTAAGATCACCCTACCTGTCAAAATTATCTGTTAAAATCCACAGAGAAATAGAGACATTTCCAAACGTTCAGAAACGGCAGCAATTCATGACTTGTAAGCCAACATTACAGAGGGGTCCTTCGAAGCACCCTGTTCCAGCTTGCTTTCTGTCCCTGTCATAAAACACTGAGGAAAAGCAGCTCTCACAATCTATTATCGAGGGAAGTCAGAGTAGGAACTTAAGGCAGGGTCCATGGAAGAAACTTGCAGGCCTACTCTCAGGCTGAAACACGCCTACCGTTCTTACACAGTCCAAGGCCACCTGCCTAGGGATGGTACCGCCCACAGTGGGACAGGCCCTTCTGTGTTAACCAAGAGAAACTCCTACAGACATTCTCACAAGCCAATCTGTCCTAGGCAATTCTTCCATCAAGATTTTCCTGTCTGGTGACTCTAGGCTGTGTCAAGTTGACAGAGTTAACTAGAGTAAATCCTCTATGCAAGGGGGAAAACAAAACCTACACACAATCACATAATCACATTTATTTTGTTCAGCAGTACTGGGGATTGAACCCAGGGATTCATGGATGAGAGACCATTTTAATTCAATGCTTATTTATGAATGGGAAGGGGGAAAAAGACCATACTAGGAATTTAATATGTGTTTATAACAATATATGTATGTAAAGATTATTAACCATGAAACCTTGGCCTTAATGGCAAAATTTTGAAAAGTTTTACTCCTGACAACAGGAACAAAAAGGGATCATTGGTAATACCAATTCTATTAAGGAAAGAAGATTGAATCTACAATGAATACATTTTTTTTTCTTTTTCTTTCTTTCTTTCTTTCTTTTTTTTTTTTTTTTCCAAAACAGGGTTTCTCTGTATAGCCTTAGCTGTCCTAGACTTGCTCTGTAGACCAGGCTGGCCTTGAACTCACAGAGATCCCCCTGCCTCTGCCTCCCGAATGCTGGGATTAAAGGTGTGAGCCACCATGCCCAGCAATGAATAATTATTAAACATGAGCAAGTTAGACTGCTTAGATGGCTTGGCAGTTAAAGGCACTTGCTGCCAAACCTGTTGGCCTGAGTTTGATCCCTGGGATGCATATGGCAGGAGAGAGATGATTCCTGCTGCTTGTCCTCTGATCTGTATGTGCTGTGGCACACATGCACTGACATGTACAAACACACACAGTCCTCCCCTAAGTCGCTCTTGGTCCTGGTATTTGTCACAACAGCAAGAAGGAACACTAGAACAAACCTTTACCAAATTAACCTAGGATGATTCAACATTTGCAAATTAATAACCATAGTAAACAGACATAGAAACTGAAGGATCATCTGAATATATACAGAAAGAGCCTTTAAAATTTTTTTGATGCTTCATGGTAAAACCACCAATAAGCTAAATATAAGAACTGAATAATCCTTCCTGAAAAAAACCATCAATAAACTAAGTATAAGAGGATCATATCTCAGTATAATACAGTATACAACAAATCCAGGGCCAATGTCATACTAAATGTGGAAAAGTGAAAGCATTTATTTTTTTCTAAAATAAGGAGCAAGACAAGAAGTCTGTCTACTGGTACCCACTCTTCTGTAATATAGCACTTGTAGACTTGGCCTGACCAAGCCCAGAAATAAAAGGGATAGAAATCGGAAAGGCACAAGACAAATTGTTCTTTCTAAACACATGCTATGATTCTATACTCAGAAAACTCTAAAAGAAATCCCAAAAAAGCCTCATATCTGATAAATTCAGCAAAGTACCAGGAGACAAACTCAACATGCCAAAGTCAGTAGCTTTCTCACATACCAACACTTGAACCCACGGAGAAAGAAATTGGGAAAGCAGTATCATTTGAAATTGCCTCAACAAAAAAGCTGAGCAGGCAAAACCAGAAGTGAAACTAACTGAGGAGGTAAATGAAGCCTTCAAAGCACTGGGGGACACAAAGAGCTTAGAAAAGAGAAGGGACCCCAGTGTTCAGGGGTAGAGAAAAGTTGGCACACTAATGAAAGTGATCAGATCCGAGGTAGTTCCCACCTTGCTCCAGTGACATGCATTACAGAATTCAAAAACAATACCTTAAAGTTCATAATGGAAGCCCAAATAACCCCAAGTCGTCCAAACAATCCTGAGTCAAAGAGTGATCCTGCTGTCAAACACGTCATGAATCCAGATCACAAACAGCAGTCAGTGGCTGTATCCAGACGTATGGAGCAAAGAGAAGGTCGCTAGGGCGGAGGCTATCGGATACTTACACTGGAGAATAGACAGCATCTCTAATGAATGATGCTGAGGAAACTAGATGTTTGGATACATGTCTCACTCTGTAAGGAAATCAACTCAAAGTAGATCTAAGACCTTAATGTAAGTCCTGAAATTTGAAATTTTCTATCAGAAAATGTAGGAGAGACTCTTGAAGATATTGGCATGCAGCGGTTCCCTCAGCCGGGCTGTACTGGCTTAGTAAATAAGAGCAAGAATTAACACATAGGTTAGTCTCAAAGAGAGGGCTTTTGCACAGCCAAGGAGACAGCTAGCTGAAGGGAGGAAGAAACCACAGCTAGCCAGTCATCGGACAACAGGCCAATCCAGAAGATACAAAATACTTAAATACTTAACAACAAAAGAGCAATTCTGTCAATAAACATATATAATTAAAAAGAACTGAAAGTAGTACAAATGGCTAGTAGGGGAAACTGTGTAGTGCATCCCTGGCTACCAGGGAAATGCAGATACTACACTGTATCAGTCAGAACAGCTGTCAAAAAAAAATGAAGGAAGCCGGGTGGTGGTGGTGCACGCCTTTAATCCCAGCACTCTGGAGGCAAAGGCAGGCGGATTGCTGTGAGTTCAAGGCCAGCCTGGTCTACAAAGTTAGTCTAGGACAACCAAGGCTACACAGAGAAATCCTGTCTCAAAAAACCAAAAATAAATTAATAAAATAAAATAAAGGAGACAGATGTTAGTGGGATTGCGAGGGGGAAGGAATACTTAAACACTGCTGGTGGGAAAACAAATCAGTCCAGCCACCATGGAGAAGACAGCAGAGAGTTCTAAGAAACCAAAAAAAACAAACAAACAAACAAAAAACACTAAAAATAGGGGCTAGAAGGAGCTGGAGCAGTGGCCCTGTGGTTAAGAGCACTAACTGCTCTTCCAGAGGACCCAAGTTCAATTCCCAGCACCCACATGACAGCTTGCAGCATAGATATCCATGCAGGACAATTTGATAAAATTAAACAAGAATAGGGGCAGGGGAGATGGCTCAGCAGTCAAAAGCACTGACTATTCGTCTAGAGGACGCAGGTTCAGTTCCCAGCTCCCTCACGGAGGTGCTCACAACCATCTGTAACTCCAGGTCCAGGAGATCAGCGCCCTCTTCCAGCCGCCACTGGTACCTGGCTCACATGGAGCATGGATGTACATGCAGGCAAAATAGCCATATACATTAAAAAAAAAACCTAAAATTGGACCTACTAAATGATCCATTTGCACAATTCCTAAGTATAGAGTCAAGGGAATCAATATTAACATAGGATAGAGATACCTACAGACCACGTGTATCAGGGCCTTTTTTTACAACACAATAAAGATGCAGGCAGCCCAGGTGTCCAGCAACAGACGAATAGGTAGAAACGGCGGTTTATACTCACACTGGAGTTGTTACTCAGCCACAAAGAACAAAATCAAGCAATACTTCTTTAAAAAAAAAAAGTAGATGCAGCTAAAGGTCAGCTACAGTACATAAGCCAGACTCAGACAAAAACTAGAAGGAGAAAAGATGACTTGGAAGCAGTAGAGGGACAGCTGGGGAAGGACACAGGGATGTAAGGGGCAGGGGAAGGAATGTCACCAGGAGTATAACATGGAGGGCGGATATGACCAAGCATGACATACAAGCACGTCACACAAATGTTACGGCTTGTTGTATACAGTGTGAGCTGGTGACTGCAGTAAGGACGCCATAAGAGCTGCTCCCGGCGCACTATTAGGGAGCTGCGCTTGGCTCCGTCAGTGTGTGGCCACCTCGTCTCGGCAGGGGAGATGGACAACTGAGCTAGCGCTTTCAGAATAAAATCTCTACACATGAAGAGACTATATGGGTGGGCTGGAGAGACGGCTCAGCAGTTAAGAACACTGTCTGCTCTTCCAGAGGTCCTGAATTCAATTCCCATCACAGCCATCTATTGTAGGATCTGCTGCCCTCTTCTGGCAGGCAGGTGTACATACAGATAGAACATTCCTGTGTAAAATAAACACATTAACTTTTAAAAAGGAATATAAAGGGTTGCAAATAAGAATATGAGGGAGACTCTGTTCACTGGTAACTGACATAGTTTTAGTGCTTTTGTCACCTTGACTCAAGCTAGGATCATCTGGGAAAAGGAACCTCAATTGAGAAAAGCCTCTGTCAGACTGGCCCGTAAGCAAGCCTGGGGGGTGGGGTGGGGTGGTGTGCACTTTCTTGATTAGTAGTCCTGGGAGGTATAAGGAAGCAAGCTGAGCAAGGCATGGAGAACAAGCCAGTAGGCAGCATCCTTCCACGGCCTTGCTTTAACTCCTGCCTCCAGTTCCTGCCCTGACCTCACCTCGTGATGGATAGCAACTATAAGCTATATAAATAAACCCCTTTCCTCCCCACTTGCTCTTTGATCATGGCGTTGATCACAGCAATAGAAAGCAAAGTAAGACACACGCCAAACAAAACTGGCCGAGATTGACCTCTCTCCTACCCTCGTTAGCACGGCTAAAATTTAGATGACTGACCACGCCAAGTATTAGTGAGGCTGTGGAGGACAGGGGCGTGCACAGTCCTGCTGATGGGAGCACCGGATGCAGTTGTGAAAAGCTCTCTGGAGCCTCCTTCAAGTACTAAATATGGCGTTCCTGAGTGACGCAGGCAAAGTTTGCCCCTGAGGGTTGAAACGCTGTATGTCCATGCAGAGATTTTTCTATAAATGTCCACAGTAACCTTGCTTGCCAAATCCAAACCAGGAAGTAACTCCTTTATCTACCTGCAGGTAACGGATAACTGATTCCTGCAGACCCATGCAACGGGATACTATTTGGTCACGGGAGGAACTGAACCACCGATGCACATGACAATACGGATGAAGCCCAGAACAGTTAGAGCGAAAGGGGCTGGATTAAAAGTCACAGTCTCTAATTCCACTCACACAAGAGCTAGTAACACTCAAAGCTTGTCTGTAGTAACTGGGAGCAGGCCAGAGGTTGGGGAAGAAGGGAGGGGTGGGAAGGGAAGGCGTTAAAACAGAGCATTACAGTCGAATGAGTTAGGGTGGCCCCCGTGGCCCTATGTCGTGGCATTCACCGCCTCATCTAATGCCCACTCCCAGAGCTTATCTCAGTGTTGGGGGCGGGGCACACGTCTCCATCGGTACAGTAGGTGGGGCTTTAGCCCACACTAGGCCTTGCTGGATTTCTTTCTTTTCTTCATTTTTACATTTTGGTGGGGGCTGGGGATGAGTCGGGGAACTTTAGTCGGCTCTGCACATACTTTGTCACTTGGCTGCTTCCCTGTTCTCATTGTTAGCTTTGATGCGCATGCCTATGCTGCAAAGACCACATGCCAAGGAAGCAAAGGCAGCTGCCGTGGCCAGCAGCCCGCAAAGAACAGAACCCCGAAACAACCAACTGAATCTGTAAGCAGAGCAGAACCCTCAGGTCCAGATTTGAGGACAGAATCCAGTCCCAATGGACACCATCAGTCCCCCCAAAATACCGATCCAATGCCCCAGCTAGAAACTACATCTGGACTCCTGGTTCTTAGAAGCTTTGTGGTTTTAAACCACAAAGTCTGTGGCCAGCTATTGTTTTACAGTAACAGAAACAAGCACAAGACACAAAAACCAAGCAAGCAAGCTGCATGCCCATGACGAAGGACACCATAGCCACCACCGTGGCTAGAGCTAAACACTAGAATTGCCCAATGCTCATAGGCAGAGGAACCATCCCTTCCCTCAGTGGAGTATAAACCTGCACTGCCTCTTAAAAAGTTCTATGAGCAGACTGTCTCTCTCCTTAGACCCAGCAAAAACATATCCACATGTGCACCCCAACCCCACCTACTCCCATCACATTCTGTGTCTTGAGTAGTGCAGGGTATTTAATAGATCAGAAAGCCCCGCTGAGCAGATGTCAGCCGAGAGGGCCCACAGTGTCTCCAGGAACCAGTAAATGTCTCCTATGGGTCTGGGCTGGTGAAACAGGGAGAATTATTGGTCAGTAGAGACAATTCCTCCAGTTGTGGTAGCTGCACCCTTTGTGGCTTCTGTGGAGTAAGCGCCAGCCCAGCTGAGAGCTACGCCAGTCGGAGGCCATGCTATGCCTTCGTGCATGGAGACAGTTATCTGAGGCAGGAGGCGGCAGAGCTGAGTAGACAGCAAGCAGCCTTAGCTTCCCAGTGAGCAGGTGGAGAGGGGACAGGGATAGAGTTAAACTGGTCCTCAGACCCCAAATACCAGCTGCACAAACAGTATCAAAGAGGGACGTAGCATTTGCACATAGAGGGGAACGCGCAAGGCTTCTGAACCATCTGCAAGCCCGGGCGCCACGCAGGATCTGATATGCCGTGATGTCATGGTTTCAAGATGAGACATCCCCAGAGGCTCATGGTTTGAAAACTTGGATGCTAGCTGCCTATATACACTGTTTTTGGAGGTTGTGGAGATTGTAGAAGGCGAGCCAGCTAGAGGAAGGTATGCATTCAGATGCTCTCCCCAACCCCGTGTTTCTTCTTTCTTGTTACTTCCTGACCAGCCTCACCATGGACCGGGAAGCAGCCGAGCCAGGGACCACGAGACCTCTGAAGCTGTGAGCCCGGTGAGCTGAAATAAAGTTCTCGCTCTGGGTTATGTTAGGTGTGTATGGTAGCCCCAGCAGTTTAAAGACTCCGATGCTCAAGGAGAAACACAATTTTCTGGCTAAGAGACAGTCAGCTGGACTCTGCGGACCTTTAGCTCCAAATCCAGATAGACAGAATCACTGCCTGCTTATTGACTAGCTTTCCTGAGTAAAATCGTTGCTTCCCTCAGCTCCCCCTGAGTCACAGCCCTTTGATTCCTATGGCGTATTTGCATGCGTGTGTGTGGGGGGGGGGGGGGAGAGGGAAAAGGAGGGGGGAGACTGAGAGGGAGAGGGAGGGACTGAGAGTTAAATCCAGAGCCTTTGCATATGCTATCTTTGCATTTTATTTCTATCTTATGTGGCATCTTTCACTATTGTTGCCTTTCGACCTAGGCACGTACAAGTTATAGCTCCTCCTTGCAATGGGCAACAAACCTTCTGGCAATCCCACAGGTACACATAAAAGAGGAGCAAGCTCATGCCAAACAGAGCTAAATGTGCAGTGGGTGGAGGACCTGGGTCACGTGTGCTCTGGTTCCCACCCGTGAAGGAATTGTGTTTCAGGGGATCCTGCCTTGAAGCTGACCTCTGACCCTTAGGATTTCAACATCAGACATTCACCTTCAGTTGTCTCTCTGCACCTGAAGGCCTAAAGGACTTGGAGGGGACATTAATTTTCTGTGTTTTAGTTTACTCCACTCCTTCCTAATAGGAAAGATAGAAGACAGTGGGTATTCTACAGGGGTGACCCTGAGTGAGAACAAGTGTCACCTGCCTCACACTTTCATCCAGTGTCCTGGCTGCATAAGCTGGTTCAGTTAAGTGCTTTTGTAACTGTAACAAAAATTGAAATGAAGGAAGTTGACAAGGTGCTGGAAGTTCCAGAGATAGCCACGAGGAGGCAGCACATAAGCAGTCTTTTCCTAAAGTGTAGACTCTTGATGCATTGTGAATTGTAGGAAACTCATGTCATGATGCTGAAAGATTTGTGGCGGACCCTGCTCTTGCCTCCTCTTCTGTTTGGTGTATGTAGATCTCATTTCTGCACTGTGAAAATATTTACTGATCTTCTCATACTTGCCTCCCTAACTGGCATGAAAGGAGTGTTTCTAGGAGGAACCCAAGTCCAAGCTTCCTGCAGAGGGTGGCACTTAAGTCCAGGCCAGAGGGATCACTCGGAAGCTGGGGAGAGCATGCCAGACAGAGGAAGCTACCTGTGGCTTGGGCTTGGGCTTGGGCTAGGAGAATGATTGGCACTGTGGCTGAAGGGGAAAAGAGGCCAGATTGTACGCTCGTGGCAGGAATGTCTAATTTGCCTTAGAAGTGTCTCCTCTGAGGTGTTTTAGACTAAAGGGGTACTTGATGGTATCTCTCTTTGGGGTATCATTTGGGCAAGCCATTTTTTTGTTTGTTTGTTTGTTTGTTTTTGTTGTTTTTTTTTTTTTTTCGAGACAGGGTCTCTCTGTGTAGCCTTGGCTGTCCTGCACTAACTTTGTAGACCAGGCTGGCCTCAAACTCTCAGCAATCCTCTTGCCTCTGCCTCCTGAGTGCTGGGATTAAAGGTGTGCACCACCATGCCCGGCTGGGCAAGCCATTCTTTATCCAGTATGGAACTGCAGGCCTAATGAGACCCTTTTACTCTGCTCCTATTCAGTTGTGAGGACAAAAGCAATTTGATTCCGACTGCTGCTAATGATGAATTTGTTCTGGAACCTTGTCCTGCCTGCCTCCCTTTCCAGGTGAGGGCACGCTTTCCGTGGTGTGGCTTCCTCCAGCTGACAGCAGGTGCAGACATGGATTGTTCTGGAAGAAAGCTTGCCTGGAAGAAGGTGGTCTAGCATGGTGGAAGGAAGGGATGTTGGAGCACCATGACTAGCATGGGTACCTATAGGAAAGGGTTGGAAGGCCGGGCGGTGGTGGCGCACGCCTTTAATCCCAGCACTTGGGAGACAGAGGCAGACAGATGGCTGTGAGTTCGAGGCCAGCCTGGTCTACAAAGTGAGTCTGGGACAGTCAAGGCTACACAGAGAGACCCTGTTGAAAAACAAACAACAACAACAACAACAAAACAAAAAAAGAAGAAGAAGAAGAAGAAAGAAAGAAAAGAAAAAAAGGGAAAAAAGAAAAGAAAAGAAAGAAAGAAAGAAAGAAAGGGCTGGAAACCCCTAAGCGTGGAAGGATGGCCAAAAAAACAAACAAACAAACAACAAATTAGCTCTAACACACACTCTTAGGTCCAGTCTGTTGACAAGACAGCACCAGGTGGATCTTTAAATATTGGCTCAAAACAAAAACAATCAAAACAAAGCGAGCCCCAACAAGAATAATCACCTAAGAAGTGGTACTCCTGACAGCTGTACAACGTCCTTGGCAGGCAGATGGCACGTCCTGTGCTTGCCACCACTGAACCACTAGCCTCCCTCTGTCCTGCGGAGGTGTGCTGGCTGGTAAGGCTGACTGGTTGCCACTGTCCTGTGTCATTACAAACTGGGCTTCTGTTCTGGGTGGGAATCTGTCCTGTTTAACCACAACACTCATTGGCGATGGCTTTAAATGAAACCAAAGATAACGACTGAAGAAAAGGTGACTACAGCGAAGAGGTAGTGCCCCCTTCAGAGGTCCGGTGAGCATGGCTGAGGAGCCAAGGTTGGAGGTGGGAGGGAGGGGGGGGTGAGTAGGCTGACAGAAAGAAACCGAAGGAGAATAGGAGTTGGCAAAATGGGCAGAAGCCACCAGCCCAAACTCCAATGGGCCCAGTTGAAGACAAAAGAAAGGGGCTGATGGAAAGAGCCAACCATCTGTCAACCAAGGGACAGACTGAGGACTTGGGTTTTGGCCTCGTGCCACCTGCACTTTTCACCCAATGACCAGAGTAACTGTGTGTCACCCTTGTCACAGAAGTCACCCAACTCCAGCTGAGACAGACTTTCCTCACTTTCTCCTCACCTCCTGCCCCACATCGGCAGGAGCCCCTCCCCATTAGGGTTAGGACGTCATTTTGTTCTACACATGTATACATGTGTGGGACACACCATCATGACGCTGCTCCCCACGCAGCAGCGCAGTCTTTGGTACCAAGACATTTGAAACATTTCACTTAACTATTAGGAATGTTCTGGAGACCGAGGAAGACCCAGGTCTGTGCGTTCACAAAGCCAGTTCTCAATTTCACCTGCAAAGGCACCTGAATGCTATGAGCTAGCATTCCAAAGGAAATGACCAGGTGTCGCAAAACCCAAGCCAAACTCTAAAGGCTCCAAGAGGACAGTAAATAAGGTGCTGATAAGCTCTGACTTTATAAAGTTGGATGGGACATGGTGGCACACAGCTGCATTTGGCTGGGAGATAGGAGTTTGAGGACAGCCTGGGCCATACAAGGAGGCCCTACTTCTACATAAATGAGCAGGTAAAATAACATAGTTGAAAAGCTGGGGTTGGGGTGGGGTGGGCACAGTTAGCCGAACTGGTGGCTGAGCCAAGTCCTTCCCATGGGAACTGGTCTTTGTGGCAGCAATGACCTCTGTGCTGGCCTCTGGCTTTTTGAGAAGGAGACGGTGCACTCCAGCCTTGTTGTCCCTTTAAGAGCAACCTGGGGAGGCTGGGGAAATGGCTCCTCCCCATCCCCTTTGAGCACCTGAGTCTTGGCAAGTCCAGGTGGCAGCATTCCACTGTCTTCCCACAGAGTAACACACTCAGCTTTGAGAAGCTGCTCCCGAGCCTCCGCCATCTCGCACCAGGCTCTCTTGGGTTCTGCTGTTTCTGGGGTGTCCTGGCAGCCTGGCGATGGTGTTGGTGGCACGTACTACCCTGGTTCCAACTTGCCTTTCCTCAGCTTCCCCACCCTAGGTGATCAGGACTGCCCCACGGGGCAACTTGGAGGCTATGTGGAGAGTGTTTTCTTGCCAGCCGTGAAGGCAAAAGTGGCATCTAGTGGGTCAGGGATGCTAGAAGATGGCTTTAACATCTGTCCCTGCCTGGCAGGACTGTGGTGCCATCCGCTGGAAAGTTATGAAAATGAAAACCATGCTTGCAATGATCAGACATCAGACGCCAAATCCATTTCACCTGTAAGCAATCGAGTCTCCAGCGATGCATGAAACCAGGACAAATGGCATTTGTTTTGACCCTTTAAGCCAGTGGTTCTCAACCATCGCGATGCTGTGACTTTCTTTAATACAGTTCTTCATGTTGTGGTGACCGCCCCCAGCATAACATTATATTTGTTGTCACTTCATAACTATAATTTTGTTGCTATTATGAATCATACTGCAGATATCTGATATGCAGGAAACCTGATATGTGACCCCCCTATAAAAGGGTCGTTCAACATCCTAAGGTGTCGTGACCCACAGGTTGAGAGCCACTGTTTTTAAACAAACAGTCCACTCTTTGCAAAAAGTCACAAGGCCTAGCATTCACAGTATTTGAGTCTGAAGCCTATTCGGAATGCATTTTTCTGCAGAGGATACGTTCACGTAGCAGACATTACAGGCCATGGATTATATTTTTGCCTAAGGTTTTCACCTCATACAAAATACTAAAGGGGGAATTTACATGCAACAGAATCAAGATTCCATCTCTCATTTCAAAGACTATCTGGCGGGCGGGGGGCTGTAGTGCCCCTTCACAAATTTTTAGCTGTTGAGTTTCAGAGGCAAGATGACCTCCCCTCCCCCCACTCCAGAATCCCTTTCAGGAGGTACTTGCCAACAGCAGCTCACCAGGTAGAGAACATCACCAGCCAGAGGACTCCCATGTTGGATAGCACAAGGTGATAGTGGCCACAGCACGGAGGACCAGTTCTGGAATGAGGCCCCTGCCCAGCACCCTGGCGTTTTAGATGCGAGCATTGGGCTTCGGGGGAGAGAGGAGTTCTGATGTGAGGCCAGATCTGTACCTGGCTGCATTTCTCTCTTACCAACAGCTGATAGCAATGTCAGCCTGGTGAGCAGAGAGTCTTGCCACCTGCCCTTCATTGGACCCAGAAGAGGCCAGAATCTGAAACCTAATAACCCTCACAGTGGCTGCTTATTCTGCTGTGTGTTTGCTTGTTTGAGCTAGGGATGGAAAACACCTGCCAACAGCACTGCCCTCCCAAAAGGCCCCATGAGTGGCACGACCCAATGCAAAACGGCCAAGCTCTCCTCTATACTGAGGCCGTATCTTACCAGCTTTGGCCTGGATGCAGTGAGACAGGAACATGTGTGTGTGTGTGTAAAGCTGAACCCCTTGTAGCATCCTACCTGGGTCATTGGTTTGTTTGTTTGTTTTTCCCTGGATTTCTGAGAGATTGCATCCACTAAAACCTATGCGGACACTGGGACTCGAACTCCGGTCCTTGGGTTCTCTGCCAGAACAAGCTATGTTCATAACCCCTGAGCCATCTCCCCAGCCCCTACCTGGGTCATAATAGGCAACAGCCTGCCGTTACTACTGCTGTGTCCACAGATTCAAGGCCTAAGAAATCCCTGGAAATCTCAAGTACCACCCCTCCCCCCCACCAATTGCAGGCATCCGGGTGAGCCTCTGCTTCCAGGCTGGGCAGCATGAACTGGAGCTGGGGGCAGGACCCGAGAGTGTGGCCCAGCATGTAATTGTGAACTTAACTCAAAACAACATGAGAGCTTTATTTATTCTTGACTCAAGTCACACAGCTCAAGGCTACGCTTTGTAGATGACAATGTCATTCTGCAAAGCTGACAGTTTGGGCACAGCTGTCATCTACTCTGTGTTGTAGACTAAGGGCTGGCTGGTGGGCCTGGCTAGCGGCCCTTTCCTGGCTCCCCTGTCCTCTGGAAAGCTGCTGAGTTGCTCCAATGTATTAGCATTTACAGAGCACTGCGGACATTGGTTAGCATCACAGGGACATCCAGGAAGAGGGCTGTTCCCCTACAAACCTGGTTGAAAGGAGCATGCAACCTGCTCCAATGCCCGGTGACTGGGTGCCCTTCCTCTGGAGCCTTGCCTCTGGTACTCCTCCCAGAGATGGGCAGCACTGGGGGTGCAGAGCGGACTGAGTTGGCAACTCCTGCCCTGCCCCAGAATGTAACTTTGTAGAACTCCAATTCTTGCCACCAAGATTCCCAGAGTCCTGGTTATTTCTCCATGCCCATGCAAGGATTCCAGTCATGGGCAATGCACCAATCTTGGTTCCTTTGCTGCCGAGAGTATGTTAAAGTTCTGTATTGTCCCCAAGAGGGCCAAATGGTACCAGCTCCCTGAGGCCCCAGGAGACCTTTGCAGCATCTCTTAAGACTCTGACTCCCCTGCCTGCCCCATCAGTGGCTTGTTCACCTGGGATTCACCCGGACCCCTGGACTAGAAACTTCTTAGGAGCCACACAGTGCCTTGGTTGTCAATGGAATTGTGCTAATGATAAACCTAACCTTTTCTGAGTGCTCAGTCTGTGTTAGGCTCTATCTTAATTTCTGAATGGGTCAATATTTAATCCCACAGTCCTAAGGGTAAAATCCAGTCACTGGACTCTATTAACAGATGAGAAAGCCAAACTGTGCTCAGATTTGTCCAACTGGGAAACGACAGCAGTGACTTGGGTCACAGTGACACTCTCTACTCCCAGAGCCCCCAAAGACTGGTTCAGTGGAGACATGAGTTGTTCAGCAAAGGTGGAAAGGGCCATGTAGTGCATGGTACAGGCCAGGGGACAATTTCTGTGGTTCGCTTTGCTCCTTCCGCCTTTATATCTGCACCGGGTATTGGGCTCAGGGCATCAGGCTTTCATGGCACCTTTACCAGATAAGCCGTGTCACAAGCTCCATGAAGCTTGTTTCTAAGAATCTGCCAGGCGGCAGGGATTTATAACAGCTGTAGAAGATTCTTAAGCAAATATCTATTTATAATTTAACAAGACCCGAGAAACCAGCTGTTTTTGCCACCTACCACCCACTGCAGATGTTAAAATGGCCAAGGTGTGGTCACCATCCATCCTCACTGTGTGAGCTCTAACTGTCTAGGAGGCCCTGTTAGGTTTCGGTGAATAGACCTCTGCAATGCAACAAAAACTTAAACACAAAAACACAGGAAGGAGAAGCAATTTATTATTTAAGAATCTTTTGAGTGCTGATGGGGTGGGGCGTGGGTGGTGGGTGGGCGAAGACTGAGGCTCAGACAGCAGGTTGGGAGCAAGTACAAGAGGACCTGAGGGCCACGCCTTTATTAAAGTCTCACACATGCTCCTGAGCCTCCAGCTGGGCTGGCTGGTATAATGAAAACTCATGGGAAGTAGAAACCATTTCAAGGTCTTGGGAGCTAAGACTTAGGTTTGATTGTGGTTAGCAGCTCAAGGGACGTGGGACCAACCAAAAGAGGCTGGGGAGTCTTACCAGAGTTAAGGGTGACATAGTAAAACTGGGTCTCAAAGAAACAATGTCAGACTTAGAAATGCCAATACATTTCTGCCTGCTGCCTTCCTGCTAATAAGCAAGGTTATGGGGCAACCTGGGCTCTGTTTAACCACAGGAAGAGGAATGTTCCTGCTGATGTTCAGAAGGCAGGAGACCAAGCTGCTAGGTTGGGATCAGCCTTGAGAGGTCTGGAGCCCAAAGACTCTGCTCCTGTCTGCCTTCCCTGGCTCAAAGGGATGATGAGCTGCAGGAACTCTGTCAGAGCTCAGGGAAATCTGATGTCAAACTGGTTAGGTGCTTAGGCGAAATTTCCAGCGTGCCACAAAAAGGACCAGGCACACCAGCATGAAGTAGCCAGCCATTAGCCACATGGAACAACTTGAGTTCTTGGAGCTGGTGTTGTCTATGAATAATTCTTACTGTCAGGGTTATGGGGCCGGATGGGAATGCTGACCTCATGTGTAATGAAACGTTTTCCTGAGTGCCACTGAGCTTGTGGCTGCCATGACTGTTGTTGAGTGGAGGTACTTCTGGTGAAAGCTTGGGGACACAGCGGGGGTTGTAAAGGGTGACACCATTAGCTCTTTACACTTAACGAGGTAAACATTTTCGGATGGGAAAAGCAATGATGACCAAGTTCCTAAGGTTGTCTGTGGAATCTGGGAGTTTTTTACTATGAGGAGGAACTCTCTGCCAGTTTGTGTGTGTGTGTGTGTGTGTGTGTGTGTGTGTGTGTGTGTGTGTGTGTGTGTGTGTGCGCGCGCGCGCGCGCGCGCGCATATCTGTCTGTCTGTGTGTACACACATGCATGCAACAGCCAGAGGCCAATTCCTAGCACCCACATGGAGGCTCATAATCACATCTAACCCTTATCCCAGGAGATCTGACACCCTCTTCTGATCTCCACAGGCCCCAGGAATGAATGCGGTAGATAGATGTACACCTAAGGAAAACACCAATATACATAAAATAAGTAATCTAAAAAATTAAAAATTGGGCCCTGAAAAAGAAACCAAACCCAGTGATATAAACATTTTTTTTTTCCTTCAAGACAGGGTTTCTCAGAGCCCTGGCTGTTCTAGACTCTTGTTGTAGACCAGGCTGGTCTCGAACTCACAGAGATCCGCCTGCCTTTGCCTCCCAAGTGCTGGGATTAAAGGCATGCACCACCACCACCTGGCAGACATTTTTTTCTCACTTTTACTAAAAATTTAAAAAATAAGGGCAAGAAAGCAGCCAAAGCCCCTTTGTTGAATGAGTATGCAAACTTGTACGCAGGTTTATTGTTTATTTCCTGTTAGCCAAACCCCGAGATGCCCTAGAGAAGAGTCAGGCAGGAAATTAAGTTCAGACAACCACACTGTCAATTAGTTTATTAGGAACCCATCGCAGCTACCCCGAGCATTCGGAGAAGCAACACTGTACGGGTGGATGTGGTTACACATTACGTCGAATGCCCTCAAAGTGGAAACCCTGTGGCAACAGTTACGTGTTCCTTGACTAGGAAGTAGTTAGTTATAGTGACAAGGTACAAAAAATAATAAGCATGCAGCCCTTGAAGTCTTTGCTTACAGTTCTGTATGATACATGGCTGTGTTATACAAATACAGTTATTTACAAAACCACTCTAACTGTGCAAACCTGTTGCTGTTTAAAAATGTATGGATAGTCCCGTTTCTGCCCATCCCAATATAGACTCTTAAAGCATGCATAAAAATTAACTTTGGTGTGGGAAAACTACTCTATGTGCTGTCACATATAGTATTTTGATGTCTGTTTATATTTGTATATTTACAAAAGTTCCTCAGTGTATAGAACCATATAGAAGTATACATTTTAAAATTCACAATGCAATAGTGTATGTTAGCAGGTCTAAGAAAACATAAAACGGGGTTAGGTACTGCAAAAAAAAAAAAAAAAAAAAAAAAAACCACACACACACAAATAGCTTCAGAACACTTATATGTTTTCTCTTAAAAAAAAAAAGGGAAGAAGAAAATAAAAAGAAAGCAAAGAAACGGAAAAGTAGCTTTCTTGGGCTAGCAAATTATCACATGTCCTTTGATTGCAGTGCAGAAGTTTTGCTGAAATCCTTTCTACGGGCTGTAGAAGCTCATTGGCTTAGCATCTAGCACACTACTTTCAAATGTACAATGCTGTAGTATCAAAATGTTTTGGCAAAAAAGATCATGAAAGGAACCATGAAGTTTTTGACAAAAATAGAAATCTGTAATAAAGCTAAATAACACTAAAATAAAAGAAAATATCATAATATATGCTTTACAATTTATATAGTCACGCTTGCGTATTTCTCTGTTCACCTCTAGTCTCCGTAATGAAAAATACTTTTATACAAAACATACTAAAATTCTGGAATCATACATGTTTTACATGCATAGTACAGTCGGCTTGTCTCACACTCCTCTTCACTCTCACCATACGCTCTTTGTATAGCACATGCTTTCTTCATTTAATAGGTAACGGATCTAGACAGTCAACACTATGTAATTACAACAGCAACAGAGTAGAAAAAACAAGCTTTACTGCAATCTATCAACTCAGTATTTAGCACATACTTTGCATGAAGCCTTGAACAGTACAGCAATATGGTACATTCTCTTGTGAAAACAGTTGCTCCAGACTGCTACAAATTAAAACCAAGAATGTAATTCCACCTTGTGGCTAATAGGATCTGGCCTTTAAGAAGTTTCCTTTGCTGTGGATGGGGTGGCTTTGCTTGAACTTCCGTTCTGTGCTCTGTAGCTGGCGAGGCTAGGAGTATGGATGGTCCTGACGCCCCTGGCACCTTGAGTCAGGGAGGTGGGGGAGGCAGGGGAAGGAGGGGATGAAGAAGAAGAGGAAGTAGGAGCAGCTCGGCCATTTTGAGTCTGCAGTGCGAAGGGAAGGTGATGGCCTTTACCTGCGTGAGGCGGGCTCTGAAACTTTAAGGAGCCATTAGAGACAGAAGGGATGAGGGAGACGGAGTGAGTGGACCGTCCTGCCTGGGGGCTGAGAGGGGTAGAAGCAATCGATGGTTTAGTAGCAGGCGCACTGGGGAGGTTAGAGCTGTCACCACTAGCAGAGGGTAGAGAACTGCTTTTCCCAGAGCTGGGAGAAAGGGCTGGAATCTTAGAAGCAGGTAAGGAGAGGGAAGTAGGCTTACAATCCCCACCAGCTTTCTTAGCACTTCCATTAGCCTGCAAACAAAGATGGCGGGAGACACTTTGTCAGAAAGCCGGCAACACGATCAACCCACAGGGCCTGGCAACACGGCCCTTCTCAGAATCATTTATTAAAAGAAAAACAACATACAGTCCAAGGCCTGAGCTAAGTTCTGTGCTTATCTGGACCAGGCTGAAAACCGCCCCATGCACATAGCAAAGGAGATACAGGAACGACAGAAGGAAGACCACACGTCACTCATTCCACAGCCGTGCCCAGTGCCAGTCGGCCACACGTGGGGATTGTGTGTGTGTGTGTGTGTGTGTGTGTGTGTGTGTGTGTGTGTGTGTGTATGTGAGTGAGAATGTGCTTTCAGCTTTCACTGTGGGAGAGTTAATGTGATTTAATGCAGTGTAGCCAACACAGATGTTAGTAGTGATGACTGAACAGTTCAACAACAGGTTGGTTTGTTTGTTTCCCCAAGAGGTTTTGATGAAACGCTACATTCACCAAAGAAACCACCACCGGCCCGGCACCATGTGTTAACAGTTAAAATCTGACGTCACAAAGTAAAAGATGTTTTATTGTAAGCATGCAAAAGTGTGGTGGGGAGTATAACACAGGTTCGGTTTAGACTTTCTTCATGCCCCCCGCCCCCCCCGAT
This sequence comes from Acomys russatus, assembly GCF_903995435.1. Taxonomy (NCBI): domain Eukaryota; kingdom Metazoa; phylum Chordata; class Mammalia; order Rodentia; family Muridae; genus Acomys; species Acomys russatus. The sequence goes on from NC_067145.1 coordinate 43,072,811, forward strand.
CCAGGGTATCTATGTAAACGATATTTCACAAAAGAAAACACAGTATTTGGTATAAACTAAGTCAGCAACTGGCTTCTTAATTGCAACAGTGTCCATCCAAGATCGGGTTTAAGGTAAAACTACCTGACGGTATTGGCGAGGATCCTGCAGTTTGGACTGCTTGCTGGGCTTATCCAGGCTTCCAGGTCTGTTCTTAGAACTCATGGGGACCGGCATCCGGCTTGTCTGCGGGGTGCTGCTGGAAGCCTGTGGGAAGGCACGGTGAGAGAGGGGAGAGACAAAGGGGAGAAGGTGAGCAGATTGTTACCGGGACCGCCCCACCGTGTGCAGAGAAGGGCAAAGGGTGAAGCAGAGCCCTACATGCAGGACAGACCCAGGAGACACCAACTGGGTTAATCAGAAGAATCAAACAGAATCAACAGCTCACTACTGATCAACTGGATTTTAACGTGAGTGCCAAGAACACACGGCTGATCCCGCTTCCTTATATTGACCCAACACCAGTCAGCAACAGAGGCACAAACAGGACTGATTAGCTGTTAGACACCTAGTTGCCATTGTTTTTGGAAGGCGGCGGAGAAGGGAGGAGAGACGGGTACATGACGAATAGACAAAAACAAAAAAACAAAAAACGAAACCGCGAGCCACCTGAAAGGAAGTGATTACATCACAAGATAGCTTTTGCTACTGTGATTATGACAGGCTTAAGAAGCGTCTGGATCTTTCCAGCTTCCATAGACCAAGATACCTTACGTGAAGCTGAAGATGTGGATGTGGGGGGTTCTGGGGCAGGGGGTACTTCATCCAGAACTAGCAAGGACCGGGGAGACACCTCTTGGGCTATGTGGGGCGAGCCTGCACCACAATCTCTGTTGGCAGAACACGAGGTATCAACTAGGGCCCTGGGGCTCATCTCACTGATTGTGTTTTCCAGTTGCTTTATGGTCTCCTCCAGGCTGTCCAGTGTTCTGTAAGTGTTTTTTCTAATTTCATCAGTCCTTGAAGTGGGAGCTGTGCCCTCAAGGCTCCTAGCCATGGTTTTGAAGGCATCTTCAGGGTGTGACCTGGTGATTTCAAACCTCTTGGCCTCTTTGTGCTGTTTCAAAGTACCGTCCTCTTCCTCTTCCTCATAGACCACTACCTGCAGGGTTTTCTTTCCTGTTTTGGTTCCAGTGCGGATCGCCTGAGTAAGAGCAGCAAGCTGCTTTTTGGGGAATTTGAACTTAAACTTTTTCTTGGGGCTTTCGAACTGGTCGTCGGCCATGTTTGGAGACTCTGCCGAGCTAAGCTTTTGCTGCTCGGCTTTATGGACTTCCTGCCCTCCTAGAGTCTGTGACTCTGCTGACAGGGAGTGGGGCTCTGATTGCATCTCCACCTTTTGTCCCATCCTACTGCTTCCCAAATCAACCTGCTTATGAGACATTTGGGAAGAGGTCTGGACTCCGGTGTCTCCATTGTCATCATCTTCCTCTTCCTCCTCTATCTTTTCCTCTGTCATCATTCTCTCCAGTTCTTCATCACATTCCTCAAAGATGGTTGAAAGTCTCTTATACGCAGACCGGATGTCCATGGGTTCATCAAAAATGATGATAACTGGCTTCTTGTCCAGGCACAGGACCGGCTCCTCACCTTTGGTGCCTTCTTGCTGAGCGGTTGTCTCTTTTCTTGCATCGATATTGACTGTCTGTACGTCCTGCCCCTTTTGGCTCACTATGTCATGGACCTCCCCGCTGGACAGAACCTGGACAGCAGTTTTGGTAATCATAAAGGCGATGTTATCAGTGGCTGTGTGCTCCTCACTGGGAGAACTTGGAGTTGATTCTCCATCCTCGTTACTGTTCATATTAGTATGCCTACCCACCTTGGATCTCAGGACAACTTGGCCATAATCTGTCATGAGAACATCTTGGTCTTGTGTTTTGACATCATGAATACTTAATTCTGCTGATTGAGTTGGAGGAGAAATGTGACTCTGATCGGTATTTTCTTGTCCTTGGTGGCCTATCTCTTTTGTCTTTCCATAGTTCGACTTCTGTTTCTCAGTGTCAGGAATGGCACACTGTAGTCCCGAGACCTTAGGCCCTTTATTGATTTCACCTTCTAATGAGTTCATGCCAGTGATATTAAAATTGACCTTAGGCACATTTTTCTGGGAATAATTTCTACTGTCTCGGAATAAATTCTTATTGAGTGTGGAATTTTCCTCCATAGTGGCGTCAGCTCTACATTCTGATATCCTTGATGTGTCAGACATACTAGTCACCATTGCTCTTTCCCACTTGGGAGGGCCACTAGGTCTCAGAGCCCCTGCGGTGACCTAGGAGGCAAAGTGGAGAAAGGAAACCACACATGGTAATCAGAAAAGGATCTGCAAGGTGATGCAATTAAACTGCATGGCATTGGCTGGACCTCCCTCATGGCAAACTTACCTTTGGAGGTTCCACTTGTGGGCCATTCTCACATTCAACATCTGATTTTCGCACATCTTCATGGAAAAATTCCAAATTCTGGTAGAACAGTGTATGACATGTTACTCCACAAAACCACATGCCCCCCCAAACTGGACTATTACTATTGTCTAATTACATTTCCAAACATGCTGGCGGCCCAAGCACATGGGTTACACACCAACCTGGACCCTACAGCTCTGTTTACCTGGAACTGCTTTGCTCTCCAACCTCCAAAATTGCCCTGTGTTTGCACGAAAGTCTCCATTAGCAGAATATTCCAAGTACTGCAAATTTTGTGGAGGAGCAGGCAAGAGAAGAAATGGAGCTGTTGACAACTCTCTTTTCAACACCTGACTGCCTATGATCTTAGCAGAATCTAAGACCAGAACTACAGGAAACATGCTGCCAGGGGTAGGGGTAGGGGAGCAAAGCTCTGAATTCTAACAGACATCTGCCTCTTAACTATGTGACTTTATGTCATGTCTCTGTACCTCAGGTTTTGGGTTTGTTTTGCCTATAAGTTGAGGAACAAGAGGAGATTTAAAAAATGTCCCTTCCAACTCTTTCATGGAAATCAGCCCATAAGGAGTTCTGTTTGGGTGGGTTGTCATACTCTGGGATAAAAATTGGTTTTCTTCGTGGTCCAGGGACAGATTGAAAATGTATTTGCAGGTTATCAACATGTCCAAATAACCTTCAATTTGATAGTAACTTTAATGGTTACATCTACATTGGCAGTGGTAATGCTCTACAGTTTGTAGCCACTCAGTCCACGACACCAGGGATATATCCTGACAAATGTGTCATGGAGTGATTGTGCTGTGCAAACATCGAGTGTACTCACACTCATCAGATGTCTAGGCTGCCACTGCATGTGGCCTCAGGATGCTCTTGATGGATTTAACAAACTAGCCCATGAAAGCTGCTGTCTGTGTAGCACAGCCTGCTGTGTTACAGTGGGCCTTTGATTTTTCACATAACTCTGAGACACTGATGAAAGTATAGAAAATTACAGAAACCAGTGACAGCTTCTATTGCCCACATCCCAACAGGCAGGATGGGCAACCGTGCTGTTTTCGTGCATCAAAAGCAAAGCAGACCTCTTTAGGTCACCGCAGAGCACCTCAGCACCACTGTGTGATGCAGATGATTGACGTCTATTAGGCTCCATGGGATCAGCACTGTAGACATGGCTCAATGTGCATGACCGTAATCTGAAAACAAAGTGTGCATTTGAAACCAAGATGGTAGCTATAATGCCATGGGCGGTGTTTATTTTGTTCACTTTATGATGCAGCTTTTATTCCCTATATCTTAAGATGTGAAGATGTTTATGGAGGATTCAGGATTGAAGGGCACAACAGCAGTGAGGATCCAGGTAACCAGAGAATTTTGTCTGAGGACATGGTGTTTTGGCCTGGCTGTATGAGGAGCCCCAGGCCCCGCGTATCCCATAACACTAGGATGCCATCTCCTCTCAGTGTACTGCTGCCGGCCCTTCTAGCTGCAGAACACCAAGAGGAAGTGCTGTCTGCCACAAAGTGAAATACAATTCCAACAATGGCTGTTTGGTTAAAGTAATGACAACCTTGCAGAGCACGATAACCTAGGCTGTGCCAAAGTTAACCCTGATGCCTTTGTTTAGAGCGGAAGGAATAGTCACACGCATTCAAGCAACAACACGTAAACAACAAAGTCAGTGTTAACCACGCAGAACACCATTAATCACAAAGTCCAAGGCGCATGCGCCATCAGTCACCGCCTGTTAACTTGTCCATTTCCCCCGTGAGGTTTCCCCAGATAGGGGCGGTGACTGCTGCTGCAACAGAACGCAAGTTCCTCTGTGGGATTTTAAATTCAGATTATAAAGCAACAAAAGTAGCACATAAAGAACTTTAAGAAGAATGTTAAAGGAGGTTCCAGCCCAAGGTTTCCATCCCAAACATGGAGTCAGGATATTTCACTAAGTCCCACCCAAGCAAGAGTGTACTCTTTGAATCCAAGAAAGGATTGGACCTGTCTTAACTCAAGTCCCGCCCCCACGCTAGGCCCATTTGCTGGGGGGTCGTGGGGCTGACATCTGCGCTGGTTGGTCAGGGCCACACTGTTATCCACTGTCCAATATTTCCAGTCTCACTCTGTAACATGAGTATTTAAAACAATTTAGTGGCAGCGCGACTCCAGCAGAAAGTAATTGAGTCGAACACTAGTTTAGATTTTACATGGACAATTGTTACTTTTTATCACTAGGCTAGAGAAAAGGAATCAACGCGTCAAAGCAAGCGCATAAACCTCTGGGAAACGTAGTCCCAGTTGCCCTGGAAATTGACAGTCATTTCTTACTTAGTCTTGGATGAGCACAGCTCTGCACGGAAGGCAAGCAAGCCTCTTTAATAGTTGCATAAGAGGCCCATGATTTTTGATTAGGAGAACAGGCAGGGAAGCATGCTCCACGTGTATGGGTAATAAAAAGAGATCAGAGACACAGTCATGAGAAAACTGTGTCACGTACCAGGCTGGAGCTTCATGAGGGTAGAAAACAATGGAGGAGACATATAAGTTATGGGAGGGCAGATGAACAGGCCACGAAGAGGTTAATAATGACAGAACGCAGGGGATATTAAGCCTGACAGTTGTGGTTGTTATGAAGGGATTCATCTACCGAGTCTAATGATCCAGAGTGAGTGCCTGCCCTACAAACCAACCTAGTGTTGGGCATGCAACAATGACCCACTGGCATTCTCATAGCAACCTGCTTCCAGTCAGTGCTGTCGACGGTGTGACCTTCAAACTGCGAGACAAGAGCCCCAGGGAACATCAGAGCCAACTAGGAAACAACTACAGTAAGAGAGTGAGCATTCCGGGGTGGGGGTGGGGGCCTCTGGGAGGTACAGAGTTCCCAGTTCTAGAATGGTCACATTGGTGTAGATGGGACATACCAGGCTCTGCTAGGGGCCTCCCACAAATTAGCAGTAATAAAGCCATAAGAAAATTCCACACGTTGAACAAGCAACGTACTTCTGGGGTGCTGTTACAGGTTTAGTCTTCTGTGAGGCAGCTTTGCTTATCATTGGTGCCTTGTGCCTGATGACAGTTTCATCTGTCTACTGGGGGCAGATCATGTCACACTAGGGCTCTGCCCGAGCTGGGCAGGGCCTCTTGAAGGCTGCATTATTTACCCTCTGTGGTCTGACTCATCTCCCTCACTGAGTTTGCCTATGTAAAAGCTAAGGGATCAAGGAAGAGTAGATGAGTAGATGTTAGGCAACCTTGCACCTTTTTTTTCTTTTTTCTTTTTTTTTTTTGGCTGATATTGTTTCTCTTTATTTAAAAAACAAACAAAACTAGTGTCCCCCAGTTCTGAAATGTCAGTTTCCAGTGGGAAGCGTGAGGACTCGGGTTGGTTAACTTTCTGTTCGTAATTAAGGTGAGGTGGCTCTGAATCCCCAAATCACAAATGCTCTATGGTGCAGCCTCACGGTATAGCTCTGACACTGGCACTGGCAGCTTTCTCCCTGGCACAGATGCTTTGCTACACAGCCTGGACTCCTCCTTGAAGCCACAAGTAAATTGTTTTAGCATTAAAACTACACTTACTATTTTGGAAAATATACTTAAAATTGGCAATAATTTGCAGGGACCCTGTTTTGTGTACTTCAATGTGTATACGGAAGTGCTCTATGACTCAAACTTTTATGAGATATGTCAAGAATGAGGAAGACTTGTGCTTTCTTAGTTGTTATTTCTGTTTTTTTTTTTTTTCTCCCCTCAGAGGTGTACACTCTTGATTTGGGAAGCCATCGTCTTGCTTTTGCATGTGCAATTGTGTGATTGTATGTCGCTCATGGGGACGCGGTGCTCACTCTGGAACGCCGAGCCGGGTATTTCTAACCTCGCTCTAAGTTTGCATCTCTATTAGTTTAAAAAGAAAGGAAAGAGAGTAAAGCCGAAATGCTGAGTGCAAGAGGTCAAGTGCAAGAGTGCCGTGTTAGTAGCAGAGCAGCAGCAGGGCTGGCTGACTGTGGTCAGTGGGCAGCTACCACATGGTTACCTTCTTCTCCTTGGGTGGGACTGTGGCGCCTGGCCTAGTGTCTTTAAGGTGGCTGTCAGCTCGGGACTGCTCAGCATGACTGTTTGGATTTACATCCATAAGGGAACACTTCTGGAATGCCTAAGGAATTAAAATACTGAGGTTAACAGGGATTCAGCTGTGTGAAGCAGTAAAGAGTCAGGAATCCAGAGACATGGGGTCCCCAGCCCTGGACCTGTGTGCAGGCTCCTGCTAGGAGGCAGCATTCAGAAATCTGGTATCCCCTAGGGCCTCAAGATGGCCCTCAGGCTGCGCTCTAAGCAAAAGCTTCCTTATAAAGGATGAAATGGACAGAGCCCTTAAAAAGCATAAGCAGGCTACCAAGATGAGACTTGATAACCTATGACCATTTAGTGGGGAGGAGGTCCCCCTCGGTCATAGACCTAGGGGAGGGGAATAGGGTGAAAGCGGGAGGGGAGGAGGGATGGGAGGATATAAGTGATGTGATAACAATTGAGTTGTAATCTGAATAAATTAATAAAATAAAATAATAAATAAAGCAAAAAAAAAAAAAAAAAAAAAAGGCATTAACACCCCTGGGCTGGAGTGTGGTTCCTGCGACAGACCCATGCTTAGCAGGCATGGAACACTGGGCTCAATGCCTTGATCTTTTCATGTTGGAAAACAATAAACAAATTAAGATGAAAAGACATCTTTATGTTCTTCATTTCTTAGCGGCTTTATTGAAATTACATATAGGACGAAAACTCACAAGACATCTTAAAACTTAGAAAGAAAGAAGGCACACCTGCTCACAGTCACAGCTCTCACCCTGCTCTGTGGCTCATTTCCAAGTAATTAATGCTCCTTAGCACCACACAGTCCTGAATGGCCAAGGAGCTGGCCAAAGCCATGACTGTGGGACCAGCAGCTGGCTCCTACGAAGAGGGTCAGGAAGCCTAGTTCTTAGACGAAGAGGAGAGGTTCAGCTCCCGTCTACCAGCTGACAGGGTTGGGGATGTCAGGAGTCTCCTGATGCTGTGATCATGGAGGTCAGCAGATAGCTCCAACGCTGCTGGGCACCAGCAGTCCTCAACGGCATGCACTGGAAGGCAACACAAGCACCCACCAGTGCTGCCGGGCCTCCCTCAAGAGAACTAATAAATAAGAACCTCTGGGCTGCCGGCATTTCCCACACAGAGGCCCCTGTGACTCTAGTGTGCAGTTAGTATTAAAAAGCACTTCTTGAGACCATGCATAGCGAGGACCTAGACCCTCTGCCTGGATGTAATAGATAGGCAGCGCAGTCTCCTTGTGGGTCTCATAATGTGGGGAGGAGGGGGTACTTCTGACATGGACTCTGGTGCCCACTTACTGAGCAATTCTCCCTCAAAGGGCAGCCTTGCCAGGCCGCAGAGGAAGAGGATGCAGGCAGTCCAGATGAGACTTGACTGGCTGAGGTCAGATGACAGGGGAAGAGGGCGTTCCCTTTCTGAGGACTAGGGGAGGCGGGGAGGGGGGATAAAGGAGGGAGGGAGGAATGGGAGGTGACAAGGGAGGAGGCCACAATCATGATGTCAAGTGAACAAATAAAAAAAAAAAAATAAAGTGCTATGAACATTTAAAAAAAAAAGCACTTCTTGAAATGCATAATCTTAAATAATTCCCTAATATTCTCCTTGTGTCACTACCTGGAAACAACTCAGTGTGCAGAAAGAATCTGTGACTTTGCCAAGTGGACATCGCAGCCTTAACATGTGAACATAGTTGACCAAGAGGGACCCTCCTCTAGCCTTGACGCTGTCCCTCTGTTTTGGTCTTCTTCGCCTTCCATGCTACCTATGCCCTTGAAAGTCAATCCTGGCTTTCCTACATGTGTCTGGCTTATCTCCAGGCCTGCCCACTGGGGCCATCTGCCAGGTCCTTTGGCTGTTAGATGTTAGATCTCCCAGCCTGGAGTTTCTTCTGATACCTGGTCACCTGAACACAGGACACTGTTTTGTGAAAACGACCCTTTAGGGGGGATTGCAGAGTCTTCTTGCTGTGCCGGGGGTTTGGCTCCAGAGCACACACAAGCAGACTAACTGGGTCTCCAGAGTGCTCTTTCCCAGAGCAGGAGTGTCAACAGAGCTAGAGAGTGCCAGTCACTATTATAAATAGCCACTAACCACGGAGCAAGAAGCCAGACACCAGATACTCTGCTCTCTGGCAAGGGATCGTCCCAGGAAGCACTGAAGACATATGACTCTGGATGTGGACGAAGTCATCTCAGATGGTAGCTCCGAGTGTCTATGGCAAATACATAGTGTCTATTGATGTACTAAGATTGGAACATTCACAAGTCTAATGGATACTAACTATAGATGTGTTTTCTATCAATTTCCAGCCATTCTAAGAACTTGTGGACTCTGCTTAGTTGAAAGGCTTGATCCAGGACAATCTGGGAGGGGGGGCAGTATTCAAAGGGTGTGCCACCCAACAGAACACTCAGCAGTCCCATTTTCTTCATAAAATGCAAGAAGCTCAATTCTGGCAGCTACCACCATAGATACCATGAAAACCAGAGCAGACTTGGTATCACAAAATTGACATGGATTAAAGTTTTCTCTATTTCACATGAAGAATTAGATTTACCGGGCTGCACCAAACCACACGGACAGTAGCTGAACAACAACACGCTTTGGAGTCCCACAAAGTGCACAGTGTGTCTTAGAAGCAAAGAAGTAGGAGTCAAAAAAAAAAAAATCCTGAGTTTGGTCTAGGCATTATGCATGTACTAATGAGGTGGGTTCTCAGGATATGCTTGTAGGGCAGAGTCACATTCATGATAGGAATGTGGGATGATCTCGGGATATACCCTGCAGTCCATACTCAGTCCTAGCAGAGAGCTGTGCCATAAATAGAAAACAAACAACTAATAAAATACTCTCTAGTAGGCCAAGGACAGCAGAGGCCTGCAACTGATTTTTCTATGTAAACTTTACAGAATTGTTTTTAAAAGGGTCATTATTTACACACCTTCTGGCTACTCACTCAGAGAGCTGGCAGGACGGAGGCCAGAAATAAAAGACACAACGAACATACGCTAGCTCCAGCGCCCTTTGCTAGCAGTTAACAAACCTGTGGGATCCATAGGCCGAGAGGCCCAGATGAGAAGGCCAAAGAGCCGCTGGACAAGAGTCCCTTTAGCTACGTACCTGGAGTTCTGCCATGATTTTGTCTCCTTCTTCTTCTTCCTCCTCCTCCTTGGAGGAAGAGGCAGGGACCGGTGGTGGAGATGGGGCCCAGGATGAGGCAGGCTCCTCTGGGGGGTATTTTGTGGCTCTAGTGTGTGGTGTTGGCGGCCCAGGGTCTTCACTGCTCACCTACAGGGGATTCAAGCCACAGATGTTGGCATCAGACCCCTCAGGTCAGACCACTTGATTTCCTCTTTGGCTTGGCTTTTCTAGCCAAAAAAGCTGCTTTATTTCCATGTACTGAGGTTGGGTTTGTTTACATAAATTGCCATGGTGAACGGTTTGAAGGATGACATAATTGTAAATCCTCCACATTTGCAAAAGGCCCTCCTGAGACTGCATTTCCAATTCAGAACTGTATTTTTTTCATTTCACACAAGGGGCAGGACCTTCCAAGTTAAGGGTAAGCTAAGCGCACTTGACACATTTTTATACAAATGCCCACAGCTAGGTCTGCTGATCTGTTACCTCTTTAAGACCATCTTTCTTTCCATCCCCACTTCAGTCTAATGATGTCCCACTAGGGAAAGTAGCTGGTGGTCTGCGTTCCATATTGTTTTATTAAAAGTCACATAAGGCTAGCAATGATGTGCCCAGGCTAACCCAATGGTGCAGGCCAACATTCTGCACCTCAGACACCTTCTGGAGAATTACGTGAGATGAATCACTACTTTTTTTTTTTTTTTTTTTTTTTTAATGTTTAAGGATAGAACTGTTGTAACCCAGAAACCATCGAACCTTAGACAAGCTCTCCTTTCTGCCAGTGTAGACCACGTCGCCAGATCTCGTGGTGGTGAGTCCTGACCCAGGAAGGTAGCTTCTCCGAGGGGGTGGGGGTGGAGGAGGAGGTGACTTCCCCCCTAGCTTGTCCAATTCCTGCTCTGAATTTGGAGAATCTTCTGGAAAAGAGAAAGTCATTTCAAAGACAACTGTTTCAAGATACATCTGGTGTACACAGATGCAATGCAATTTGACTTCCAGACTCTTTTTTTGCCAGAGACCAGTGGTTAAGGGGACAGCCTGAAGACAGACTGAACTGAACTCCCAGAAGGCCCCTGCATACCTACCTTCTTGCTGACTCAGTGTTCTCATCTCTTATATACTACACACAGCATATTACAATGACAGACTTTCCACTGTGATTTGAGGCAGGGGGCTGTCAAATAGTGTATATACAGGCATTGGCTTACTGTGAATGCAATGCAAACTATTAGATTTATCATTGAATGAATTTCTTAATATATAAAAAACTAAGGGGCACTGGAAAAGTGAAGAAATTAGGGGACTAAAGGTAAGCCCCAAACCCTTCCCAAGGCTTCTGAAGCATCCAGTCGCAGGCTGAAACAGTATTATCAGTAGGAATTTATGAGCCGAGCGGTGGTGGTGCATGCCTTTAATCCCAGCACTTGGGAGGGGGAGGAAGGCGGATCACTGTGAGTTTGAGGCCAGCCTGGTCTACAAATCAAGTCTAGGACAGCCAAGGATACACGGAGAAACCCTGTCTCGAAAAACAAAAAACAAAACAATACTAAAAAAAAAAAAAGAAGGAATTTATGTAGCTATGGGGACAGACTCTGGCTAAAGGGGAGGGGGGAGGCTAGAAAGAATATGAGGACAAGAACAAAGACATAGAAGAAGTGGAACTCTAGGCAAAAGGTCTCCAGTGGAAGGCTAGGATAGATGCTTTTGGCAAAAGGAGATAGTATGGGGTAAATGAGAGGATTATAAATTAGAGTTAATAGCAAAGTTGGGAGATATACGTATCTCCTGGATCCACCTCATGTGCAGGAAAAAGCATTTCTCAGTAACGCAAAGGTTAGCCCACCAGCCTGGCTTCTGCCCTTCTTCTTCTACCTGAGATCGACATGCTTGCCCCATCCACGCCCACACCCACACCCAGGTTCTAGAGTTTTCTCTCGCTTTTCTCTAAGGACTCAGCCTGGGTTTCTAGGGTATAGCTTACTTTTCTGAAAAAAAGACTTATTTTGAGGGATTCTTCACGTTTCTACTTCATGTTGCAATGAAGACCTGGCAAAGTCACTGGGACAAAAAAAAGCAAGTGGGTCTTCCAAAAAGGCTGTGTCTTCAAGGCTGCCCATGACACAGGTGAACCCTGCCCAGTGGGAGGGCTGCCTCAGCTTTGAGCATCCATCTAGGGATGGATGGAGTGCCAAGGCTGACAGTAGAGGCCTGTCTTCTGGCTGACCAGTCCAGGACGGGCCTGTCTTCTCATTGCTCTTTCAGGGCAGATCTCTTCTGTGGCCAAGCTTCAAAGACCCTCTTCAGTCAGTCTCCTACTTGACTGGACCCTGACCTGGTCATTGAGCCTAGTTTTAGCAAATAATCTTGCTGTCAGCTTAGCAAGGCTCTCTCTACCCCAGAGACATCTCTCTCATTTATTATAATACTCTTGAATGAATCTTTACCTGCTGTCTTAACGAAATATCTATAGCCATAAGGTTATTGTGTAATTCAAACGCTGATTTCTGTACCCCATCCCCCCAGTCTGGCTGCAATCCTTGTTCTGAGAATCTCTAGTCTCAATGTTGTGTCAACACTGCTCCCCAACTGTCCCCTGATATGCCAGCAAAGCAGCTTGCAGCCAGTTGCTGAGCAGGAGAGACAATAGGGCTGGACTTCCTGCCAGCCATGGGAGGAGGAGTCAGAGGAGGAAGTAGGGGATTCGCCACAGAAGAGGTCCAGGAGGGATCAGGAGAAGGAGCTGGAGCAGGAAAACTACAAAGTGCAAGCACCTCTGAGATGTACACTGGGAGAAAGCCAGGTTAGCTCAGAGGGTTAAGAGCAGAGTAATAAGATGGGCATGGTGGCGCACACCTTTAATCCCAGCACTTGGGAAGCAGAGGTGGATCGCTGTGAGTTCAAGGCCAGCCTGGTCTACAAAGCAAGTCCAGGACAGCCAAGATAACAGAGAAACTCTGTCTTAAAAAAAAAAACCAAAGGGAGAAAAAAAAAAGAATAGAGTAATAACTTAAAACAAATATAAAAGAGCCTCATTTATTTGTGTAATAGCCCGGTTAAGAGAGAAACTGAGAAACAAGCACTGTTTTATAAAAATACCTCTAACAAATATCTGCTTAATGGTTTGTACTCAACAGTGGCTGAGGCTGCGATATTCAAATTTCCCATCAAGCATTTTGTATATACCCATCCTTCCCAATATCTGTGTAATTTAACAATACACCACTAAGCTTTTACAAGACCGGGCATGTAGACTTTTGCTTCACTAGTAAAAATGCATAAAAAACAACATTTCTCTCTCTCTCTCTCTCTCTCTCTCTCTCTCTCTCTCTCTCTCTCTCTCTCTCTCCCTCTCTTTCTACACACACACACACACACACACACACAGAAAAACCAGCATTAACTGCTAAGGCAATACTGCTATGCATTCTGGGTGGCCTATTCATCAGTGAACTTTTTCTATGGGTCTGTTTTTAAAAAGGAGAAAAAAAAAATCAATGTACTGAATAAAAACATTCATGCTGGTAACTGAATAATTTATGCAGAGAATCTTTTACTTGAAGGTAAAAGTGAAAAAGAGACAGCTTTACAAAACATGTCCTATATTTGTGTTACATGAACAAGGAACGAGGATGAGACTGATATGAAACACCAACAGACTGTGGAAAGATTAAGGACTGGGCGGGTAGCTACACAAGGGAGAAATGACATAAGGTGAGTCAGAAGCTCTCTTTAGGGACTCAAGGAGAAAGCCAGCTTTTGGAGAATTATGACCACTCCAGGGTCTTGACCTCTTCCGGAAGGGGGCGGGGGAGGGCGAAGGAGAGAGGTTGGTTTTCCCATTCTACTACATTGGTCCTAGGGATGAACTTGGGTCATTAGGTTTGGTGGTAAGTGGTTGTCTGCTGAACCAGGGATTCCTCAGAAGTGAGACATGATGCTGTCCCACAGGAGCTTATGTGGTGACAAACTATGAATTGAGGTTAGTGAGCCTGCACATCTCTGCAAGGCCCGCTGTGGGCTGGCCCTCACCTGACATCTCCAGCTTGTCCACCGTGGCATCTCCCTTTGGCACTGGACCAGAGGGTGGTGGCATCTCTAGGTTTGGAATTGACTTCATGATGTTGGCCTGAGCTTCTTCCAGCAGCTTCTCAAACTCTTTCCCGTTATAGTGTTCCAGATTTTGCCTTTTTTCTTCCCATTTCCTCTCTGCTTTCTGAAGGAAAAAAAAAATTTTTTTTCCCGGATAGTTTAAAAACTAGAGAGAAGATTTAGGTTAGAGACTTCATACTGAAGTGCCAAGGGGATATAACACAAAGTGTTGACTAGCCGATGCCCTTTGTCCACCTGAGGCTGCCTGTCACCTCATTTCTGCCACACTCCCCAGACCCATCAAGCCCAGGTGACACTCATCCGCAGAAAAGCTATCCCAGGAGCTCGACCCTACCCTTGCCGGCCACGCTGCACTTTCATATACTCTGCCAATGCTAAATTAAAATGGGATGGACAGTGCTTCCAAAGGTGTTTATTACTCAAAACTTGGTTTTGTAAATTCAGCTTTCATTGCAAAAGGGATGTTTAGACAAATAGAATCACAAATCCAAACACTCATGAAGAACCAAAGTAAAGACCTACGTCCTGATTTTACAATGCACTGCTGTGTAGGAAATATCATATGGTACTCTATTAATATGTATGATTTCGTGTTTTTATATGTCAGTTGCAAAAATATGTTCAGGTTAAGAAAAATCCTTTGCCTCAATTCTAGTTCTGCTTAGGACTCTGTATATGAATGACCTTTGGGTCATCCTTTCCTCCTTATAAAGTGGGAGGGTTATTGCTTAGCTCATTACAGTGTGGTCAAGTTTCATGATAACAAAAACATAGCTAAAAGCATATTATCCTTTTTACAGAAAGCTGAGTGGAATTTCACCCCATAACTGGTAGGTACTCCTGATGTAAGACTAAATAAGACCACTGAAAATAGTGTCGTGGTAGATCTTGTGGGCCAGTGGCACATTTGTTCAGGGTTCACATCATACAAACAGACGGCCCACTTCCACCATCGCCAGTCTCCTGTGTTCTCCTTAGCACTGACCAGCTGGCCGGCACTTGGTGAGCCACAAGCAGGTAAGCCTGGCTCACTGCCAACCCAGAGCCTATGAGGGATAGTAGGGATCCGTGAATGAATAAAACAGACCTGATTGGTCAATGGCCCAGCTAAGGAGGGCCCTAGGCATTCCAGAGACAATTCCTAAGTGTCTTTTCACAACTTGAAATATACACATCTTACCGATAATTATTACCAAGTTCTTAGCAGATGTTTATAAAATAAAAATGGTGTCGAGCTGATATTCTTCAAGTAAGAAAACGTGACCAATGGCCCCCCCCTTCCCCACTGGGGATAGAGTCCACCAGTCACCTTCCATCCCTCCCTCAATAAGCAGTTTTTAAATAGGTGACATGGATCAGGACATAGACAATGCATGTGGTTTGGAGGCTCCCCCATCACAACAGTTTTAAACACACCCAGGTGATGCATAAGGCAGGTGAGGGTGAGTATGACCAGGTTGCTAGAGACAGAGTGCAGAAAAGGCTCTGGAATTAGGGGGAAAAGTTGAGGAAGTTTGCTTCCTCACAGAGATCCACCTGCCTCTGCCTCCCTGAGTGTGGGGATTGCAGGCGTGTGCTACTGCACCCAACCTGTGCAATTACAACAGTGCAGTTTTTATATGTCATTTGATTTGCTTTTTCAGTGATGGGGAATTCGGGAGTTGGCAAGTGCTGGGCAAATGCCTTGTCCTCCCACCCAGCATCTTCCGGTGTGACCCAGGGCGCCCTCTACCTCAGCATCCCGGTGTTAGCCTTCAACTGCCGCAGTACCAGCGTTCCCTACCACGCCCACAGCTCCATCTGCATCCCTAGGCTATGTTATAACATCCCATTCAGCGCCACCATCTCAATTGGCTGTGTATCATCTCTGGGTTATTTCTTAAATATATCATATGGAAACTCACTGGTCAGGCACTCGGGAGCCAGAGGCACATGGATTGTTGTGAGTTCGAGGCCAGCCTGATCTACAAAGTGAGCCCAGGACAGCTAAGGCTACACCGAGAAACCCTGTCTCAAAAAACCAACCAATCAACCAACCAACCAAACAAACAAACTCACTGGTCAGGCCTTCTGCACTCCTGGGGACTTTGTACTGGTTTTCAGATGCTCCTAGATCAACACACAACCCATCCCTCAGTCTTTAGTCTCCATTCTCAGCTAAACTGGTTTACTCACAGCCCTCCTGCTCCAGCACTGTGCTCCAGAATGCCCTCCTCTACACTGGTCCTGGTTAGTTTTTTTGTCAGCTTGACACAAATTAGTGTTATCTGGGAAGAGGACCCTTAATTAAGAAAATTTCTCCACCGGGTGTGGTTGGGTGCAGTGGCACACACCTGTAATCCCAGCACTCAGGGAGGCAGAGGCAGGTGGATCTCTGTGAGTGTCAGGCCAGCCTGGTCTACAAAGTGAGTCCAAGACAGCCAGGGCTACAGAGAGAAACCCTGTCTTTAAAAAAAAAAATTTTTTTTTCCTCCGTCAGATTGCCTGTAGGCCAATCTATAGGGCATTTTCTGGATGAATGATTGATGTGCAAAGGCTCAGGCCCCTGGGGGTTGTGGCATCCCTGGGAAGGTGGTCCTGCAGTATTAAAGACAGCAGGCTGAGCAAAGCATACGAAGCAAGCCAGTGAGCAGAGCTCCTCCACGGGATCTGCTTCCGTTCCTGCCTCCAGGTTTTTGCTTTGAGTTCCTTCCTTGGCTTCGCGCAGTGGACTGTGGCCCAGGACATGTAAGCCAAATCAACCCTCGCCGCCTCCCACCCCACCTCCCACCCCCCAATGCTGCTTTTGTCACCACGGTGTTTCTCACAGCAACAGAAAGCAAGCTAGGACAGCACCTTTTCTGCTTCCCAGATACTAGTGACTTTCAGGGTAGGAGGCAAACCCTCTCCAAGCTTGCCTCTAGCACGGTGGCACAGTGTGCACTGGCTCAGAAAACGCACCGCCTCATTTCTCTGCAAGCTCACATTCAGCCACCTCGGGTGAGCACAGAATATTCCAGATCTGCCCCTTGAGTACTGGCAGATGCTCCCTCTCTGGTCCATGAGAGCTGGCTGCTCAACACACGCACTAGTGTGCCACTGAACCATTTGCCTCCAGATTAGGGGTCATCTTCTCACACCTACGTTTTTTCTCAACCCTACTACTGTATTCTGTTTCTAAGAAAATCTAAAAAAAAAAAAAAAAAAAAAAAAGAAATAAAGAAAATCTAAAAACAAACCCTTAAATAGCTATAAAAAAAGTTATTTTTAGTCAAACTGTATATTTGGTTCATATTATATTCATATTAATACACAGTCCTGTTCTCACTCTCTCTCTCTCTCTCTCTCTCTCACACACACACACCATATCCATACATTGGCGTTTAAATATACAACAATCAGAATATAAATTCCCAGAAGGAAAGGGCAACGTTATGTTTATGAGGTCATGAGAAATGGAAATAGGGCTCTACCTCAACAGACACTGCCCTGTTCTTGGCACTCACACTATGGGTTTCTTCAATGAACAAGTACTGTATGGAGGAACCATTCATTGGGGTCTGTGGAGACTGGGGGGCTGGAGCCGAATGTGGTGCAGAGGTTACTTCCTGTGTGATTGCTGTGTGGGCACTGGTCCCTCCAGGCAAGTTCTGGGCTGGATTCAGCAAGGCTGAGGAGTGCTGGGAGGGCTGCATGACCACAGGTGAGCTCTGTACATGGTGAACTGTCATGGTGGATAGGGGCACCACTTCTGACTTCACATCACCGGGGCTTCCGGTGCTACTGTGGAGGGACTGTCCAGGTGAGTGGGCTGTGTCCTCCTGGTGCTTCAGGACCTCTGCAGCTGTGGCTTTCTCCATGGCGACATACTGTGCAGCCTGGGCTGCATCTGTGCCTTTCAGGAGCCCGTCAGTGACATGCCTAGGAGAAGCCACGTACAGCGGGGGTCAAACGGTGATGAGTCATCTCCACGCTGTCTCTGTGGTACCAGTGTCAGTACCAGTTTAGATGAAAACATTTAAAAACAAAAACAAAAACAGAACCACTTCCAGAACAGTTCGGTTAAGGAATGAGGGTTACCCTGGCAACTTTCCAAAGCCATGTAATTCTTTCTTCAAAAGGTGGTAGTGCGTTGTGTGTGTGTGTGTGGGGGGGGGCGGTGCCTGCTCATGTGTGTGTGAATTCAGACACTGCCTCCCATCTTGCCATGGGTGTCCTCATGTTATTATACCTGGTACTACATGGGTTCTTGGGATTTGAACTCAGGTCCTCATGCTTTATGGCAAGTGCCCTTACCCATTGAACCCTGCCATCAGCCCCAGGAGATATTCTCTCTCTCTCTCTCTTTTTTTTTTTGTTTTTTGAGACAGGGTTTCTCTGTGTAGCCTTGGCCATCCTGGACTCACTTTGTAGACCAGGCTGGCCTCGAAATCACAGCGATCCACCTGCCTCTGCCTCCCGAGTGCTTATTCTCTTTCTTTTATGGTAACACTATTGTGCCCAGATTGAGACTAGTCCTCACTGCTTGGAAGTGGTGAATGGAAGTGAACACATGTCTATCAATAAGCTCTCCTCCATCTTCCTTGGCCTATAAAGCTCCCAAATACACTCAGTTCTCACTCAGAAGCTTCTAGAAGCCTCCAAACTCCCCTTGGACTGTAAGACAGGTCAGCTTATATGTCATCTTGTCACTATCTTCTCCTTTACATGTACTCAACCAAATCTTTCCAATTGAAGGTCAACTATGACTTCAGACTGTGGTGTGTTTTGTCCCCCCTCCCACCTTCCTTTGTTTTGGTGGTGTCATTTTTCTTTTTTTGCAGTGCTAAAGCTTTTCTACCCAGGACCCCAAACATGCTACACAAGTGTCCTACAACTAATTTATAACCATGTGCTTGGGTTTTGAGAGAGTCTGTGTAGCTCATGCTGATCTTGAACTTGTGATCCTCTTGAGGTCTGGGATTACAAGTATGTGCTGCCTTGCCTGGTTCTTTGGAAGTCATTCAAAGTGATGTATCCATTCCCACACATGGTACAGTAGAAAATACAGTAGTCTTTGAAAGTAGATACCCTTGTGTTTGAGTATGAGTTCTAACATGCTCTGGAATGCCAGGAACTTGTCACTGTTGAGGCTCAGGTACTTCTGTATAATGTAATGATAGCAATAAAGATAACACCTTCTTATAGGCAGGCGTTGGTACACACCTTTAATTCCAGCATTAGGAAGGCAGAGGCAGGCCAATATCTGAGTTCAAGGCCAGCCTGGTCTACAGAGTGAGTTTCAGAACAGGTAGAGCTATGCAGAGAAACCCTATCTTGAAAAACAAACAAACAAACAAACAAACAAACAAACAACAAACAAACAAGGATAGTGCCTTCTATGGTGAGTGTGTCTTAGGGTAAATACTGTAACGTTATGTATCAAGAAACGTCAAACAGGGAGGCTGGAGAGATGGCTCAGCAGTTAAGAGCACTGGCTACTGTTCCAAAGGTCCTGAGTTCAATTCCCAGCAACGACATGGTGGCTCACAGCCATTTATGAGATCTGGTGCCCTCTTCTGGTGTGAATATGCAGGTGTACAAGGCAAGCAGAATATTGTATGCATAATAATAAGTAAATAAATCTTCAAAAAAAAAGAAATGTCAAACAGAACACTTAATCCCTATATTTTATTTAGTTTTGCATTCTTTTCTTACTAGAATGCTCTTTCTCTTTTTTCTGATTTGAACAAAAGACTCATTGACCTATGACTTTCCTCTGCTTGTCACATCTCTGTGTCTTTTACTTTTTGCTTTACCTAGTAGAGGCTACTTCAGTCTCTAAGTCTTCTGAGTATTCAAAGCACATGATCCCACCTTCTTTAAGGCCTTGCGCTCACTGGTTCTAAGACAAACACTGACAAATACAGTGCTGGGTATAGGAACATCCTTCAACTGTTTTCCAGAGAGAAAGGTCGTTGCTCTCTGCCAGCCCACTGTTTTCATTTAATAAGGTTGGCTCTAACATCTGGGAAACAGCTTAATGAAGAAGTTCTTCAACCCATCTTTATTTATTTATTTATTTATAACATTTTACCAATTTATTTTATTTTTTTAAAGATTTATATTTTATACAGTATTCTGCCCACATGTGCGCCTGCCCACCACAAGAATGCACTGAGTCTCATTACAGATGTCAACCCATCTTTATTGTAGTGGAGGAAAAATTCACTTCATCAGTAGAACTGAATGACCCTTTGGGAAGGAGTCGTGCATACAGCTCCTTTCTGGATGGTCTCTGTGGACTTAGATCTCCTTTGGCATTGGGTTTTCCTGCAGTTGACCATACAACCGCTTTGGAGAGTTATCTTGTTGAGGTTGGTTATTGCTAAAAAAAATCGAACCTGCTTCTTAGGATCAGCACCCGAAAGCTGCCTGCATGCTCAATATAGTTCCCTTCTAAATCTGACAGAGCAGTGCTTCTCAACTTCCCAATGCCGTGACCCTTAATACAGTTCCTCGTGTTGTGCTGACCCCCAACCATAAAATAGTTTTGCTACTGTTATGAATTGTTATGTAGGATATCTGATATGCGACCCCTGTGAAAGGGTTGCTTGGCTCTCAAGTGGGTTGGGATCCACAGGTTGAGAACCACTTTGACTGAGTGATTATTCAGGGGACAAAAGTCCTACAAAGAGCTTTTGACACATTACTTCTGCTTGGGAACACTCCCTCCCCTCCTTCCTTTCTTTGTGTGTGTGTGTGTGTGTGTGTGTGTATGTGTTGTCCTCCATGGCTGAGTAAATCTTAGGCAAATGTTCTACCACTGAGCTGCATCCAGCCTTTCTAAGCACATTTACACTGTGTATGAGATTCTAGAATTTTTCCATTGAAAGCTATAGATCACGCAGTGATTTCTCCAGGTCTTTGTTCACAGTAATGATCTCTGATGAGCACGTCCACTCAGGGGTGTTTAACTTCTTTCCTAGGGGGATACCAGCATGCTCCCAGATACTTGTAGTAGATAAACATTTGACTCAGTTTTCCTACCTGAAGTCTCCTATGCCCTCAAGGTGAAGAGAGCTAATGGATTATTTTAATTAGTTCTTCACCTATAAAATGTTACAAAACATCAGTTGATTGAAAAAGAAACCTATTTACTTATTTAATTTTGCTTTTAAATTCATTGTTAGTCTTTACCGCAGTAGGGAATCAAACCCAGGAGCACACCCTGTCATCAAGCCTAGGACTTGATGAATGATTTCAAAGCCTATGATGGGTCCAGTGCAAACGTCTACACTGAGAAATTAGACCCTTAGGCCACATTGTAACAAATGTTTGGGGGCCAAAGGAGTTGAGGGTACTCCTCAGAATGCCATAAATTGGGAGTGATAAGTCACGAAGTCACTACAAGCAGGCCCTTAGAGCCTGTGGCCCGCCCCCAGCCACCCCGTCAGGACCACGACAGTCACCTCCGCAACATCGTCAGGACATCCGTCATGTTCCTCACACGCTTCAGGAGACTGTCCAGCTTGTGTGGTTCTTCCTTCAGGAACCTTACTGCCTCAACTTCTATGCGCAGGACAGCACGCATCTTGTTTTGCAAGGTTGGAAATTCTCCTACAGGCCAGACCAGCAGTGAGTTATGGAACAGGGAGGCCGAATAACCACGCCCACCCGACTCCTGTGACCTGGGTAGCACAGAGAAGTCCCTTGCCTACACGTGTAGGGCGGCCGTGGGTTAAGAGCACAGAAGATGGTCAGACCAAATGACCTTGGATAAGGTCACAGCCCCTCTAGGTCCATTCCCTGTGTATTATGGGTAAGGCTAACTGAAAATTAGGGTTCTTTTTCATGAGTCTGGTATGTCAGTAAGGCTCAGTAAAAGGGAATAAAAATTTTTAGTACTATTGTTCAGTTTCCATCTTCGGCACCCTCTATAAGGGTCCTCTAAGAAGTCTTGAATGAATCTTCCACTATCTGAAGGATTGTTTATTTATTTACGTGTTTATTTGAAACACGGTCTCACTGTTTCCCTAGGCAGGTCTCAACTGAGTTCAAGGGATCCTCCTGCCTCAGCCTCCTGAGCAGCTGGGATGACAGGTCCATACTGAAAGATTCTTAAACACAAGCAGCACACTTCCACCGTCCCCGTTCCAGCGGAAGACTCACCTTTGAGAGTGGCCACAGCCTCTCCCACTTGTCGTAGGAGGAAAGCTCCATCCTCCACATCTTTCAGGGTCACCACTCGGCCAGCGGATGAAGAGTCCTTCTTCAAGTCCTCAACAAAGTCCTCCAGCTCCCTGTGGGGGAGACAGATAGCAGATGGAACTGAGCAGAAAGGACGGATGAAGGAGCAGCGTGCTCTCCATTTTCCACTGCATCCCAGCATCCCTTAGGCTTCCACGAAGGAGATGGGAGCGTGCTGTGTTGGAACATTTCATGGACGTATAAGGCAACTACAGGAGGGTTCTCCTGTGCCTGTCATTTGAGGCCCAGATTGGTCAGGGCTGTGTGTATGTGTGTGTGTGTGTGTGTGTGTGTGTGTGTGTGTGTGTGTGTGTGTGTGTGTGCGCATGGGAGTGTGGGGGAGACTTGTGGCTCGCTGAAGACAGTTTTTAATTGTCAGTGGTATTCATGCCAGCTGAGACAGCAATGTGTCCGCTTGATTACCGGGAAGGAGAGAAAGACAGATGAAGGAAGTAGTGGTAGACTAGAGATGGGGGCAGGAGATGTGGGTGCTGGGGCAGGTGGGAGGCGTGGCAGTCCTGAGCCAGCACTGTAGTGGCATCAGATCAGACAGCCAGGTTTCTCAATTTTGATACCAGACATTTTGGACCAAATACTTCCTTCTTTGCTTGCTTGCTTCCTTCCTTCTTCTTCTTCCTTTTTTTTTTTTTTTTTTTTTTTTTTTTAGCTCAGGACTGTCTTCTGCACTGAAGACTGTTTAGCTGCATGACTGGCCTCTCTACCTGTTAAGTACTAACAACAAGGGATTCCAAATTTCAGTAATTTGTGACACCCGTGAATGTCCTTTGGCATTGTTAAGTGTCTCTGGGAGAGCGAGGGCAAAACTGCCCTCAAAATTCCCTAATGGATAACCTGTAGTATATATGATTGTCCCATCAACAATGACTGTTTCTCTTCTAAGCACTTAGAGATCTAATTTCTGGTAAGTGTGTGTGTGTGTGTGTGTGTGTGTGTGTGTGTGTGTGCGCGCACGTGCGCGCATGTGTATACAGATACTAACTCCAACAGAGCTGAGTTACATTTTTCCACTTGAAGAAACTTGCCTGCAAATTCAAGAGAAAGATTTTCTTAAAAATTAGTAAGAAGAGAATGCTGAGAAATGCCGGACCACTAGGTGGCAGTAAATGACTGCCAACTGTAACTCGGAGCCCTATTGGAGCGGACAGAGGATGCCCTTTCCTCTAGGTGAGTGAGTGGAGGGAGCAGAGGAGGACAGGCCACACATGGCACATCTGACCTCTCCTGAGCAGGGAGATGGAGTGTTTGGTGACGCTAGCCATTCTGACATAAAAATTTCAGGCCAAAGGGGAACACTGTGGCTCCTGTTTCTACATTTGCAATTCTCTCCTGGTGTTATGTTAGTGTACCCACAGGACATGCTAACATGGCTGCTCCCTGAGGTGGGAACTGGACCAGCCCTTGTGACACTTCTAAATATGGTCATCTGGTGAGAGAAATTCCCAGCTAGACTAAGCACAGTCTCCTGCGTGTGTTGACTGTACTGTGTCCAATCCACAGGCTTTGATGAAGCCCTTGCAAGCTAAGACTCCAGTGTTAGCTCAGTTCCATCAACCACTCACACACAGGTCAGTATGCAACTACACCTCTGAGGAGACGTTTTGTGACCCAAGGCCACTCTAACTAAACAAAATCCTAGGTTAGTTTCTCATCCATAGTCTGCCTCCTGTATGTCAGAGCCTGGCAACCAGAAGATCCCCAAACTCCGCTTCCCTTTGCTGGGCAGCAGGAAACCTCTCACACCATTGTCCTGCCAGGTCCTAAGCTTGCGGTTCCTATTTAAAGCACTGAAGGTTACTTTCATTAATTCGGAAGATTGTAAAAGAGACAATGCAGCTGAAAATGAACACAGGCCATCCTTTGAAAGTCATCAATGGGCTTTTGAAATGATGGCTTTGCTTAACAAGATGTCAGATCTTCATGGGTGCTACCAATTACAGCACTGACTGAAGTTGCTTCCTAGTCTGCCTTTGTTAAAAGGAAGCATATTGTTTGTTAGAAATGAACTTAAGGTGACTCTTACTAGAAGCCCATTTTTTTTTTCCCATAGAAAACCATGAAAGACCTAGACTCAATTCTTCTCTGTTCTTTTCAACCTCAGTTTCACCTCTTGTCTTCACGCTTGTGGAACCTAAGCCATACAGGCTCTAGGAAGAGTGTTTCTTTTCTGGAGTTTAGAAGGAAAGAGAAAGGAGGCGAGCCGGGGAAGAGTAGTCACTGCTTTCTCAGCGGCACTCATCTTCCCTAACCTCTGCTCTCGTGCCCTACAGACCCACACAGTTACTCTAATTCACGTCTATGTAAGGCATAAGGGACATCTGTGATAATATCAAGGGGACATATTTCATAAACTGTAAACTAGTGTTGTATGCATATGATGTGCGACTGTGTGTGCAAGGGCACATGTGTGTGCAAGGGCACATGTGTGGAGGCCAGAGGACAACTTCCTGGCATTGGTTCTGTTGCTCTACTGTGGGTTCCCATGGTCTTCCAGTCATGGCAAGCACAGCCCAGACCAATGTCAAGCAGGTCTCCAAAGCAGGAGTATGGCCTGTGGAAGGCACCATGCAGATGAGAATGGCACAGTTCAGACATGTGGCATCATTAGTACTGCATACCCAATTCTCCTGCCAGGCCCCGCAGCCATGATTCTCTGAGGATGCTACACACTTTCCTGGTCCAGAGACATATCGTCATGGGGACTGTTGAGTTTCCCAGGGTCAGCAGAACTATGAGGTGCACAGTAGGTGAGAGAGAGGGGTGGGGGGAGAGAGACAGAGGGAGGGAGAGAGAGAGAGAAGCTAAGAGCACCCTGGAAACAAGAAGTTCTTATCCTCAGGGTGACCTGCACCCACCTTAACTTCTTAACAATCCTCTCTTCTTCGTGAAGGTACTTCTGCCTCTCTTGCTCCACCAGGGTGCGCTGGCGTTGCACCGGATCCTCCAGCCTCTTCATCGTCTCCTTCACTTTGCTACTGATTTCCAGCTCAGCCTTCTTCAGCATTGCCCTCAGAATCTCCTGGTTCTGCAGCTGTTGAACAAAAGAAATCAGCCTCTATTGGCTTTGCCTGTCTGCCATCGTGAAGGCTGAATGCCCTGCTGTGTTCCAAAGAGAAAACCACAGCTGAATCTTTATTTTGGTAAGAAAGAGGAGAGGGGTGGACTGTATACAGTATTGCTTCCTCACAGAATAGCTGAGTTTTAGAAGGCAACTGACAGCTGAACTTCAGTTTCTATGCCTGTAAAAAAGGTAGAATCTTTTCCACTCTACACACACACACACACACACACACACACACACACACAAACTCTCATGGACATGATTTTATAGAGGTGCCAAGAGCACTAGCGCTGGAAGCCAAGTGTTTAATCAGCCCTCCATCCGTCTTAGCTGACTAGAGACTTGGGCATGCCACTTAGACTCTCTCCATCTCCATTTCACTTTTCTCTGATGATATGGGCTCTTCTCTCCTTGGAAGGGCTACTCTGAGGCTCTCATGAATACTCAATGACCATTGACTTGATGGGAGTTTTTCAGGATGTCTTTAAAAAGTTACTCTGCACTCTGTGGTTTGTTTGGCTTCATGTCACAATACCATGGAATTACAGCTCCTTACCAGGTGGCATTCAGTACTGATGGTGACAAGGATAGGGAGTCCAGATGAGACCAAGGCTTTTGGGAACTTCCTAACTTCACTGGATTTGACAAAGTGTGCATGTGCATCCAAGCCCATAATGTTTGTAGGGTTTCCAGAGCCCACTGTCTTTTCATTTCATGGAGCAATGAACACGCCAAGTTTGCAGCTAGTCTTCAGAAGATGCTGGTCAATGCTTGCATCTTTGAGAAAGGACAATGCTAGGCTTTCATATGTCCACAATGTGACTGTCCTTGATCAGGCTCAGCACCAACAATTGTATTATACTCATTAGCCTGTCCCTAAGCACTGCTTACCCCCAAACCCCAGAGTGACCTTCAGTTGTTTACACTGTTTTCTAGACCCTTGTCCACTACAAGGTATCGCCTCACAGGATTGGGGATGCTGTTGTCATCTGCCCCATTATCTCTTCACACTGAGAGGAAGTGCAGTTTGACTATGGGACCACATGTTCAAAGCCTCATTATGGTCTTTATTCTGTGAACAAAGAGTAAACTGGGTCACATGCAAAGGCACCATTGTGTTCCAGCATCAGTGCATGATTCCAAGAGGTGATTCTTGGCTAAAGAGATTACAGCTATGGAATGCTACTAAGTTTCCACGGCTACAAATAAGGAAGTGTGGTAACTGGACAGTGCTTTTGGCCCGTTGTGGGGATTTAGTGAGAACTGAAAAAAAAAAAAAAAAGGTTAGGACAGCATCTGGTACAAAGCCTGCTCTGAGTGCGTGTCACCTATTGTAACCAGAGAGCAGAAACCTGGCGGCTGGGGGTGGGGGGGAGGCTTGTGGTTGTGTCTGGGTGAGAGCCAAATCAAAGTTTACCGCTTTTGGTGACCTCTGTGACTCACAGTCATGGTCACACAGCTTTGCTGATATCCTTTTACTGTGCTCCTAAAATCAGTCAGTACATGGCAGACACATGGCACCTGCTCGTTGTCTATACCTGAGGCTCTAGCGCCTCCAACGCTTTCTATAGCCACACCAACACCCTTTGGTCTTTCTGACTCACTGAGCTCCTTGCTGCCACAGGGACCTTGTACCTGCTCTTCCCACTTCCTGAAATGGTCTTCCTCCTGCTTGCTAATTTCTGCTCTAGGAAGAGGATCCGATACACATCCTTTGAATAGATGAGCTCAGGCAGCCATATTGATAACAGAGAGAATTGTTCTCTAAGCGGTTACATTAGGGAGTGACCCACTTGGGCTCAGCCTGGCTGTGCTGCAGAGTCTGCGGTCTCTGGTCAACACTGTATATACAGGTCAATGAAACATGAACAGCAACACTGCCTTCTATGAAAGCTGTGCTCAGATTCAGGACTATGAAGGGGAGGTACAGTGAATGGAGACATACAAGGCACGAAGAAGTACTTGATTGAATAGTTGGAAAGGTTCTGGGTGTCTGGGTCTTGTGAGAAAAAGAGTCTGATTTAGCTGGTTTGGGATGCAAACTGAGCATTGGGATTTTTTTTTTTTTTTTTTAAATTCCTGGCATGGTTTTTCTAATGTAGCCCTGGCTGTCCTGGACTTGCTCTGTAGACCAGGCTGGTCTCAAACTCATAGAGATCCACCTGCCTCTGCCTCCCAAGTGCTGGGATTAAAGGTGTGTGCCACCACCGCCTGGTGAGTGAATGTGTTTTACCACCAAGGGCAGTGTCGTGGTTTAGGAATGGGTTCATAATGGGAGGGTATCACTGTGCTGTGCGCTACAACACAGCTCTATGCTACAACCTTCCTGCTCACACCCCACAATGAAACATGTTCAAATAACACTGCCGTATCCTTAGTAGTAGACACTAAAATGATTATCAAAAATAGGAATTATTGCTGGGAGGGCCTTCAAATTGGAATGTGAAAGGCAGGAAGTAGAACGCCCCCCCCCCCAGAGGTCATGTGACTTATTTAGGCTCATTGGCAGATTGATAGGCTCAATCAAGATTAGAAAGAGTCCATTTTTATCATTTCATCCCAAATTATTCTTCTATCTTGGCAAGAGTCTTGTTCCAGGCTACAAGCACACTTCCTAGCACACAGTGGCTAAATATAGCCTTTCTGACACAGCTACGGATATCCTGGAAGACAATTCCACGTAACATATGAGAGTTACCACGCGAGCAGATTAGAAGAGGATTGGCTGTTGCTGAGTGCTAGGCATATCTGTCTCCTTTCCAAACAGGAGGCTTCGTGGGATTCAACTGAGGGAAACAGAGAGGGAGCCTCTCACAAACAGCTAATTTCTTAGTTCACTTCCTACTCCCTCCCTGTCTAGTCTCTAACCATCATCACCCCTTGGCCACGAATATGGCCTGGTTTATCCCAGCAGAGTGCAAAAAGAAAAGCCACGGGCATGGTGAGGCTCCCCAGCTCTCTCCTAAGCTGTTGTCAGCATCTAAGAGGATTGGAAAGGCTTGCATTTCAGTTGTTGAGAGAACAACCAACTCTGTGAAGGGACAGTAAGATATATACCCTCCCTCGCATTTAGACACAGTTCCTCTAGTCCACAGATGCGTCTGCCAGGAAACACCACAGAAACGAAGAGTCAGCATTTTCTTGTCACTCCCAAAATTTCCTTCATGGTCCTTCAGGTTTGTAACCTGTAGCCCAAGGAAGCCACCCACGTTTTCTCTCACCATAGACTAGTCCCTCCTGTCCTAGAACAGCATGCACACGGCATTACAGTTGTTCTCCGTTGTGTCTGGCTTCTTTCACTCGGTGCTCCCAGCCCCATGGGGAAATGGGACTCAGGGCCTTGCGAATGCCAGGCAACTGCTCTGGCCCCGAGCTACACCACCAGCCCAGCGCAGAGCTCTTGAGATCCCAGCCATGCTCTTTCAGCCGTTCATTCTTTTTATGGCTGAGGGACGTATGTATGGGCATACTAAATATTTTAATTTTGACCTGATTCTGGTGATCTTGCTGAAGTCACTTATTTCGAACAGAACCTTTGTAGCTCTTTTTAAATTTTACGTGAAGTCGTGTCGTTTTTTTGAGAAAAGCTATGTACAAAGTACACTTTCCCGTCGTGTGCCCACATTTCCCTTGCTGGTGCTGATCCTTGGTGTGCTTGCTTAGACAGTCAGTTCAGCGCTAAATAGAAGTGAAAGCTCATTTCCTTCCACCTTGCTCTTGCTTTTAGTGGAAGCATGCGTGCTGTTTCACCAGCAATACCATTTCCTGGAATGAAATGGCTCTCCCGCTTCTGTCTGCCTTGTTCTATTAATCCTTGTTTTCTGGTATCCATTGCTGTGGTGTCCTTTGTGCCTACCAGTCCGGGTGTTTCCTGGGCTCTTCAGTTTGTGGATTTATAACCTTCATCAAAGTTTGAAACAGTTGCACCCACTCTCTCTTGTGATAGTTTCCTGTCCACTGAACCCTGAGTCCTGCTCCATGGGTCACTGAACTTCAGTGTAACCCCTTCTTAACTCGGGGATGCCTGCTGTTGCTGTTTCCTATTGATTTCTTTGGCCAGTGGTTCATCTTTTCAGTCTATCTGTGTGTGTGTGAACTAGCAAAAATTCCACTTAGACAGTCTTTCTACCTTAACCTCCTGTAGCATTGATTCACATTTCCTTCTAAATCTTCGAGAGTAACTTGAGCAGCTTTTTGAAGTTGTTGCTCCTGATTTGATTGTCTCCATCACTTCTGGCCAGCTTCTATTGGCTGAGCTTTTCCCAGATTGTATTATCCACCATCATTCATGTCTAGCAGGTTTTTTTGTTTGTTTTTTTTAATTGCATGCCAGGCATAGAGTACTAGATCTTGCTGTTTTCCTTATAGATTTTGGGTATTCTCTGACAGGCCAGTCATGTGTGCCTTATTTTGTTATTGAGAGGATTGTTTCCACTAGGGCTAGTTTAGTCCAAAGATGGGGGAGGGAGGGGAAAGCCCTCTCGTAGTACACTTCATGCTGACGTATCCAATATGGTCTCCTCATTCTTGTTTGCCAAAACTTGAGCTGCTCCAGGCCTGGGTGGTCTCTAGGAAGATTCTGGCTTTTTGGTTCACTCACATGGTCTTTGCCTGGCTCAGAGGTCAGTTCATACTGCACAAGCTTGGCTTGTTACCCCATACCTGGCCCCCACACTAACAGAGTCCTTTCTATACAGAGGCTTCTCCTATTTGGCACTCCATTCTGTAAATGCTAGCTGCTTCAGCTCTCTGAACTTTGACCTTATCCCTTTACCCAGGAAGATGATTCCAGGATGCCTTGAGCTTCTGCATTCCATCTGAAGGTAGCTCCAGCAGACGCATGGCCCAACCGTGCGGTTTACCTCCTTTGTCTCCATTTTCCCGAGCAATCCAGGCCCATGGTATCTGTGGTCCAGTGTCTGCAAGTCACGTTCAGTATAGTTTCCATGTCTCTAGCTGTCAACAGTAGGATGGTGAGTGGAAATGCAACTGCAGCTCCTCCCTCTTAGCTGGAAACACAATTTATTGAAAATGCACTTGATGTTTTTGTAAGTGTACTTAGAATGTTCTTGGCCATTAAATCGTTTATTGGGCCAAGTGAGTTATCTCTGTCAACTTCATTAATAGTGTACGAAACTCCTTAAATCTAACTACCTCAAAATAGCCCTGTGCGTCCTCTGCTCCTCCCTGGTTTGTTAGGTGAAACCAGCCTTGGCAACATGGCCACCTAGCAAAATGGGCCGGATTCTGCAGTACTGCAGTACCATTGAGCGGTGGGTATACCGCCAACCAGGGAGTTTGGGAAGGGAAACCAGACCCCAGAATGACTCCTACCCACTCACGTACGATCCCCCAAGGTCTCAGGGAAGAAAACAAACAATGCCTGGTCACGAACACATGTTATCTGGGTGCTGCCTCACGGACTTAGACAGTCTCTTGTCTGAGATCTGACAGGAACTTGGTAAGTTGCTCTGTAACTCAACTGTCAACTCCTGTGTTCAGTCCACTTATCATTTCTACTTAGTTGAAGGAGGCACTTCTGTCCTCCAGGGGCCAAATTTTGGCGTGCTTTCCTCTGGGATACATATTCCCCTGACTATAATTTTGGACACCAGAAAATAAAAAAGACTCTAGCACAAAAGATACATTAAGATGACGGCTGAATTCTATCAGGGCAGATCCTGGAGCTGTGTCTCGCTGTCTCTTCTTTAATGTTGATCCCCCCTCACCAGGGAAAAACTGCAGAGTCCCAATAATCTTAAAAATGTAACGCTATGCTCAGAATAACCTAATTTCTTTTAAACTTACCAGGGAGTGCAATAAAGAGATAGGGGAGCAAGAGGGAAAAATATAAAGTGTGACGTGGAACCATAGAAGGTATTCTGAAATTCCCTCAGAAGGAAAACAGAAAAGTCTATGTGCTGGGACATTCTACAGAAATGGGATTATTCACCATTAGAAAAAGTAAATCTTTATTTATAAATCATATCAGGAAAAGTAATAGGCAGAGGTCAAAATTTTTTGCATTTGTTGAGTTACAAAGTACTTTGTTGCCAGCTTTGTGGACTCAGATTGCTTGGGAGTGAGCACACAGCAGTGTAACTATGCCACCAGCCTGTGGCCTGAAACAAATCTGATGGAGTGGAGGGCACAGCCGATGAGTGGGTGTGAGGAAGGTACACGGTGTGGAGTGGCTTGAGTTACCACCTTCTATCTTCTTCTGGGCTTACGGAGTGGTGTCATACTTATTCACATTCGTGGTAGCATTTATGAGAGCTGGCTGATCCCAGTAGGTCCACAAGGCATCTCATTGGACTGAACATCCATAATAACCCGAGAGCAATAATTTTTACCCTGGAATATTCTAGAATCACTAGCTTACCTGCCAGTCCATACCAATGAAGTCAGACTCTGGCAGAAGACTCGGTATATGTACTTTGGTGAAGGACCTGAGGGGACCCCAATGAGCAGTGTGGGTGGAATATGTCTGTGGCAGTTTGAATGAAAATGGCCCCCTAGACTAATAGGGACTGGCACTATTAGGAGGTGTGTTCTTTTTGGAGTAGGTGTGGCTTTACTGGAGGAAATGTGTCCCTAGGGGTGGGGCTTTGAGGTTTCAGATGCTCAAGGCAAGTTCAGTGTCTCACTCTTTCTTACTGCTGCCTGCCAGTCCAGATGTCGTTACCTCTCCAGCACCGTGTCTGCCTGCATGCCACCATGCTTTCTGCCGTGATGATAACGGACTAACCCCATGAACTATAAGCCAGCCTCATCTACATGTTTTCCTTATTAAGAGCTGCTGTGGTCATGCTGTCTCCTAACACCAATAAAACCCTAAGACAATGTCTTGTCTAGTCATAACCTGTTGGAAACTGGAGGACGGTGACTCACACAAACAGGGACTTGGTTGTCTTGATGGTCTCACTGACGTCATTTCCCCTCATCTAACCGTCCCTTGTGTCTGCTTCACAGTTTTATTCCTGCAAAGAATCCATCACTTCTGGAAATAGTATGTTCACATGTGATGATCTGCTACAGTCTAGGGCTTTCCAGTGATTTAATTATCTAATTACTGGAGCAGGCTGCCAAACACAGGAGAGCTCATTCGCTTTCCCTATTTTATAACACAGCTCGAAGAACATTTGAATTTCTAATTCAATTTCTGTTCTTCTGAGACTCTTCCAGAGAGTTCTGTGTGTCTCTGACGATAGCTCTATTGCTGGACTCCTAAGCACTCTGGGGCTGCATTTCATATTAGGCGGAGGATATCACCGTGCAGAAGGAGAATTGGTGCTGCCATGGCTTAATCACTCTTGTATTAAATAGACTCTTGTATTAAATAGACTCCCCTGGCCGAAAAGACACAAGTTTGTGGAGGAGGGAAGTTTGGGACATGGAGACTACAAAGGCTGGGGTGGAGATAGGATGGCGATAGCAGTCAGGCCGAGAAACAAAGCAATTATCTCCCCTAACATCTCTAAGCTCAAGGGCTGTTCACTCCCAGAGAGAGCCAATGGAATGGAAGCAGTTCTCTGGGGATAAAGGAACCCATAGGACTAAGATAGGACTGCTAAACCTTGGGCAAGAACTTCCTCATTAAGAAAGGCACAGTTTAACATTGCGCTGGCATAGGTTCCTCAAAGGTTGATGGGGCAGTAGGTGGTAGGAAATGGCTCAATGGGTAAGATTATTTACTGTACAAGGGTGAGGCCCTGAGTTTGAATCTCTAGCACCCATATAAAGAACAGGGCATGGCTGCACAGGCCTGTGACCTCAACACTGGAGGACCAGGACAGTGGAGCCTAAGAGTTAGCGAGTTGGCCAACCTAGTTGAAAGAGCAAGCTCTGTACAGTGTGCACACTGCATGTGCAGTGACAGATCCTGCTTCAAAGTGATAAGATGAAGAGCAATAGAGAAAGAGACCCAAGGTCCTCTTCTGGCCTCTGTACCCACAGGTGCATGCCTATATGCCTGTGCACTCACAAGCATACACCTCACACACATATACACCTTCACACCTCCCCACATACACATAAAATGAAGAAAAAAAAAAAAAAAGGCAAGGCAAGGAGACATTCATTCAAGATGGACTTTGACAAACGCCATGATTGGCGGCGGCGGGGGTGTGTGTGTGTGTGATTTAAGTAAACACACACCAAATGTCCCAGGTGTCTAGGACAGAGATAGAGAGTGGGTGGATGGTTGATGTCTGGGGATTAAGCAGTATGGGCTGTTTTGTCAGCCGTCACCATGTACTCCAGGGCTTCAAGAGGTTTCCCAAACCAGCTGCCCTTATTTTACATTTGAATTTTTTTCCTCTCAGAAGAGGTGATTCTGAGACACCATCTCATTATGCATTATGGCCTTGAACGCATGATCATCCTGCCTCAGCCTCCCAGGGCTGGGATTAGAGGCCCGAGTATGACTCCACACCTGGGTCTAGAGGCCCCTCCCTTCTTTCCACCTCTAGACACTGGTGGTGGGAAAGCATATTTTTAGCTTTAATTAGGTGGTAAGCCATGGTGGGTTTATGCCACTGGGCTGCAGAAAGAGCTGTGGTTCAAAGTCCTGCCTGCACCTCCCCACGTGGGCACTAGCTATTGAGGCTCTCCGCCCAGGCAGCTGCCCCGGCTCATGGGTGTGTTCCGCTTTTAACAATATTTGGATTATGAGCTTCTTAAAGGAGCTCAGGGAGATGTCTCCATAGAGGCCAAGCTAGGACCAAGCCCTCAATGTCCAAGCCCCTGCCACAGGCAGGGAGGGCAAGGCTGTACCGGAGGCAAGTGTGCGACCTCATGCCATGATGTGCCTCCCAGCTCCTTAGGACTCAAGCCAGGAGATAGAATATTTTATTTTGTCAGACTGATAGTGCTTGCTGACCAAGATCTGGGACACAAAGGGTTATTTTTGCCTTCTCTTTGATTCCCTATAGCTCACATATTCGTCAATAATGAAAAGGATAAGAGAAACCTTCAACACACTACCCAAATAAAATGCAGATTTTTTTCTCAACAGATCATCCACAGTAGCTTTTTTTTTACCCTTATGAATTCATCTTTTATGCTAAATTCATAGTTTCAACGACTTCATGGTT
The DNA here is from genome assembly GCF_903995435.1 of Acomys russatus. Taxonomy (NCBI): domain Eukaryota; kingdom Metazoa; phylum Chordata; class Mammalia; order Rodentia; family Muridae; genus Acomys; species Acomys russatus. The sequence goes on from NC_067145.1 coordinate 43,107,001, forward strand.
GCTTGAGGAGGAGGAGGAGCTTTTTCTTGGAGGAAGAGGGCTGGGCCACACTGAGAGCTGGCAGCCTTGGCTGGTAGGATACTCACATTTACTGTTAACAGAAGTTGTCATGCACTGGCTTTAGCTGTAGTCGGGAGATTCTAGACCAGGCTTACAGATAAACAAGGAAGCTGTGCCATTATGATCATATGATCAGCTAGCTCCTATGAAAAGTACAGTAATGTAGCCCAGGAAAGTTGCAGCAGGGCTGGAGATGTGGGGGACACAGAAATCAGACCTAGGGCCACTGAGACAGGGGACGACGCATCTGTGAGAAGTACCTGGAGCTGCCTCATTTGCTGGAGCTGCAGCCTGAGTTCAGCCACGTTCCGCCTCATGTCAAGCAGGCTGGTGTGGATGGACGAGGTACCGGCAGGCTGGGGTTGGCTGGGAGGCTGCGGGGACTCCAAAGTGCCCAGACTCTTCCCAGCAGAAACATGGCCCATTCCTATGAAGAAAACGAACAAATAAACAAACAAACAAACAAAAAACCCAGCAGAGGCCTTAGAATGCAGACAGCACCTGAGCTGTGAGGTCTGTGTCCACACAGATGACTGAACATTAATTAAGAGAAGCATCATGAAAACCATAGGTCACAGAACGCTAACCCTTGGTCACAGGATGTAGTCTGGGAACATCATGTCCAGGAAACTTCACTGCCATGGGACAGCAGAGCAGTATTCACAGCACGATGCCACATCAAGGAGGCTAAATGTTTATGCTGCTGCCAGCCCCATGTGTCCATCAGCCACCACCACCCACAACCCCTACGGAGGGTTTTATAGACAAAAACTGAAGAGTATATAAAAGTATAGCAGGAAGCACCAGCAGCAAGCACTTCTGGCTGCAAATATTCCGACATTCTTATTGCTAAGTTTTAGATTTTTAAAATCTGTATAGTGTATACCTGTCACTCTGAAGTAGGGGAGAATTTAATTTCTGGGTCTTTGGGGAGCATGCTCTGTTACCGTGCCCTACTGGCAGGCAGACATGGGACATGCTGGACATGGAGATGAGAAAGTAATCAAAGAGGCTGCTCTTGGCTAAATGCTCACCAGTTTCTAAAACCAAAAGAAGGAAGATTTCTGTACATTTTCACCCCTAATAAGAAAACATGCCTTTGCCTAAAATTCCTTAGGAAAGGAATTATAACACAAAGCAATGGAAAGAAGTGTCTAGGCTGGGGGCTCAGCTCAGGGTGGGGCACTCTGAGGCCCTGGGCTCTACTTCTAGCACTAAAAGGGCCATGCTAGAAAGGAAGGGCTCCTCGGCCCTTCTCCAGATGCCTCAGCCTCTGTCTTCCATTCACCTCACATAAGCATCATGCATCCGTGAGCCCATTGGGGACAGTCTGAACTGAGGATGGCTTACAGGGCCTGCAAGGTTTAAAGTGTTTACTAGATGGTGTGGCCACTTAAGGAGAGTGCAGGGGCATGGAACACGCCCCCAGAGTAAATGATGAGTCTGTATATCACACACACACACACACACACAGAGAGAGAGAGAGAGAGAGAGAGAGAGAGAGAGAGAGAGAGAGAGAGGGAAAAGAAGAAGAAGAAGAAGAAGAAGAAGAAGAAGAGGAAGGAGGAGGAGGAGGAAGAGGAGGAGTGAGCAAGAGACAGATAAACACACAGACAACACACACACAAACACACAAAATAGAGACAGATACAAGCAAACACATACAGGCACACACATAGACATACATATGAGCAAGAGATAGATACACACCTACACACCTACAAACACACAAAGACAGACACACACACACAGATAGGCACATATGAGCAAGAGACAGCTATATACACACGCATACTACATACATCCACCTACAGACTACACACACACACACACACACACACACACACACACACACACACACACACACTCGTGCGCCTTGCAGGGCAGAGTCTTGCATACCCTGTGGTGGTTATCAGTGGGCGCCTTACCTTTCTGTTGTGGCTCACCAAGTCCTTCACACTAGGATGACTGTCCAAAGATAGCTGTTCTACTGCCTCCAAGGAACCCCAAAAGGTTGGCACTTCTTGCTATTCTTATGTGCCTCATTGGTGACTCACACCGTTACCAGTCATGACTTGAGACACATGTACATGTGACTTTCCACTACGCTCAAGTCAAAGTCACCCCCAGAAGTCAGTATCTGCTACCTGTGCAGCTGTTGAAAACTGCTTTTCCACTGCGTGGGTAAAAAAGAAAAGAACATCTCTTGCTAGAGTGCTGTGTCATAATTAACTTAGTATCTTCCAAGGTCAGGTATTCTGACAGGGTACAACTACCTGGTCCAAGCAGTTGCTTTTGAATCAGCCAACGTCTGCCTTGTCTGTCTGTGTATGTGTAGAGGCATGTGGACACTCCTGACGTTATGCCATGTATCACCCGGAAACTGAATGGATCCGCTGAGGTGTCTCTCCAGTGAAAATAAAATGTTCTTCCTAGTCATCCTGTCTTGCCGGCTCCTCAGTCAAATGAAGGCCTAGTCCTTCTACACACCTGATGATCCTTGCACATTCTGGGGGTACTAGCTTACGTCACCAATCTTATTATAATTGTGTGTGGGGGGGTGGGGGTGTGTGTGTGTGAGAGAGAGAGAGAGAGCATGCATGTGTACACATGTGTGTGCACACACATGCATACATGTCAGTTTCCTCCTCCCAACTTTTAGTGGGTTCTGAGGTCAATCTTAGGTTGCCTGGTTTGTACAGCAAGCATCTTTACCCACTGAGCCAACGCTTAGAGAAGGCAGGCTCCAGTCTGCACGTTTATTTATTTTTAAATATTTTTTTATTATTATGCATACAGTGTTGAAAAGGACATCAGATCGCATTATAGATGGTTGTGAGCCACCATGTGGTGGCTGGGAATTGAACTCATGACCTCTGGAAGAGCAATCAGTGCTCTTAACCGCTGAGCCATCTCTCCAGCCCCACGTTTATTTTATTTTATTTTTTTGTTACAGCTGCATGTTGATAATAGGCTTCAAAACACATTTTTCAAAATCAATTTCTTTATAGAATCTATACTTATTTTTAAAATACGTCTCTATCAATTACCTCTGGTTCCACCGTGTGTGGTTTTTAGACCTACCAATTCACTGAAATGGCTGCTCATACAGTGGCCAGTGATGTAGGGAGCAATGGCACTCTCCAGGGAACGTCACTTCATTCAGCACACCCTTGGTCTTTGTTGTCTATCAGTCACTTTCGTTTCCTGTCTCACTGAAATGTCTCTCCCCCCCGGCTTCTGCATTCAGGGGCAAGTCCATCCTCTTACACCACCTGCCCAGCTCCTCCCACCCCCACCGTGGCCTACAATTATCTTTGGAGCCATGTACCAATAGCCTCAAGTCACCACCAGTCCTTCCTATAGGCAGATCACACTCAGTATCCCCATCCACCTCCCCAACTGCTTTCTGCCTCTTTCCATTTGACCTTAGCCAAGGTCACTATTATCCACCTCATTGTTTAGGCCAGAACCTGGGTACCATCCTCAATATCCAATTTTTCCATGTATGATATCGAGCAAGCAAATAACTCAACTGTGTTCTCTCTGTACACCTTAAATGGGCATTGGTGCTACCTTGTGGGCGAAGGAAGTCAGCACCTGTCACTGCCTAGCCAGACGTCTGGCCAAGAGTGAGCCTCACAGCTCTCGGTTGAATTACTCCTCTGAGCAGAATGCTAAAAAGGACTGAATGTCCTGTCTCTGTCTAAGGTCTCAGCCAGTACACAGCACTGGGGGACTGGGCGGGGAGGGGAGAGCCAACAGCTAGGCCTTGATATGCAGACTCAAGATGGGGAAGACCTAGTTGCTGGGGACTCCAAGTAGGTCCCCACTCACACTGGAGCCACAAGAGTTGGTATGCCACACCCACAGATGTCACACTCAGCTTCTTGCCAAGCCTAGTAGTAAGAGACAACAGGCAGTTTGTCCCCTAGGATCTTATTCCTTTCTGTATCCCGAGTAGGGTAGGGTAGGGATCTTGGTAAGTTATATCTTAGAATCATTACCACCACCACCATCATCATCACCAACCACCATCACCATCATCAGCATCAGCATCATCATCATTATCATCATCATCATCAAGCATCATTATCATAATGTGTTGGGGCATGGAGAGTGCACATGACATGGCATGGAGGTGCAGGTCAAAGCACCTGCTGGAGTCTGTTCTCCCCTTCTGCCTCTATGTGGGTCCTGGGGATTGATATTGGCAAGCCTGCACATTTACCCACTGAGACCTCTCCCTGGCCCCTGGCTAGTTAATCTCAATATGAATCTTAACAAGTGTGAACTTGTTGTACCTTGTTGTGATAGAACTAATACTGGTGTGAGATTTAGGAAGACTGCCTGTCATTACCTGGTGGGGATTCTGAACATCTTAACTTACTGTAAGTCTGTTTCTCTTTGTATAAGATATGAATAACAATGTTTTCCTCATAGGGTTAGGAATGTTAATTGAGACCATAAAGAATGTAGCACACATGGTGTGCCTCAAAAGCGAGAGATGCCTTCTGCTTCCTTATGGTTACAGGGAATTACATATTTCTAATGTAGCCAGGACGTCTGGATTTCATTTGTGTTGACCTTTGCCCAAACAAGTTTCTTGGCTTTTATATAAGTCTGTTATTTGTCTCTACACTGTGATAGCACTGCTTTTCTTATAGTTTACTTTCTAGGACTATAGAAGTATTAATATATTTTGTGCACCGTGCAGGCTTCTATGGCAACTAAACCCCCGTGGGCAATATTTAGCCTTGATACGTTCCTTACAAGGAGAAAGACCGAAATGGGCAGAGACACAGGAGTGAAAATCACCCACATTACCAATGGCATTGCCAATCTCCCACATTAAAAATCAAAACAAAACAAAACACAACACAAAACCACATGGCCACTACTACCTTCTGTCCCCTGGAATTCCTGATCACACACTTGGAAGCATAGCCAAAGAAACTACACTTGCTTCTTTGGCCTTGCTCAATAATGGCATTTACAACAATTTCAAAGTGGGGAAATCAGACACCTTGCATATCTTTCAAGGGACTGGCATATAGTAACATGGAAGGATGAGATAGAGTAGTGGGTATGTGAACTGTGTGTCACGTGTGTGTGGCTGTGTGTTCTGATTTCTTGTCTGCAACAAGGAAATAAAAATGGTACCTACCCATTGGGGATAGACATTAATGGCTTAATGCATGAACAGTGCCAGGCACACAGTAAGTGCTCCCTAAAAGTTTCCTTATTACTACTCTACAGAAATCAAGAGAGCATCAAAGCTTACAAACCCACATGCACACCTTGATCAGGATGCTGTACAGGACACTCATCTTTCCCAGAGTAGATTTCAGAGGCATTGAAGGCTTTAGTGTTTAGAAGTTTCATTTTATCTCCTTGGGTTCATAATAAGTAAGAAAATGAATGAATAATTATCCCCAAAGCAAACTGGCAATTGCTCTGAAGATGAGTTAGTGATTTCTATAAAGTCACTGGGTTCAGCCCAGGCTGCAGATTGATTTCTAAGCTGAATGCTGGAGAAACAGCCCTTATAACTGAGTGCTAGGCTTTGCTCGGCCTGAGTGGAGCCAGGGGTGGGGGGTGGGGGCTAAACCTTTGCTCTCAATCCTATCCACACTCCTGTGCTGCGGGAAACTACAAGATGCGGCTTCCCCCCAAATTAGAGGTTCTGCACAACTGGCTGCTGGCTTTTGTAGGGACTCGGCATGTAGGCACACTCCTACCATGATCTGTTCCAAAGCCCGTGGGCAGGAAGAGAGCGTCTTGTGCAGAGAGGCCTGCCTGGGGACCATTGGATCAGGCTGTTACCACCCAGATGTGGTGACACCAGGAAAGCCCTAAATCATGTTCATTCTCTTTTCCCTTCGAGACTTATGTAAGTGCTCACTCATTCACTCTTGTCCGTTCCCATATTACACCCGGCTAATGTCCTTCCCCAGGGTGGAGTCTGCCAGTGGCTTCACTTTCCACTTAAGGGACATCTTTGCCTCCACCTGTAAGGATCCTCTCTTCTTTCCTATCCCTAAGTTCCAGGTACCCTTGCTACCCCCTCCATCACTCTTCTAGGGGGGATGCTTTCAATACAGGCAAGCCCTGTTGGGTAAATTTGTACCCCATCAATCTTGATACTCAACACGCATATATTTTCAACTTTTCTATGAATTCTAAGTTCTAGGCAGTCAGCGCAGTATCTTACATTTTACCATATACACTGGACACACCAGGACCGGGAACAGAAGTAAGGTCATATGGATGAGTGAGGCCATTTCTGTACTGCAGGAAGCTGCGGTAGCTATGGAGTTCTTCTGGGTGGCTCTGGAATCCTCCCAACTGATTCGGAGACACACTGAGTCCTTGGGAAGCTAGCCAGAGCCGCCTGAATCTCATGGCCTCCAGAGCTCCTGGGAACACTCACCTGCACCATCTGCTTGGTTCCTGTTGGCTGTGGCTTTCATCATTTTCTCACTAAATAAAAGAAAAAACAAAACAAAAAAAAAGAGTCAACTCTACAGTGTTCCTTGACCCTTCTACTCTTAAGAATTAGCAGTGATGGATTAAGCAATGGAGGTGTTTGACATCAGCTGCCACAGATGGAAAAGGCTTCCCAGGTGTGTGCTGACACAGGCGGATGCGGCTGGGTGCGCAGTGATTTTCAGATGGCGGCAGATGCGGACACGCATGGATGGTAGTGGCAGGCATTGCTCGGCAAGTGGTCCAGGAAGCCACATGCACTGGGAAGCCCTCTGACCCTTCTTGGGCCAAAGTGTTAGCTTTGTCCAAGAATTACCAGGAGGAAAACAAAACCAAAAGAACAAACCCCACACCATGATTTATAAAGATGTAAACATGTCAGCCCTAAAATGATCATGGAGAAACGAATTTCACTGAATGGATGGCTGTAATGATTAAAGAGAAGCGGGTTGAATTATTATTATTATTTTTTTTTTCACTGCAAGGCTTGCTTCTTTTTACCTAGATGCCTCTTTGCTACTACTTGTAATGGGCCCTTTAAAAAGCGCAGACTGAACCAGGCCAGTCAGACTGGCAATCTGCTTCTCCATGGCTTGCATCCTCTCTCTGAAAAACAAGAGAATTGTTTGTTAAAGCTCTGTTGACTTTCCGACTGGTTCTCCTAGGTGAATGATCCACCTGAGGGTTATAAAAGGCACCACCCAGCAGGCTACCAAAGTCCACTCAAACACAGAGAACTGCAGATCCTTGGCTGAGGACAAGATTCATTGATAGGAGTTGAGAGAGGAGACAGTGACCCCACAAAATAAAGACAATGCACAGGCGATCAGTGGCCTCCAGGAAAATAGCATCTCCCTCAGATGGTCACACAGCATGTATTTTTCAGCCTTTTTGCCCTGTTTTGTTGTTTACCTTCCATGAGAGGAGACCTCAGTGGGATTGGTGATAAGTGGTCCAGACCCTGCATCCATTCATGCCTTTAGGCTGCTTTTCACAGCTGGGATGCTGCAGGCTGGTTTTGGTGTGACTGATGGAAATATTTATTGTATACGTAGTTATACTTGTTTCATAGCCCAAGGGCAGACAAACAACTGTCTCTTGTCAACACCATGGAGAATACAATTGAAATCGATATGAGTTTGGGAGCAGATGATGCTCAGTCTAACAGTGTAGAAGCCTTAGCCTGGGGGATTTTATAGGATCAAGGAAGAAAAATATAGTCAACAACTCAATCATGAACATGCTAATAAAAATCCTCCTAGTTGCTGCCTATGGCCAGGTACTGTACCTTTCTCTTCAGGGCTCCCTATACTATGGTCAGGTATTTGAAACAGGTTCACATTTTTGCAACTTAGACTATGGATGTATCACAGAACCACATGATAGTGGTTCCCATGCTACAAACAGCATGCTCATACAACGTGGCTCTTCAGTGCAAGCCAACAGCTTTACCTGGTACTCTATGGAGCTAGAACCGCAATCCATCCTTTCCCTACAGAAAAGCAGCTGGTGAGGTTGGGCTATGGAGAGACAGGACATCTTATCCCGAACTCTGCAGTAGTCAAGAGTGTCCTTGACCTTTGAGGCCTTGAGTCTTACCTTTGGACTAATGTCTTGAATGCTTTATTAGGTACTAAGTTTATCTTTGTAACTACCAGCTTCTGGTTTGACAATTTTATGTGCTCTCTTCAGTTTAAACTCATGGTGCGGTGATGACATGAGGTTTCTTACATGTATGTCATGTAGTGTAGTAGATAACAATTGTAAAAACGCAAGCACCCCCACCAAGTGATATACGTCTGAACAGTATGACCACTGTTCTACTGGGGTAGAAATAATCTCAGATGCCAAGTATGGACGCACATCTCCAGACTGACTGTAGATATGCCCAGGCACAGAGGTGGATGCCAACCTCTGAAGCGAACCATCTTCAGGCACCCCTGTGAGCTTGGCCTCCTACTTACCATGAAAGGGTCATGGGTCAAGGAAAAAGCTAGTAAACATTTCAAATAAAAAAAAAATCAAGTTAGTAAAAACCTGCCAGAATCCCCATGTTTATTGGTAAGCCATAATGGCATCTCAGAAGTGATAAGGGTGGTGGTTGATCACTGTGCCTGCCATATAAGAGACACGGATACACACAAACACTTGGAAAGTGACTTTCTTTGGGGGGAAATGCCAGTAATAGAGTGAAAGTTGGTTAGCTCTGTCATTCATTGCACAGAAGATGGAGAGAAAGGCAAGGTACAGGCAGGTGCACAGCTACAAGGAATAACCAAGAGCCTGCTAAGAGGGAAGGGGCAGGAAGAAATCTCTGCAGCGTAACACTGGCTATGGATGCAGTGCAGACCCACTGGCACTGTAACATTGGCTATGGATTCAGTACAGACCCAATGGCACCAACCACAACACTGGCTATGGATGCAGTGCAGACCCACTGGGACTGTAACACTGGCTATGGATGCAGTGCAGACCCACTGGGACTGTAACACTGGCTATGGATGCAGTGCAGACCCACTGGGACTGTAACGCTGGCTATGGATGCAGTACAGACCCATTGACACCAACCACAACACTGGCTATGGATGTGGTGCAGATTAGGGCTAAATCAATTGGTCAAAAGCTTTCATTATCGTGTCTTATAAGGGGGCATGGCAGCACATTAAAAACCACGCCAAAAAGCCTAGCTACAAGACCTATCTTTAACTGGATCATCACTGGGCACAGAATCACAGAGCATCCCAGCAAAGGCTGGCTAGCCTTATGAGAGCCCATAGGGCTTCCTTGCATTTTTCTTTGGCTCAGTAGGAGTTAGACTTCTCCACCAAGCTTCCCCCGACAGTGGTTTTGGGGTACAAATTCTTCAATTGCACCCCACTGCCTGATTCTTCAGGGACGATACCAACACAAGCATAGAACTGCCTGGAGGGAGAGTTTAGATGCTTGGAGTAAGAGCCCTATGTGTAATGTAGGTATCCACATGGTTGGTTCTGTACATAGTAACCATGAGTCAGGGAATGAAGACTTCCTGAGTGGCCTCTTCCAGGCTGTGGCATCAACAGGGCCATTAGGGAGAGGACACCTCCCTGCAGCTTATAGACACCTGAGCTGACAGCAGAGGGGCCACAGTTCTCTCCCACTCGCATGTGGGGTCAGTGTGGTGCAGGCAGAGATAGGCAGCACAGTAACGGACAGCACAGTGACCACAAATGTGTGCGCCAATGTCTCAGCCAAAACCATTTCCTGAAAATACAATTCTTTTGACAGACGGTAGTGAGAAAACTTCTTCCCTATTTAATCATCGAAGTGTTTCTGGTTTCAGGATTCATTGGAGGGAGATTACCTGATTTATAAATTCATAAATAAAATTGTCTTTCCATTTCATGGTTGGTAATCTGGAAACAATTTTATGGTGTAACTAAATTACAGCAACTGGAAACTTATGCAGCCTTCTCCCGTGATGAAATGTTATGAAGTATGTTTAATGTGAAGAGGGAAAAAAATGAGAGAAATGCAGCGGGAGATGGGAAATTAAACACGACCCTGTCATTTTACTGCAGTGGCAATTCTGCATGTTAACCATCAGAATATTAAGGATGCTTAGGCTAATTCTCGCCAATTTCGCTTGGTTTAAGGCATTACGGGTTGGTGTAATTACTGTCAAAAAGACGGTTCAAAAATGATTTCATAAACCATTTTCTATCATTCCATAAATTGTACTTATGTGATGACTAGGGTCGGTTAACTAGTCATTTAGTGCTGCAAGCCAGCTTGGCTGCACAAATCTTTTTGAGGCCCATATCTAACATGAATAAAGAATATAAGGAAGACCCAAGGAAGGTGCTGTTCCCATCAGCAATTGGCCTCTGACTTTACCGGCATCCCTCCCTGCCCTGGTCTGTGTGTGCAGGGGAAGCAATGCCCAATGCTAGAGGGCCAGCTTCTCTCTTTGGAGCAGGGGTTGGGGGGCCTTTTATGTTCCAGAAAATATTTTTAGCCAGTGAGTTCATTTATGTGATTTTTTGATTCAAGTTTCACCTTTAACCGCTTTTGATTACGGACTGTGCTTTTGTTCTGAAGGAAGCCTCCTTGAGCGTGGATTGGTTCCTTATCTTTGTATAGTTAAGCCAATTTTGTGCCAATTAGGCATCAGGTAAAGACCATACCAAGTGAAGACCATTAATTCTTTATGATGACTCCCAAATGGTGTGTGCAAGCATGTGCGATGAGGCTGTGCATGCCCATGTGTGTGTGCACGTGCACATGGAAGCCAGAGGGTGATGCTGAGTATCTTCCAGAACCATTCTCCATCTTATTTTTGCAGTCTCTCAGTGACGTAGGAGCTCACTAATTCAGTTTGGCTGGGTGGCCAATGAGCTTCAAGAACCCGCCTGTCTCCACATCCCCAGCAACCCACAGGGTAACAGAGGCACGCTGCCTGCTCTTGTATGTATGCTGGGGATCTGAATTCAGGCCCACACGTCCTTGTGGTAGACGAACTGAGCCATCTCCCCAGCCCCTAAAGAATATGCTTTCAAAGATATGAGAAAGATACGGAGGAGCTGGTTGAAGCCTGTGAAGAAGCTGATGTGCACCAGAAACTCAGTCCGCCTTAGCCAGTTGCCCATCATTAAAACTAGCTGCACAAGGCAGTACAAACTCCAGAGACTGAGACTGCTGTTCTGAGTTCTATGCTTGTTGCTGTTCCTACTTGCAATCATTGGGGGCGGGGCGGGGGGTGGGGAGGGAGAGTCTACGCTTATTTGCTAAAAGAAGCCTGGTTTCCAGCCAGTGGCATTGAGGGGAGCGGCTGAAGCCTTGCAGAAGAAAGCCATCATTGGAGAGTGCCCTTGAAGGGGATGGTCAGACCCTCACTCTTCCTCCCCTCCCCAAGTTTCCTGTCTGCCCTGAGGTAAAGCAGCTTCCTGCTCCCAAAGCACTCCACGCCACGCTGTTCTGCCTCGTACTAAGCACTGGACCGTTGACGCAACCAACTGCAGACTGAGGTCACGACCCCTCCAATTAATTGTTCTGACTTTTAAGTTGTTTACCTCAGATATTTAGTCAAGGCAATGGAAATCTGAACAACAACAACCTGAACAAATCTTAACATGTACACACACACACATACACACACACACACACACACACACACACACACACTACCACCGCCGCCGCCGCCACCACCACCACCACCACCAAGAAAGTGAGACTGGTCAATGACCACAGTCTGTGAAGATTACTAACACAAGGGGTCACCGTTTCCACACAGTGCCTTCCCCAAGACCAGTGTCTCCACAGGGAGAACGCTGACAGAATTAAACCCTCCAGTCTTAGAAGAACTGAAGGCATTTTTTCCACTGCTGGATAGCGACCAGGTTTCAAGCCCTTGCATGTTCATGCCCTGTTTCTAGGGTATGAGAGGAAAAACATGCCTTAGCTAATGAAAGGTGCTGTTTGCGGGTGAGGTCAGCAGAGCACTGGAATGCAGATCCTCCATGCTCTGCTGAAGTCTTGCAGGCAGCTAACCACTGAGCTTTCCGTTTCTGACCTAAGTCACCCAAGTGGGGGCAAGCTGGGCAACTAAGATACTGTTCCTGGATCTCTGAATAAGCCTGCCTTCTCACTGAGGCTCCTGGACCCATTGATGGATGTGGATGGAGCTGGCAGTTAGGGTGTTTATGCACCTGCCCCTCTGGAGTGACAGGAAGGCCAGGTGTTCTTTGTCCTCCCTACTGTGGCTTCAGCCATCTCCATGTGTTCCCTGCTTCTGAATTTAGAATTATTTAGGAGAATCTGGGAGGCACGGGTGGAGGGGCAACCATAATCAGAATATATAATGTGAGAAAAAAAACCTATTTTCAATTAAAAAAGAAACAGTTGATAAAAAGAAAAAAAAAAAAAAACCCACCAGAATTACTTGTCACTGGGTGGTGGAGGTGCACATCTTTAATTGCAGCACGTGGGAGGCAAAGGCAGGTGGCTCTCTGAGGTTGAGGCTCGCCTGGTCTGTAGAGTGAGTCCCAGGATGGCCAGGGCTGCACAGAAAAACCTTGTGGAAAAAAATTACTTAAGTTGCCTTCCAAAATCATGAATCCCTCATATTTGTGGGTGTTCCAGCTGCCTTTCTGCCACACGTCCATGTTAGTTTTCACCACCAGACAAGAAGCAATTTAAAAGAGAAATGATCTATTGTGTTTCATAGTCTGAGAAAACACAGTCCATGTGTGGGCCCCTCGGAGCAGTAGCATGTCTCTGGGACTCCTCTTGACAGACAGACAGACAGAGCAGAACAGACAAGCAGCCAGCAACAGGGCTGGGATACAACCTTCAGTGCACTCTCTAGCAAGTTAGTTCCTAAAGGTTCACGGCCTAAGAGCCGGGCGTAGTGGCGCACGCCTTTAATCCCAGCACTCGGGAGGCAGAGGCAGGCGGATCGCTGTGGGTTCAAGACCAGCCTGGTCTACAAAGTGAGTCCAGGACAGCCAAGGCTACACAGAGAAACCCTGTCTCAAAAAAACAAAAACAAACAAACAAACAAAAAGGTTCACGGCCTCCCCAAAGAGTGCCACCAGCTGGGGACCAAGTATTCAAACATATGAGCCTGGGGAGCCGGGGGGGCGTGGCCCAGGGGCCATCATTTCATAGTTAAAACGATTCCTTATTCCAATCTGCCATCTTTTGTAGCCTTAACATCCATACCACCAACCCTTGTAGAATAGCACAGATTCTTTTTTTTTTTTTTTTTTTTTTCCCTATTACACTGTGACTTCAGGTTCCAACCTAGAATGGTGTTGCCTTCTAGACCTGAAAATCCAAAATTGTGTTTAAGCAGATCAGCCTTTAATTTTCTTTGGGTCCCTTATTCATACAGACGTCTCTGTATCCTGGCGTGTCCTTCTAGCAGTCAGCCAGCAGTACTGACTAGTGAGTCCCTGAGGGCTTTCTTGTTCCTTATGTTTTCTGACGTTCAGACCAAAGACACCAGCCCTGTGGCTATGGCCTATGGTGGTACAAAATGTTACATGTGATGGTGGGGAACATGTGGTGGAGGAGACCTCTCCAGCGGCATGATGGTTAGGAAGATGGGGTTAGGGCTAGGTGAGGAAGAAGCAAAAGGACAGGATCCTGATACCCACCCCCCTTCAAGGCTCTAGACCCCAGCTCCTTAAGGCTCCACTACCTCCAACAGCACTATAAGACCAAGTCTTTAGGGTATGTTTCAGATCCAAATTATAATAGTGCCTAGTGAGTACCACTGTAACCCACAACCCCAATCTTGCTTCTAGGCTCTTTCCTAGCCTTCTGGATCTCATGCTAGCCTGGCTTTTCTGACTGTCTGAGGATGGTAACAAATGACAAGTTATGGCCGCCATGACACTTCTAAATGTTATAATGTCATTTTCTATTGGTTTCCAGGAGACAGGGTGAGGTATCTTCTTACTAGGCAGTTGGTCATGCTTTCCCAAGCCAGATTAAAAGACAGTGGCTAAAGCAATGGTGTTTATCTGAGACTCACTGCATGTGACATGATGACCACTGTTGCTGCTACGGTGCTCATGATTGAACCTGGGGTCCGTATACTGTCATGGAGCTGCGCCTGAGCCCTGCACTGGCTTTATGATGCCGAAAAATATGCGTATGTGTGGAGAAGTCTGGTTTGAAAGCAAGACTGGAACTCCGTTGGTGGATGAGGGCATAGGCTGTTTATACATGCTCTGAGGCGCTGAAAGAATGAAAGTCTACAGTGTGGTATGAGGAGGAAACGCCAGAGTTGGTGGTGTTCCCTCTCCTCCTTACTTCTTCACAGACTAGAAACCGCTGCTGTTTATTTTCCTCAAGGCCATGGAAGAGGGCTGATTATCAACTTCAGGTTCACTTTGGCAGTAACTTTGGGTGTAGGCACCAGGACAGGAAATGAGGAATCATGACACAGGAATGTTCTCTTCTTGAGCAGGCCTCAGACAGCCTGAAGGGGGACATAGGGAGTTACACCCATACTAGGACTGTGTGGGGTGCTTGTATCCTTGGCACTGTCTACAAAGAGCTCCTGGAGGAACAGCAAGAAGTCAGCTAGAGATGCAACTCTTCCTAAGAGCTGCCACATGACCCAAATACGGTAGCTGGATGGAGTGGGTGGGGCACACAGACTGACAGTTTTAAAGAGGGCAATAGAGCAAGCACGGTGGTAGTAAGCCAACTCAAATGTAATGCCAGCAAAGCCACCAACCAGGAACTGACCAAGATTTGTGTCCTAACTTACACAGGTGTAACTTTTTTCCTCTAAAGATTCAACCAACATTTATGTTGTAGGAAACAAAGACATAGAAGTGAGGACACACACACACACACACACACACACACACACACACACACAGAGAGACACAGACACTTGCGTGCATGCACGCACGTACGCACACACGCACGCACATACGCAGATAACCAGAACAAGCCTAGATGCCCGGCAGGACTAAGGAGTAGTTGAGTTACTGTGCCTACAGTGGAATGAAGAAGGGCAGGACAATAGAAACCAGTGCCAGGCAGCAGGAGGGACGGCCTTTGGTGGTCTTTCTCAGACCCCACAGGAAGGGTGAATCCAGCATTACGCACAAACCAGTAAGATTTTCAGAATGAAAGGGAGCCATGGTTACTTTGTAAAGAAAGCAGAGAGGAATCAGACTGCCCCCCCTCCCCTTCTAGCTAAACCGTGCATTCTTCCCGGACGTAGGTCATTTTTAGGGCCTTGGCTTTGACTGAATTCGATGGTAGCTGACCCGAGGACATTTAGGGACTTGCATTTTAATAGGGGCCCGCGCCTTCTCTGCTGAGACCAGCCTGCAGTGGACGGACTTGGAGTGGGGAGTCAGCTTAGAAAAACCACAGGATATTCAAGAACAGCCTCTCTCAGCTGATGGCATTTGGGCGAAGTCCTGAGGCTGGAGAGGGGCCAGGCAGGCGGTGGCTGTTCAGTGGCAGTAAGAATCAGGCAGGCACAGCCACAAACTCATAATCTTCAAAGCAGGCAAGTCCCTGACAAGTTCAGACGCAGGGACCAGCACGCAGGCAGCGGAGTTCATGGCAGAGAATGGCAAAGGGCTGCTAGCGTTTGGACTATCAATGTCTTCCGAAGGTCCCTGTGCTAAAGGATTCACCCCCTAGCCTGCGGTACAACCGGGGGAGTGGAAACTTTAGGAAGTGGTACCCATGGAAGGGGGCTAGGTCATCGTGGGTATGCCCTGGATGGTGATGCACAACCTTGGCTCATCTTGCTTCCTGGATGCCATGAAGTACCGAGGCTTCTTCTGACACACATACTCCTGCCTTGATAAAGGAGCAACCCGAGCCTTGAGGCGATAGGGCGAAGTGAAGGTGGGCTTAAGTCTATGAACCTATGATCAACGGGCCCTTCCCCTTAGTAAGTTGAATGTGGCTTAGCTGTCTTGTTACAGTGATGGAAAGGGCACACGGAGCTCAGTTCTCAGCACTCTGAGGTCACAGGGCCTAAAGGCTCTGCCATTGTTAAATCATGTCTGAAATCCATCTGGAGTCAGGATCCTAGAACTGCTAGGCTTCTTCTCCGTTAGGAGGAACTCTTTCAGCCCTCATAATGTTTTCCATTCTGGTTTAGTAATCCTGACTGAAGGAGAGGAGAAAAAAAAAAAAAAAAAAGAAGGGTGTGCCAAGCCAGGCAAGTGGGTCAAAGCTCAGACACACCCAGGCCAGGGCTCACAGGGCGCACTGAAGCCCCATGGGGTTCTTCGCAGCGCAGTAAATGCAGTGGGGAAGCACTCCCAGTAGTTAATCTACTTCACAGTTTACTTCTGGTGCAAGCTGTACTGGTTGGGACCTGAAAATAGCTCCAAGTCAGTGAGTGACAAGACACAGTTGCCTCTTGGATCTGGATGGCCAGGGTCAATGGATAGCTTCAAGGTTTTATGTCCACAGAGCTCTTCTTGGTACAAAGTGGGTTTTGTGGCTATTTTCATTAGAACTGTACAGAACCCATGATGGGGTGGGGATGGGGGGGGGCCTCGCCATATTACAGCAGACACTGAGTTCCAGCAAGGGAGAGTTTCTTCAGGAAATATGGCCGATTTGCCAGCACAGAACAGTGACCATGGCTTTTCTGCTAGGGTGACACACAGCCTGAGGTGAAGTGTTTCATTTCCTGTTGGCTCTGCCAGGCAACGCTAGCTATCACACCCTAGAGCAAGCCAGCATGAAATCATCAATTTTAAGTTTTCTTTCTCTTCCCTAAGGGTATTTTTCAATATATACGCTCTGGAGTGGCATCACTTTTTTTTTTTTTTAAATACAGGTACAAACTGGTCGGAATAGATGTTCATTTCCGTTTACCCTCAACTGACAGACAGTGTCAGAAGCTATGGAGAGATGGTCCTCAGGTGATTGTGAAAATACGATCTACCATGCCAATCCTTTCTTTGACAGGGTCTCACAATATCACCTACATTGTTTTTAACTCTTGATCTTCCTGCCTCAGCCTCCTGTGCTTCGGGGAATGACAAGAGTGCCTCAGAAAAGTAGGCTCCTGCCTACTTTAGTTGTAAAGTCCTAGTGTGGACTCCAAGAAATACAATGACTCAGGGCTGGGTGGTGGTGATACACTCCTTTAATCCTAGCACTCGGTAGGTAGAGGCAGGCGGATCTCTGAGTCTGAAGCCAGCCTGGTCTAGAGTGAGTTCCAGCATATTCAGGGCTATACAGAGCAAATTCTGTCTTGAAAAACCAAACCAAAAAGAATGATGCAGAAAAAGAAGAGATACATTTCCCCCCCTCCTGAGACAGGATTTCTCTGTGTGTAGCCTTGGTTGCCCTGGACTCACTTTGTAGACCAGGCTGGCCTCGAACTCACAGAGATCCGCCTGCCTCTGGCTCCCTGAATGCTGGGATTAAAGGCGTGTGCCGCCATTGCCTGGCAGAAAGACATTGCTTATCTGTGCCTTCTCTAATGTTCTTATTGCCTGTCACCTTCTACTTACTCGTGGGTGATAGAGGAGGCAGGGACCTACTACCTTAGTTACCAGACAGTAGGAAGGCAGTGTGGTGTTGAGACCTGGGGTTACTCAAATGGCTCCAGTTAGCACACTCTTAACTGTGTCTCCTTTTTATTTTCTGTAAAGTCAGGCTTCAGGACAGTGACCTCCAAATTCCTTTTAACTCTGAGGGTGGACAAGGAGGACATGACTTGGCTCACAGCAGTACAGTGGACATAACTGATTGTTTTAAAGACCTGCCACTTTTCGAAGGTAGGAATTAATGCTTACACTTGGCTGTAAGTTTCGAGTCACATCAGTCATGAAAAGAAAGCCTAGAGTTTAAGTAAGGATAAATGTCATCTACGTGCCCATTGGTGGGAGAGACAGGGAATCCTAACAGAAGCTAAGATGTGATGTGGCCACCATGAGAGCCCCAGTTACTTAGATGAGCCCTGTTTTCAGCCTGGGGACAGTCACAGGGATTCCTACAGCTTCAAGGAGGCGGGGTCTGCCCCTAAGGTTGGACCGTGGAGAGGTTCTGGTTGGTGAGGAAAAGGAATTATCTGAATGTTAAACTGTTTAGGCGACTGTTTCCCTTCCTGTCAGACTCGAAACTTCTGATTGACAGCACCTTTTGAATAGTCAGAAGAAATAGTCATGTTTTAATTGGACCTAATTACTGACAGGTGGCACATTTTCCTCAGAAGAAGTTAGTTTTGTTTAAAGTAGCACAGACTTTATAGTGGTCATTCTCTCATATCTTTGACAGAGTATCTTTGGGGTAAATATAAGGAGGGCTATCTTCATAAATCTGTTAGATGGTCAAACATTTATTAGACGTCTGTGGCCTGGATTCAGCCGTCTATTGCACGGCTACCAAATATTCCTTACTCATGAGGTTATATTCCTGGAAATGTAGTAATAATTCAATGTATCAGCACCTACTTGATTTCTCAGACTGGCAAAACACCCTATCGTGACATCATTTTATAGGTACCATAATGGTAGAAATATAGCCAGCTTTGGATAAAGACCAGTTGGCCTTCTTTTTATTTCATTATATGCAGGTCATAAATTGCAGCCCATCGGGAGGATTATCACAGAGGTCCCAGATGAGCCTGACTTAGGAAAGTGCCCCTGCTTCTGAATTCTTAGCAATTGCAGTCTGTATCACTGCTTTGGAATTAATTATGTACAAGCATTCCCCCCCAATTATGGTAGGGGTGTAATTGAAAAGTTTACTTGTTCTTTCATTGTTTGGGACTTGGAATAAGTGGCGGTTGGATTTCCAGCTGGCCCACAGAAGCCTCTTTATCTTGAAGCGTATCATTAGTCCTCTCGCTCCACATTGTTTTCAAGGAGAAAAAATACGTGTCCTGACTCCCCAGCTGGACTCTGAAACACCAGGAAGAGCTCTCCCACCATGGAGCTCCCTCCTGCGCTCGGCAGGTCTTCCCCGCTCCCTGCTTTGCTAGGAGACTCTGACACTCTCAGGAAGACAGGAAGATATCCCCCAAGCATCCCCAAAGCCAAAAAAACAAAAAACAAAAAACAAAAAACAAAAAAACCCAAAGTCCTATGGCAGATGTTCTTGGCAGATGGGTCTGAGTCGGCACTGGGAGCCCGAGGCAGGCTCACCGCATTTAGCCAGAGCACAGCTTGGATGCGTACGTTAAGCTCTGAATGGTTAATGGTTGTCTTCAAAGTTTATGGTCCTTGTGTATGAGAACCACATCTAAGCTCCTCTCTGTGTCTGGTGAAGCAACCGGTTCACAGCCAAGTGTGTGAGAGGACCTCAATAAACACACATTGATCCACAATTAGCGCTCTGTGGGAAAGCAAGTCAGACAAGGGCCCAGTTAGTCAGGCATCAGCAAGCATCACAAGAGATGGTAATCCAACCACACCTGTGGTCCGGCCTCGCCATCAAGCATACTGCTCAGGTCTGAGGTAATCTTAAAAGGATGCCTTCCGCCAGCCTTGAAGACTTTGCTCAACAGACTTGCTAGTGGCTTTGCTACTTCATATATATATATATGCCTGGCTACTTTGTGTATTCTGAGTTGAATCTTTCTTCCACCATTCTACATTTCAGTTTTATTCTCTCACCCCTCCTCCATTCTATCTTTTGATGTTTTTTGCTATTAAAAAATATGTCTGCCCGCCTCTTCAGGCTTCTGTTTCGTCTCTGTCTTTGTCTCTTTCTTTTTCTCTTTCTCTTCTTGTGGTAGAGTGGTTTGCTCAAAGTAGGAGCTCTCAGACCCTAGCTCATGAATCCTGTGTGGAGTTGTTATTTTCTCCATTTTACAAGTGAGCAATGGAGGCAGAGCAAGGCTCCATTAATGTACCAATGAACCAAGTGCTAACAAGTCCGGGAAGTAACATAGGAAACTTGAAAGGCCACTAGGATCTAATGCCTCACCGTAAGCTGGGCAAAGACCCTACACTGATGGGAGTTACAGTGAGCTCTGTCATCACGCTCCATCTTGGGCATGGTAGCACAAATGTATAACCTCAGCATCTAGCAGCCTGAGGTAAGAGAGTCAGGAGTTCAAGGGCAGCCTGGGTACACAGATCCCATTTTAGAAATGAATGCCCCAAACCAAACCAACTAAACAAATTACAACATTGTCTTCCCAACAGGTAAAGGGCAGAACTGAAGTGAGGAGCTGTTGGTCACGTTCACTAGGATTCAGAAAGTCAGTCTCTCTCTCTCTCTCTCTCTCTCTCTCTCTCTCTCTCTCTCTCTCTCTCTCTCTCTCTCTCTCTCTCTGAGAGCAGAGGGTGTTTTTGGAGGTTTCTATCATGGGAGTGGGGTGGGGGTGGACACCTGACAATGTGGACCGGGCATGGTGGCACACGTCTTTAATCCCAGCACTCGGGAGGCAGAGGCAGGTGGATCGCTGTGAGTTCAAGGCCAGCCTGGACTACAGAGTAAGTCCAGGACAGGCAAGGCTACACAGAGAAACCCTGTCTTGAAAAACCAAAACAAAGCAAAACAAAAGAAGACAAATGCGTGGAGACAACCTGGCTGTCCTCACAGGGCAGCATTTGGGTATAGACTTTCTGTGGTGCCTCACCATGATAGGCACTCCCAGGGAGAAGGAAAAGAATAACCCTACATTTTTGATGATGGTTCACCGTGCTCCAGCAGGAGAAAGCACTGCCTAGACACTCCTCACAAGGCTGCCAGGCAGGTGAACACTTTTAAATGCCACAGACCCAGACTTGAACTTTCGTCCGCTCAACCCATAAGGCAGCAGTCCCTCCCATCTCTCAAAGTTAACCAGCACACGAACAGTCCTTTTAAAGTAAGAGCATGACGGGAAGCCATTGAACATAGAGCCAAACAACCAGATAGCATGGAGGCTCCCTTCTGCACACACGTTTTCTTTGCTCTTCTTTATAACCGGCCAAAAGTGAGGACTTGTCTTCAAGCCTAGGGTGCCCATGAAGTCCTAACAAGGTGCCAGGTGGTTTTGTTTGCTTTAGACTAAGGGTACAGATAGGACTAGACTTTGTGACTCTTCATGACTTTGCGACTAGACAGTGTGACTCTTTCCTACTCTGATAAACTTAGCTGTTCTGGCTGCAGGACAATGTTAAAGTGGGATCTCAGCTCAAGTTCACTGAGTGTGAAGAACTAAATCCTGTTTGCAGGATTCTGTTCTGCATTTGGAAGCACGGCCATGAGACTCTGCAATGAGCGTTTTTGAATTTTGAGTGTTATTTCTAGAAAGATGCTTTTGCTTATATGACCCAAGCTACAAATAGAAAATAATAAAAACATAAATGCCCTCAAATCTTACAGTTCTTGTGGGCTGTTTTATGTAGCATGGACAAAGATAATGATGCAGTTTAATGAAGTCGTTTTATAAGCAAGGGAAGCCAGGGCCTTGTACTCTAAATTGTCTGTCCCACACTGACTCCGTCACAAGTCTCTGACAGGTGCTTGAACCCATTTTCCTTTTTGGAGTCCCAGCAGAAGGGATTGGGCAAAGCCACCAAAATATGCAAGATGATCTTGCTTCTAGAAGCGCAGATACAAGAAAAGCTGTTATGGGAAAACTCCAACGGTCATGGGATCCTTGAAAGGAGAACACTGCCATCCGACAGATTACCCCATACATACTGGCCCTGGCTAGATAGTTACTGTAAGTGTCTTCAAAAGGAAAACAGATGCCAACACCACAAGAATGGGGCATATGACTGAGTGTAAGAGCGGAGATTAAATGACTCAGTCTTTAGTACTTCATTTCTATGTCAATGGAGCTGTTATAGAATTGCATTCCTTCAAACGGGCCGCCAATAGACCTCTCCTAGTATACGTGAGAAAGGAAGGATTCTTCTTTCTGATTTCTCATGTCTTGCAGCTATTTGGGTTATTACACTGAAGTGCTCTTAGGATCTGTACAAGAGTCCCGTGGGCGCTCACAAGGAAACACAGCTCCCTGAGGCTCCGGCTCCCGTGTTTTGTCAGCTCACATTTTAGACGTAAAAATCCCACTTTGAAGCTGCACAGAAAAAGCACTCTTCGTTTATTTGCTTTGAATAGCATGAAACTGCAACAGAAATTGGCTTGGCATTTTATACCCCATACTCATGAAGTTGGACTTTAAGGGGCTGAAGACTCTTTAAAAATACTACCCAGATTAAATATTTCGAAAATAACATCATGAGCTAAGTGAGACTATAGCATATAATTTTGCACTTTGGTAATTGTTCTTGTGTTTGTCTTCTACAGTTTTTTCTTTGACATAGTTAGTATTCAGATGCATTTTTTAAAAACTGAATTCGACCAGGAATGTTCTTTTCCTTTTCCCGTTTCTGTGTAATTGTGCTAATATACCAAGCTAGGGCAGTTATACTTTAAATGGCACATGTATATTTAGCAGTATAATTATGCAAATTCTGCCATGTTTATGATTGTACATGTCCTTCGGGAGCAGTTACTTAGCATCCAGTCCTGAAATGATTTCTGAAGGATTCTGGTTGCAGTGTTCAGAATTCATTTTTCTCTGCCTCTCAGCTGCGGGAAGGTGGGTAGACTGCTGTCAGTCAGCCACAGCTACTATAGTCAGATTATGAACCCCATACAGTATTTCTCCCTTCCTCTTTCTTCCGCTTGTGATGGAACCCAGAGCTTTGCACGCGCTACGTAAAGGCTCTACTACTGAGCCATTCCCTCATTTCTTAACACAGGGTCTCACTATGTAGCCTGGGCTGGTCTTGACCTTGCAAGGCCCTGTCTTAGACTCTCGAGCACTAGGATTACAGGTGTGTGTCAACATGCCTGACAAAAGCTACAGACCCTTTATTACCCCATTTTATAGCACCGGTGACCTTACGGAATCAACTTAACCACCCCGATCCTCAGTTTCTGCAACTACAAAATGGGCTAGTGCAAGTACGTAGCTTAGCAGTTGTTCTGACGGTCCTAGCCCATGCTACATGGAGGACACTTGATGCAGTGCGTGTTCAAAAGAGGTCCCTGCATGTGACAGATGTGCCCGTGTTCCAGCCGAGGCGCCACTGTTTATGAATCAGTGAGGACCGGAAGGAGGCCTTTCATTAGTAGAGGCTCAAAATGTAGATGGTGTATTTTCCTGACAAGGCGTGTGGTCTGTGTACATCGACATGTACGTCCGTATGGTGTGGTGTGTTTGTGTGAATGTGTATGCGGGTATAGGTGCCTGTGTGGTATCTCTGTGTGTGCTGGTTAGGTTTTCTTTCTTTCTTTTATTAAAACACAAAAACAAACAAACAAACAACAACAACAACAAAAAACTTGATATAAGTCAGGGTCATCTGGGAAGAAAGGACTTCAATTGAGAAAATGTCTCCATTATAGTGGCTTGTATGCAAGCCTGTGGGGCATTTTCTCTTATTAGTGACTGATATAGTGTCCCAGCCCACTGGAATCAGTAAGATCCCTGGATAGTTGTCCTGGGTGGCGTAAGAAAACGGAACACACAGGCCAGGAAGCAGCACGCCTCCATGGCCTCTGCTTTAGTTTTTGGCCCCAGTTTCCTACCCTGAGTTTCTTTCCTGGCTTCCCTCTGTGACGGACTGTTACCTGGGAGTGTAAGAGGAAACAAATACTTTCTTCCCTAAGTTGCTTTTGGTCATGGAGTTGATCACAGAAATAGAAATCTGACTGGGACAGTGTGTGTACACGAAGGCATGTATTTAGAGCATATATGTCTGTGGTGTTTGTTTTTGTCTGTGTGTTACAAGTGAGCAGCTGCCTCTGTGGGGTGCCTGTGTTTATATAAGTCTCTGTAGCATATGTGTATATATCTGTGATATATATTGGAATGCATATATGTGCATATATGTGTTTACATGTCTGGTGTGTATATGTATGAATATATGTATGTAATGTATGGTCTGTGGAAGGAGTTTGTGTGTGTACAGCACTAACCAGCTCACGAACACACAAACTCTCCAACTGTAATCTCTGGAAATAAGTTAATTAACAGATAAGGGTTCAAATAGGCAGGATGTGTGTGTGTGGGAGGGGGGGATTCTTGCTTGCTGTTTCACGTTGGGCAAAGGGGGTAACGTGACAATGTGAAGTTGTCAGCCTCATACTCATCTGTCATAACACAATGGTGACAATGACACTGTTTTGGGTGACCACTCTTCTTTTTAGGTTGATTTTTACCAATATCTTCTGTTTTAGATATAACAAAGTTGCATTTTATAAAAATGTTCTATAACATAGAGAGAAGAAATCTATAGACTTTTTTTTTGAGATTTGAAAAAAATAAAATTGAAGTCATTGAGGTTGGCAAATCCTTTTAAACAAGGGAGTGAAAGTCCAGTGGGGACTTTGACAAGCGGAGAGTGAATATCCTCTAAGACACTGGTCAGGGAGCCACACAGGGAACACTCGCCCATCTTCACAGGCTGTGGGCTTTCCTGCTGTTTGATTGCTTGACTGCATTGTTAATACAGGCTTGGACTTTGGCCTTGCAGTGATCCCCAGGCCTCAGTGTCCTGAGTGCCAGGACTGCGGAGTGCCCCACCATATCCATCACCAAATCTCTTGGCATATTGGGCTAAGTAGCTCTGTGGGCCAGGCACCCGTGGCATTTGCATCAGTGATGTCACACTGGGCGTTGGGAAGGAGCATGTGGTGGTTTGAAGAGCAATGTCCCCATGTGTTTGAACCCTTGGTTCCCAGTTGGCAGCACTTTGGGGAATGTTGGGGAACCGTTAGGAGGTGGGAATGGGGGGTGGGATTGGAGAGTTTATAGGCGGGCCCCACTCCCAGTTCTCACACTGCTTCCTAAGGGCGGTTAAAATGCGAACTCTCAGCCACTGGCCACCACATTTCCTTCACCATTATGGACACCTAGCCCTCTATAACTGTAAGTGAAAATAAGCTCTTTGTCTTCTAAGTTGCTTTTGGTCATGGTATTTTATCACAGCAGCAGAGAAGCAATTAATACAGAGGATGTACCCAGAACCCACCATGGGAACAATGTCACGGGATGGTGGTGAGTTAAGCTCTTGGTTCTCTGTCCCACCCCCCCCCCATCCAGCCCCGAGTCACCCATGGAGCGGTGGCAGCATGGTGGAAAGATGGGGAGGGGGTGGACTCTGGTGGGGGCTGGACTCTGCTGCTCAGCCTTACACCCCAGAAGTGGGTATTTTTTAAAAAATAATTTTATGCACTAAACCCTTGTGCTTTTCACTCTCGTCCTCCCTGTGACACACCATTTCCCAGCCTGCATCTCACAGACGCATCTGCACCTCAGGGACGCACTGCCCTGCTCACCACCAGCTCCAATTCCCTCCTGTTTCTTACTTCTACATCCTCACACCCATCAGCCACATGCTGTTTCTTCGACTGTGAGAGCTGGATTTGGTTCTTGCATTAATGACCCCAAAATGTTCATGTTCTTTCCTGTTTTGTTCTCCTGAAATCTTTGTGCTTGAGACTCCTTATGACTAAATGAATAGGGACAGCCTCCCATGAGAATTCTGCTAGAGGCGACAGGGCTTTGGACTGATTTGTGTGTGGAAACAGTAAGTTAGGAAGACAGTTCACATTCCATTCACAAGTTTGGACTTCTTATGAGGTTATATAACAGCAGGCAATGGAACCGTTTTTAGTGAGGAACAGCGCTTCTAAGCAGGTTCTGAGCAACTTAATATCTGATTCCTATATTTTATCTTTTTGGAACTCACATGAAATAGGAAATTGTTCCTTTCGCCTCAATCTCTCTGCTAAATTTTATGTTTACATAACTAATTTTATTCCTTTCAATCAATTCAGGTTAGGAAATTTTGCTCCATCAAAATTTGTTTTTCAATTATTACTTGGCAGATTTTGGAGGGTTTTAAAGACATATTCAGGATATAAAGTTTGAATACTGATATCCTTCACATCACACAACACACACACACACACACATACACACACACACACACACACACACCTGTGCGCGCGTGTGCAATACCGAGAGTGTTTTAGTCATTGGAAAACTGCTACCTATCCCAGGCCCACCCCTGAATAAGTAATAAATCCAGACAGTCCATGCTCATGCAAACTCATTCTTTCCAGTCCCCAAAACCAGATGAGAAAATAAAATCACATTCTATAGCCAGACGGTAAATGCCTGTGACCGACAGTTAGGCTACCACTCATTTTCTATGGCTGACAATTCTTATGACCCTTCATCCACTGTCTGCATGGTTTCTGCTAATCACTGTTTCCTCCCCAATGGCTCCAGTGGCAGTGCTGTGAGGACCAGAGTCCAGGGGCAGCTAGGGCCGGCGGCCTTTGTGACGCCTCTGTCTCCTTTCACACAGGCACTAGTGGACCTCACTGACCTGACCCCACTCACTCAGGAACTCGGCAGGGAAGGGCAGTCTTCCCTGATGCTCAGAATTTTGTTGCCTGGCTTGTGGGGGTCTAGAAAGCAGCTCTCAGCAACCCACAGGCATAGACCTCCCTCAGCACCCCAATGCCTTACCTGGTTTCTCTGTCTTTGGGGATCGTAGCTGTGCTGTAAGCAAAAACCTGCTTCTCAACTAGAGGAGGCCCCAGGTCTACGAGGCCGGATAATCCCGGAGTGTTCCGTGGCTTCTCGATGTACACTAGGGTGCCGGGCTCCTTTTTGAAGGACTGGCGACTGGGTGAGGCCCGGTCTGGCTGCAGGGTGTGAGGGGGGCCGTGTGCGTTAAGATGTGGGTGCATGTCTATCACTCTTAGGTCACCCACCCGGTGCGGAGAGGCTGGGGGTGTTTTGGAGCCCAAGGTAGGCAAATGGCTGTCAGGGTATTTCCTTGACTTTTGTCTGTATAACGACTGCTCCATATGCATCTCTGCTTGCAAGGAAGGGTTACAGTAAGCACTTGCTGACCGGATGGCTGTGCGGTGATACGCGATGACATGATCTGGGACATCCAGAGGGTGGCCGCCATGGGACGAAGCTATGCTCATGCGTCCCTCGTGATAGAGGTAGGGGTCAGCATAGAAACCCTCATTTCTGAACATAACCAGGTTTTTGCTGCTCATGTCTTCATCCGGCTTGACATCTCTTCTTTCTAAAATGGCGCTGGGGCTTGGGGAGATGGATCTGGAGACTGGCAAGCTTGAGAGTCTGTCCCTGGGGATGGTGGCATTGCCAGGAATAGCCATGGGACGGCTGCTCCCATAAGGAATTCTGGATGGAGAGGGAGGCAAGGAATGGGGCACTGGAGTGGATGGTGGGGAGTTTGGAATTGCGTGAGGCGGGTGAGCTGTGGATCCTGGTCGGGGGGCGACAAGGCCATCTCCTCTTGCATAAACAATTTCTCTCTGCATCTGGAAACAAAGCAAGGCATCAGAAAACATACTTAAATATTCATGTTTTTAGAGGAGTCTTGGTGTGACAAGGTGAATTTCTTAATAGGGGAGTCTGGCTGTGCCTCTCATCTTCTTACCAGACACAAACACCAAATTAATGGACCCTGAGAATATGTCCCCTTATTGGCAGAAGGGACTTTATAGAGGCAACCAAGCTATGGATCCTGAGGTAACAGAGTGATTCCAGATGGGCTCACTGCACTCGGGAAACAAGGAAGACAAGCTTGGGAGGGGGGTTTGCAACGGCAGAAACAGTTCTCTAGAGAAAGGCAGAAGGTGCTATTCTGGGGACTTAAAAGACCAAAGGAGGAGGCGGGCACTAAGGACTACAACTTCACATGACAAGGAAATGGATTTTCCCTCAGAGCTCCAACCAAAAGGCGGTCCTGCCTCCAGGTTGATAATGGCCCATGAAACTCATTTTAGAAACCCAACCTCTATACAAGAATAGGCTCATGACATTTAAAGCCTAAAGGTTTTGTTTGTTTGTTTGTTTTGTAATACTGGTATTCAAACCTGTAGCCTCATCTCTTAGGCAAACACTCTACTATGGCACCCCATCCCAGAACTCCAAGTCTCTAGCAATTTGTTGTAGCAACCTCAAAAAATCCAACATATACCCAATGGCAGCAACATGGTGTCATGCTCTAAATATTGAGGTCACAGCTTCTTAAGCCATTTAATAAATGAGGTTAATGCACACATGGGTTTAAAGTTATGTTTTCCAAAACCTGTGTTGGGCACATTTTCCTACAATTAGCCCTGGTGAATAACTAAGAAACACTTCCTCACCTTTCCAGGCTAATGCTATGTAAGACCATGGCTAGAAGGCAAAGTGGATCCCTGGGAGAAGTGTGGAAAGGGGTTCAATTCACTCGCCAACTCTTTATTTGAACCCCAGTAGAGACAGCACAGCAGGTTGGGGGAGTAGGGAGGGAACAGTGAGGTGATAGGTAAACTCGTGAGAAGAGAAGGGATCCGAAGGATGGTGGGGGCACGGTGGAAAGTCCTGAAGGCACAGTCCTACGGGGCCATTAGATAGTGATGGGACTGAGGCAGCAGGCCACTATAAACTGGACCATTGGGCGGGTAGCTCAGATATCTAGGCTGTGGTATTGTGTGGTCCAGGAGAGGTAAAGATGGCCCTGGCTCTTGGACAAATGCATCTTCAAAGAGAAACAGTCAGAAGAATCAACTTAATGAGGAAAGAAGGAAAATGCACTTGTGCTTTGCAACCACCCAGAACCAAAACCACAAATAAATCCAGGACACGATTACCTGATAAACAGATCAAGGCCCAAGAGGAAAGCGGAGACCGTTGTCCCTTATCCTGACTTCCAAGAGATGTCAGAGGGATGGAGGGATGGCTGTGATGGGAACGTGGGAGAGAGGAGGAGGCGCAAACAGAGAAGAGCCAGAATGTGCGCCTGATGGCGTGCCTGATGGGGGAGAGTAGACTGGATACGAAACAGAGCCCATGCTTTGAATAAAAGAAACTGATCCCTCATCACAGAAATCCGTTTAGTGAGAAGCCTTTACCAAGTGCTTTCTAAGCGCCAGGCACTGGGACACAGCTCCAGACAAGCTTTCTAGCTGCTACTGAGAAGGCGAGAGCTCCCCCCAAAACTGCCCCCCCCACCCCGGGTCTTCTTGGTGGGAAGGCAGGGCAAGAGCCAGTTAGTCTTCCACAGCTTCTTATCCTGTCCCTGGCATCCAACGATACAGAGCTCTTGAAAGAATCAGGGACCTCTATGCACCATAACGAATTTTACAAAGAAAGTGACCAGGTTAAAATGCAAAGTAGGTACAAACAGGCAACAATTAAGTGAAGCTGTTTGTGAGCACTTCCCAAACAATCACAGAAGTGGCCTCTCAATTCCCTAAGGAGCAGGTCTGGAGACCTCACGGGGAGCAGGCTCCCGACTTACACAATCACAGTGTGTCTCACTATTCTCTTTCCTCCTTAACACAGCATGGAGTTCATGCCCCCCTGGGCTAGTCTGCTCACTGTTCTCCAAATCTGACTGTGGTATACTCACACTACCCAGTGTCCTTACTCTTGTGTTCCATACCTAGTCCTGGTTCCAGGTGCCCTAACGTTCCAGCTTATATGACCGCTCGCTCTCTGCCTACCTGACATATACATGACTCAGGTGTGCAAGGAAGCAGACCCAAAGGGCCCCACCCAAGGTCATCATGGGCAAGTGTACTCGATTAGTTCTCCAGAACGGCTGGAAGACACATGGAACAGACAAAGGTAAGCTCAGTGCATGGCTTTATAGGTCATAAAATCTGAGAGGGTCTGACTCATCTGGCAGTGAGTATCTGACCAAATGCCCCAAACAATTATCACATGCAATATGATAACCAGCCAAAAGGAATCTCAAGATAAAATCATCTACCACATAGACTCAAACAGGCCACTGTGTACAGAACATCACACATTGCCTAAGCCAAATGAACAAGAAAAGTTTTGCTGACATTATTGCTGGGAATTACAGAGGTTAACAAGACCGCTAAGTGCTTTATCCAGGGTCATCTCTGCTTTCTTCTTTCTTATCTAGCTCGAGGTAACATCTAGATTTTGAGGATCCCAGCCTAGCTGGCCACAGTAGAAATAGCCATCTTTCTGTTAAGAGAGTTAAAAAAAAGAACAAGATTCTAAACAGTAGAGAACTGCTAAGATAAAATTAATATTAGTGAAAGGAAAATGTAAAAAATTATTCTAATTAATAAAAACGCAGACGTGTATCTTTTAAAGACAGCAGACATATTCGAGTATGAATTTAGAAAATGTTTTGTGATATTAAAAGACATAGCTAAAAGTTATATTTAATAAAGTATCTTTTAAAATGGAGTAGCAAAAGACTGATTAGAAAAAAAAATCATTAAAGTTTCTGGTGGTGTGTATGGATAAATTCTGAAAGAATAAATCAGTTAAGAAAAATTCTGTAATCCCAGCACTCAAGGAGGCAGAAGCAAGTGGATTGCTATGAATTCAAGGCCAGCGTGGTCTACAATGTAAATCCAGGTCAGCTAAAGCTACACAGAGAAACGCTGTCTTAAAAAACATTATTGTTGTTGTTGTTGTTGATATTATTATTATTATTATTATTATTATTATTATTATTATTATAGATTGTGCTGTGCATTCATATGATAAGCATGGGTGTCAGTCAAAATACCAAAGAGCCAGCATCCATCTTGGTCTGGGCGTTCATGCTAACTAACAGTCGCCAGTGACACATACCTCCTGACCATGCTGGCTGGCATCATCCCTGCCTTTTCCACTTCAAAAACAATCTTGCAATGGTCCAGTGGGGCCACTGAGTTAGCCACCAAACATTCCACTATGACAGAACAGTTAGCCTGAGGTTGAACGTCTCCATCAATACCAGTGGCACAGATGTCAGAAGCCTTTGGCAAAATGCTCGTGGTGTTTTGCCAGGCTATGTCTGATTTCCCAAGACTGAGCTTTAAAAAGCACCCTGATCATTTCACCCTCTGCTCTAAATAGAGTCCCAAAAGGGGATGACATGGTAATCCCATTAAGCTGTGGGAAAACATGGCTTTCAAGTCTACAAGAACAAACTCTTAACATGAGATAACTCCGGTTCATATAGTAAATGCCCCAGTCAGCTGAAGGTACCTCACTCAGGACATGGTAGAAGGTGAGGAAGGAACCTCATGGTGATTTGTAAAAATTATACTTTAATTGCCTCACAAGATACTTGTATGGCTGTTGGGGTAGGTAAGCTTCAATAATTTTTAATTTATAACAACCTCTGCCACTCAAGCTAGTGTCCTTCTTATGACTGTAATGTCCTAGTTTCAGGTGTCTACAGTTTTGTTTGGTTGTGGTTTTTAATTGTCTTGCTGACAAAGACCTGACATTATATATGTGCGAGGTTTTCGTATACTAATACGCACAGTCAGGACTAGGAGAAAATTAACTTTTCGTGGTAAGATAAGCAAGATGCACGTGCACACAGGACTGCAGCTGATCATTTTAGCTCCTGAGTTTTCCATCCTGTCCCCAAGGCTTCTTCTGTATCTTATTCCTCTTGGTAAGTTACAAGTAGCTATGTTCATCACTAAAGCTTTCTCTACAGAAAATTTAACGTTGGTGTCTTTCAGTAAACCTCAGATTTTTCACTTAGCAGAAATAAAGAGTACCTAGACACAACAACAAAGCTCTTCCTACGCCCTTATCAGAATTCAAGTCGACTATTTATTTATTTGTCTGCATAGGCTCGGGCACGGCAAATCTTCAACCATCCAGCAATGTGTAGACCAGGCTACTCCTCCTTTCTCGCTTGCTTTGTGAGGTTCTGTCTTTTCCTCTTTCCACTGCTACCCAAATCCCTATTGTGTCTCAGTTGTTAGAGTCCTTCTGACGCTGGCAACCAGGGAGCTGTTTCACACAGTCTCCTCACCCAGGTGGCCCTGGGTAGCACGCTGCTAGTCTTGCTTACAGCGCCCAGTTCAATAAGCTGTCCCATTCTCCCATCAAACCAGAAGACACCAATGGTTGGCACAAATGACACTGGAGTTAGACAGCTATACATCCAGCTGTGTTTCATCTCCCCCAAACATCCTGAAACAAGGCATCATCTGGTTGGACTTTTCTTGAAAGTAAGATAAGAAGAACATTTTAAAATAGTTTCTGGGAAAGAAAATCTAGCATTGGGGTGGGGGTGGGGGTGAGGGGTGGGGGGTGAGGGGTGAGGGGTGGGGATGAGGGGGTGAGGGGGGGGGTGGGGGTGAGGGGTGGGGGTGAGGGGTGGGGGGTATTCATTTAACATCTTTTGCGGAAACGTTGCCGTAATCAAGTCTCTTTCTGAAGCGTCTACAGCACATACGGATATGCTTTGTGGGGAGAGACTATTATGTTCAGCTTACTCTATTTCAAGCCCCACCCTCCCAAGTCTAGAATCTGTACGTGGCCTCCTTCATCAGACCACATAATGAAGTAACCGGAGAAAACAAAAGCTTTCTTAGAGATGTTTTCATCCTCAAAGAATTAAAGTCACTTACGTTTGCGTGAGGGAACCACCTGTGTAACTGACGCTGGGAACAGGCCCATTGGCTCTGCGCCGGCTTATGGGACTCCTTTGTTTGAGATCTCCATCTGAGTCCACGGGGCCCTCACTTCCTTCTCTTCAGAGTCCAAAACACAGCGAGGACGCTCAGATCCTGAAACACTTTCCCGGTGAAGACCGGTTTGTTTTGCCCGGTCTTCAGAGAGACGCTGACACAGGCATGGATAAAAAGTAGCTCTCCCAATGATAAGCCAATTCCTCCTCCCCTTGGAAATTAGTCACTGAATAACCTCAGCCCACATCCAACCACAGGCTACTGCGTGGGTGACTCAATCCTTCAACAATCGCTTACAGGGAAACACAGAGCAAGGAGGGCGCTCAGTGCCGAGAGCCCTGGGTAAATGAGTTAACAGTATAAGCCGTGTTTCCAAACAGATTCTACGTAAGGCAAAGGGGATCCTTAGAAGAGACCAACAGCCAGCCACCAAGTAGCGAGACCCACAGAGAACCCCAGCGTGCCAAGTATCCCCCAAGGCCCAACTCTCAGAGCAGTTTCCTGTGATGGGTGCTGGAAAAAGAAAGAAAGAAAGAAAGAAAGAAAGAAAAAGAAAGAAAGAAAGAAAGAAAGAAAAAAGAATTGGCCCAGAACCTAAACTTCATTTTTCTGCCAGACTTTTGAAGTCTGGTTATTGGCAAGTAAAGGCAGCCCTGTCTCCTCCCCAGGTTTGTAGTACCTGAGGGAAAAATAAGACCGAGCGAAAGATGTTGTCTACTAATTAACCAGCCATTTGTTTGTTTGTTTGTTTGTTAACCAGGCTGAGCTAGCTATCAGTCCTCTGCAGCACAGGGCTAGCAACGGCTATCATTCTGGAAAACCCAGCTGAAGTGAGGAGGGAGAAGAGAGGGCAAACGCAGGTGCTGAAAGACAAGGTCTGAGAAAGCCAAGCAGCACCTGGCAGCCCCACCCTAGG
This sequence comes from Acomys russatus, assembly GCF_903995435.1. NCBI lineage: Eukaryota > Metazoa > Chordata > Mammalia > Rodentia > Muridae > Acomys > Acomys russatus. The sequence goes on from NC_067145.1 coordinate 43,140,422, forward strand.
CAAGAAGGAAGAGGAAACCCCGGGTTCTCCAGAGGCCTCCCCTGGGGAAGGCGCAAACAGCCTGCTCTCCCAGGGAGATAAGCACAAGAAGGTCTGTGTCGCACTAGGAGTGGCTTGCTGGAGGTCAGGCGCCAACACCTGCCTAACAAAAAAGGTGAGTGAGGAAAAAAGCCAAGCCTTCTGCTGGCTCACAGAGGCACTCTGTTTAGTCACTCCCCAGCTCTGGCTCTCTGGGCCCTCAGGGACAATACAACACCCAGCTGGGAACCCTGCAACAGGGAACCTCAGACACTGGCTGGCCTTAAGCCACACCCCACTACCACAAGCATGGCTGCCTGTACTGAAAGAAAGAAAGAAAGAAAGAAAGAAAGAAAGAAAGAAAGAAAGAAAACCAAACGCTTTCAGACTGTCAGAGGTTGTTCGTGCAGACCAAAAGGATCTGTGACGTCTCTAAAGTCCAAAGGCAGTAGTCAGCACTGCAAGTTCACCAAGAGAACTGTTTACTACCTCCGCATTGCTTGTGGTTGTTAAGGGAGGCCGGAAAATGGTGCCCACGACACCACCGGCCTCCTAAGATGTCCCAATAGAAACAAGATTTTGACGAAGTGGTTGTAACAGATGCCACCTAAGGGGTTGAGAAAGAGGAGAAGAGATTTGAAAACACTTGTTTTGATTTAAAAAAAAAAAAAAAAATCCAATCAGCAAGAATTTGCTATTTCTCACCAGGCTACGGGAGGCACATGCTCTCAGTTCCCCGGGCATCTGGCAAACAGTTGGCAGGTTCTGTGGGGTCACAGGAGGGCTTTCCAGGAAGGAAGGCTGGCCTCATTGTCTGTGAAAGCCACATCCAGCCCTATCCCACCTTCAGTGTCTTTGCTTAATGGCACAGGGCACAGCCTGGATCTTTGATCCCCCCACCCCACCCCCCCGCGCCATGTCTTCATGTGCGGGACCGCACTGTATTTGGATTATCAGGGGGCCTCGGTGCTCTTTGGCTGAGTAAAGCATGCCATATTACGCCATGGCAGCCAGCTTAGAGGACGAGGGCTTCTGCTGACCCTGCTACCGTGCAAGTTGGTTCCTCTCCCGCCTCTCCCTTCCTGCCGCGACGAACCATTTCCATTCACACTCGGGGTGCTCCAGGGCACTCCACTCTGCACATCTCATGCGTGGCTTCATCATTACAGGGTGGGGTGGGGGACAGTAACTCGCTGGGAGGAAGGAGTCTGAAAGGCAGCCCAATCCTGGGGTGAATCAGGATGAGTTAAATGCTCTCTCCTAAGCAGAAATGTGATCCCAGAGAGGGGAGACCGGTTTGCTACCCAAGGCTCTAGAGAGGTGGCTCATGAACCATCCTTTTCAGAAAGGATGTGCTTGCTATGTATCCTTTTCAGAAAGGATATGCTTGCTATATACACATCGACCCACAGGCGCATGTGGAACCCCCTCTTCAAAGGACTGCTTAACTCCGACCCACCAGGCCAAGTGCAGCCTACTTCTAGCATCTCGTACTCTTGTCTGACCACGAGGCTGTTCGCGTAGGACAGACAGCCTTTGTCAGACTGCTATTCATTCCCCCCTCTTCTTTTGAGGGACTAAGGCTGCAAGTGAAGTGGAAGCAACTTATTTCTTTTGCGTTAGCATTAAGAAAGGTCTTGCCCGTAAACAGCTAGTATTACTGCAGTAGGAAATAATGCTTATTCTCTGCGAAGGCTGATGGGTATTGTGAAATTTACCCCTCACTCCTCTTTCTCACTTACTATCAGTTTCAGAAATACATATGTGAAAAGAAACGCCATGGTGCCTATAGACATGAAAGTGGTATCATAAACGGAAATGATCATTATGCTGGAAAAATTTCAAACCCATCTTGTTTATACTGTTAAAATTGCAAGGATGGTCATTTGTAAGGTCTTATTAATCTATTAATGTTTCATTTGCTCATAAATGGACCGTCTCCCAGACATGAGACAGACAGGCTGTTGCCAAAATTATTGGCTTCTTAGTAAAGAGATGATCCAGTCAGAGGTTAGCTGATGGCTATATTTAACATGAGTGTTATTCCCAGAAATAGTTGAAGAACTTGAGTTGAGCCTTACACCACCAGATCTGCTGGACCAGCCCTGTGCCCAGCAGTGATCAAAGATGCTTGGGCTGGGGCCGAATAAAGAAATAACAGTAAGTGCATCATCTAACTTCTATGCATAATCACAGAACAGGCAGAGCTTAAGGTTAGATAAAAGAACCCCCTCCCCACGGGTACTCGATCTTCCACTGGGCTGCCCGCCTGTGTTATCATGAGCCAAGGACAACTCCTTTTGTATCTTCAATAGTTACAGTTAGTAATAGCATATCTTCTTGCAAACATTCGCAACAGACGGATCAAATGACGCCTTCTCCACCCCTGTGCATCCACCCTTGCCTCTGCATGGACAAAGTCCTTTTGTGCCTGAATCCCTTTTAGGACTTCTAGATTTGTTGCTGGTGTACTACCTATGTGCTCAGATCAGTGGCTTACACTATTTCCTTTGAATAACAGCTATTGAAATGCCTATTTAATTATTAATGTACACCTTAAATGTATAATATATTGCATTATTAACTTATAATGCTTTCATTGTGAAAAGAATTTTAAATGTGCCCTCGAGCGAATGCATATGAAAACCGTTTAGTAGTTTTGCGCCACGCAAAGTGCCTTCAGTTATGATTTTTATCTTATGGGCCCCAGGACTCAGGGAGGTACACAGGGCAGGTATTACTGTCCTGAATGGCTACAGAATGACACATAGGGAATTAAGAACCTTGTCCAACATCATGTAGCAAGTATATACACGTAGTAGCTAGTAGTACCTTAGTCACATTCATCTGTAGGGAATAACTTCTAATACCTTAACTGGATGCCTAAAACTGAAGATAATATAAAATATCATATATACTATGCTGCCCCTTACAGATCCTCAAAGAGATCAACAACAATAATACCTAATTATAACAACAAACCGTAATAAAAGCTACTTAGAACTTTTGTTTATTTCTTGAGTTTCTATCGATTAAGTTTAGATGAACTAAGATTGACCTTAGGGAGTTGATATCTTGGGAAGGAGAATTGGACACAAATATTATACATGGATATATATGGATATGAATATATGCAGATTTCAGATTACTTATGCACTAAAATATCTGGGATGTTTCTTATTAAAGTATCTGAGCATCATGAGTCCATTTATGCTAAAGGTACCATTCTAAGGACCATATATATCTCTCAGGGTTAACTAGTGCATTATCTCTCAAACTCATTAACCAGGGACAGAGACATAGATCCCTTCTCTGGACCCTATGATGTGATTGAAGAAATTTAGATACCACAGCAAATAGCTTTCAGGATGACTGCGACAATGTGAGAATTAAGACGTGCATTTTTTTGGCTTGATGACATGGCAAGTCTAAACTTACCAAATGAGTTCATAATGATTTATATAGAATGGTAATCACTACAACTGTAGACTAGAGAGACTGAGTTTTCAGGGCCAGTTAGAGAAAAATGATGGCAGTTAGTTACATGGATGAATGACAGAACTTGGAAACCAAATGGTCACTTAGCAGTCCACTCTGTATCCTTTGGGGATGTATGCTGCTTCCACTATTGTTTAGCACAACAAACATAATGTGAGATGAGCTGCATTACAGAGCCCATTTTAAACAGTCTGCTGTGGGGGGTGAAAGGTGCTTTGTCATCATTTTTATCTATAACTGAACACTGGCTAATGTGTCAGGAGAAGAAAGGATTGTATAAGAGACAAGCCCCGGGAAAGAACTAGAGGAAAAGAATTTATAAGTCACCAAATCCAACCCCCCAGCAAATACACGTGAAACAATAATGGAGTTTCATATCAAAAGCAGCCCTTGTGGCAATCACCTTTGATTGAGCAGGGTCTCCTGTTCTGTCTTTAAAAGATATGGGATGGGGCTGGAGAGATGGCTCAGTGGTTAAGAGCATTGTCTGCTCTTCCAGAGGTCCTGAGTTCAATTCCCAGCAACCACATCATGGCTCACAACCACCTATACACTCTAATGCCCTCCTCTGGCATGTAGGTATACATGCAGATAGAACACTCACATAAATAAATAAATAAAATCTTCAAGAAAAGACTAAAAAAAAAAAAAAAAAAAAAAAAAAAAAGATATGGGATATTTTAAGTGGCTTCTGATATGGGATATTTTAAGTGGCTTCTGGTGTCAAACATCCATGGGCATATTAGGTGGGAGGATGCTTATGGGTAAGACTGGCAGTGGATGCTGTGCTCCAGCTGCAAAGGGCTGCTTTCTCAGTTCCTTCAGAGGCATTCCAGTTTTGTCTTTGTAATGAGTGTGCCCTTGAAACCCCATCTGTGTTCCTTGGCTTTAGCTGGAGCCTGAGACAGAGAATACAAAACACCTGCGAGTATTTGGAGCCAATTATTATCCCTGAATGACCTCCAAGTGTGTCTCTCAAAAATCAGGGTAGACAGGCTAGTGAGATGTCTTAGCAAGTAGAAACACTTGTCCCATAGGCCTGATAGCCTGAGTTCAGTCCCTGGAGCTTAAGGTAGAAGGAGAGAACCAACTCTCAGAAATCATCCTGTGATCTCCACTCATGGGCCAATCCATACAATGCCTGTATGCTGCTGTGTGTGCACACACCCCCACACCAATATAATAATAATAGAAATAATAATAATAATAATAAATTAATAACTGAAAAATGTTTAAATCATCGTAGAATGATGAAGGGCAACCAACAGCACTTCTGAATAAACCACTGAATCAGCTTCTAACCCAGGAATTAACATGAGCTTCTTTACCTTTAAATAAGATTTCCTGTAATGCCCACTCCAAAAATATGATTCTGTGAATTCATGGAGTGTTTGTCAAGTAGCTACAATATGTGGTAAATCCAGAGTTACAGTTGATGATGGAGAAGGGATCTGTTAAGACATAATCCTCACCAGGCATAGTGGGACATGGCTTTGACCCCAGGATTTGGGAAGCAGAGGTAGGCAGATCTCTGAGTTTAAGGACAATGGACAGCGTGGTGTACATAGTGAGTTCCAGGACAGCCAAGGCTACATAATGAGACCTTCTCTCAAACAACAAAACAAAACAAAAACCAAGCAGGACATAATCTTTATTGTGAGGCCCACTTAAATCTAACGTAACTCAAACACCAGATCAATGTAGATGACAAAAATTTATTGTAATCAAGTTGCTACTGATCGATCAGGGCTGTAGAACAGACTCAGCAGCTGAACTGCGACCCTGAAGGGATGTTGTGCAGCATATTTAAAGGATGAAACCATAAAGCGAGCGGGATGAGGCAGGCTGAGCACTGTCCAATCATATTTTTGACATAAAGGGTTGAGCAAGGGAATTTCCATCAACCAGGATAGGAGTAGGTTCCTGGGTCTGGGATCTTGAACTTAACTTTGCTCTTTCCAGCAAGATGGAGAAGTTGTCCTTGAGATGGCTGGTCTCAGACAACTGTTTCATTACAAGTTGTCCTTGAGATGGCTGGTCTCAGACAACTGTTTCATTACAAGTTGTCCTTGAGATGGCTGGATAACCCAGCCAACTGTTTCCTTACAACAGAAGCTGTCCAGCTATTGGGAAGTCCCCAGGTCTCCTAGCCCCTGGGACCTTATACTTAGTTTCCCCCTGTGATTAAATGGTGTCTGAAAACAAAATGATTGTACTTAGAATAGGTTTCTTTTGCTTGTTCCCACAACCCTCACCTTTGAGGAAGGCATAGTCTAGAAGGGAAAGTTAAGCGCGTGCGCACGCGCACACACACACTCAAAATAGAATCCAGCAAGAGCCACCTAAATGAGTACAATAGACAAATACACTCAGATCCACAGAATCTCAGTTCACCATTGCCTATGATTTCTCTGCTAAATTTGCTGGGAGATTTTGTACATAGGAAAAGAAAGTAATGGTTTTGGAGATTTCCTATTTATCAATTCCTTTCTAGACTTATCTTGTCGAATCCTTAATTATACTTATCCTGTAATTATCATCCCCATTTTTCAGATGAACAAACGGACCCAGAACTTCAACTGTCTCATTCAAAGTCCAATGCCAGGCCCGGAATCTATGAAACACCAGAGCAATCTTAAGAGTTCAGTATCTAGAGAGTGGTGTGGGGTCTGACCTCAGAAGGCTCTGGGGTGGAATATTATTTTGGTGCAAAATCAAGTCCAGAGATATCTGCACGAAGGCATCTCTGCTGCTTGTTCCAAGAGCCAGAAGAGAAGGGTAAAGCAAACCAGACCGTAGCCACATCATCTAAATCATGTAAAAACGCAGGGGGAACTCTTTGAAACAAGGACTCCAGGATATCCGTGAACCCCGCAAAAGTACTCCATTTCAAAGGGAGACCTTTGTGCTTTCAGTTCAAATATCAAGTTAGCCAGCCAGTGAGTAGGGCTCAGAAATCTGAGCTGGTCAGCAAAAACCACTGCCTTGCCTTATTTGGATAAATAACAACCTCAAAGACAACCAGTTTGGGAGTCATGCACGCCCTGAGGCTGAGCTTGGCAGCAGCTCGCCCTGCCCTGCTCTGCTTTGCCTTGCCCTGCTCCAGCAGAGATATCACCATGTCTTCTCAACCAGGCTGACCCTGAGAGAGAACGTCTCCACCTCAGATATTCCAAGATTTTTCCAAGGGCACATGGCCAGGGCTCCCAGGTGAAGCCTTGCAGCATTCCTGAAACCAAGGAATCCACAAGAAACCAAGGGAGGAGTTAGACGCTCAGCCACTTCCTGAAGAGATGTCATGGTTCATAGGACAAATTGTCCACATCACGGAAAGAGGGAGATACTGTCTAGTTGTCCTTCCCAAATGCGGTCCCCTAAAAGGAAAGAAGTGTGAGCCCCTCGCATGAAGAAAAGGCTTCCTGACCTAGGGAGTGAGTTTCAAAGTCCCGAAGGAGCACCGACTGCATTCAACTTTAAAGTTAAACAAACCCCAGGTTGGACCCAAACAACACGCTTTCTCCCACTGCTGAAACCAATATGCAAATAGTTGCCTAGCACCCCCTTCCAAATCTGTAATCAGCTTTAGCAATTGTTGCCCCTACCCCATCATGGTGCTCAGGGAAGGAGGCAGAGTGGTGGAAGAGCACAGAGTTGTCACCCAACAGGCTTCCGGTTCTCCTAGGGAGCTCTTCTTCAACATTGTTGCTCAAACTTCCCCTTGGCCTTGGCAACGAGTTTCCCCTAGCCTCTAATCTTGCTGCTAAGTTGTTCTAGAAATGCCTCTTGTGCTTATCCATTTGGGGCCATGAATATTAAATGAATTAAATCTCTGCTACATTATCTGGGGTATAGAAATGCATGAAAAATTCACATTATTTTTAATATCGCTAACAAATATTCATGGGCCCCTCACGGAGTTGGTGAGTCAAGACAAGGTGAATAAAATGAATAATATCTACTTGAATATATTCATAGGAGGATGAAGAAAATGATACATCCTACTAGAGGAACGGAAGAGCCCATGACTGAATGGCAATTCCAAATGTAAGCATTGTATACCTTGCTGTAGCACGCTGTTTCTCAACCTGTGGGTCGCGGCCCCTTTGGGAAGTGGGTATTGGATATTTGTATTATGATTCAGAACAGTAGCACAATTACAGTTAGGAATATGCTGCAATTAAATGATTTTATGGTTGGGGGTTATCACAACATGAAGAACTGTATGAAAGGGCCACAGCCTTAGGAGGGTTGAGAACCACTGCTACCCGAAAGACTTCATCTTTGAGGAGAAAAGTCCAAGTGTATGGCACGGACTTACACTTAAGAAGATATAAGAAAATAATCTTCCTTGGGTCAGTGAGCTGTTGTATCAGGTAAAGGTGCTTGATAGCCAGGCCTGCCGACCTGAGGACAATCCTGGGGATCCACGTGTTGGAAGCTAAGACCCAACTCCTATGCCTTGTATTCTAGCCTCATGTATGCGCCATGGCAAGTGCGTGCGTGCGTGCGTGCGTGCGTGCATGCGTGCGTGTGTGCGTGTGTGGGTATGTGTATGTATGTGTATATGTGTATGTATGCGTGTATGTGTGTGTGTGTGTATGTGTGTATGTATGCATGTATGTGTGTGTGTGTGAGAGAGAGAGAGAGAGAGATGGCAGGGAGGCAGGGCAGCACACAGCAGGCATAGCAGCAGGAACAAGGAGTGAAGAGTCCACGTCTTTCAACAGCAAGCACGAAACAGAGAACAGAAACCAAAAGTAGCGAGAGGTTATACACTCCCACAGCCCAGCCCAACGACATACTTCCTTCAGTGTGGCCACACCTCCTAAGCCTCCCCAGACAGAGCCACCACATAGGGACCACATGAGCTTGGGGGAGACATTTCTCATTCACACCACCACAGACTCTGTAGTCATTTCCAACTGGTGCAACAAGCAAACGCGAACTTCAACAATTTCGAGTAAGTTATTAGTAAATAAGTAATTAGCTACAGTTCTGTGTTGGATCCTTCTCTTTCCCTTTCTATCTTATCAGCCAGGAAAATCATCTTTAAATCCTTAAAGGATGACGTAGTGAGGCCTGGTCAACAGTGGGTAGACAGAATCATGGAGAGGCGATTGGAACACGGGGGCTCTGCCTTCATCTGTGGGTGGGTGTAAAACCTAATATGGCATTGTTGGAAGGGGTGAGTACTGTCAGAGGTGCTGTCACTTTACGTCCATTACTAGGGGCATGTCCTGAGGGACTAAGCATTGCCCTGAAGCCCTTCCTCTGCTGCTGTCGGACTTCCGATTTCCTTCCATGAAGTGAGCACCTGTCCTGTTCCAAACCTTCTCCAGAATGTTCTTCTTTACAACAAGCCCAGAAACAAAGAACCAGCTGAGCATGGCCTAACACTTCTGAAAGCATGGGCCAGGTTGCACCCTCTCTTCTGTTTCTCTTCTGTCTCTGCCATAGTGGAACTGACGGATACATGCATTGCTGGCCAGGGTTAGGGTTAGGGGTTAGGGGTTAGGGGTTAGGGGTCAGGGTTAGTGGTTAGGTGTTAGGGTTAGTAGTTAGGGGTTACGGTTAGGGTTAGGGGTTAGGGTTAGGAGTTAGGGGTTAGGGTTAGGAGTTAGGGTTAGGGGTTAGGGGGTAGGGTTAGGGGTTAGGGTTAGTGGTTAGTGGTTAGTGGTTAGGGCTAGGGGTTAGTGTTAGTGGTTAGGGGTTTGGGTTAGCATTAGGGGTTAGGGCTAGGGTTACGGGTTAGGGGATAGGGTTGGGGTTAGGGGTTAGGGGATAGGGTTGGGGTTAGGGGTTAGGGTTAGGAGTTATGGTTAGGGTTAGTGTTAGGAGTTCGAGGTAATCTGAATATTTTCAGAATTTTCTCAGTTAATCACAGTCCTCCTTGGTCTATCATACATTCACCCTGGCGACAGACATCTGGGTACCTTTGCACAATCCTTGACAAAAAAGAAATTATCTTTTACTATTGCTCAAAAATAAATTGTGGAGCGTGTCCATGTACGATGACGTCATGATGATAGGAATCATGATACTGTCATGATGTACCCTGTGTACGTGTGTGATGATGCCATGATTAGGCCCACTGTTTTGTACAAATGATACAACATCATTTTACATTATGTAAAACATCATTTTACATTAATGATGTTATTTTATGTATAGCAAAAAAATATATAGATAGAAAGAAAATGGACATATTTTATTACTGGACACCCACGATTAAGTTGGCTTTTCACACATACTCACTTCTGAATACTTAAAACATAGAAATATATTTGGCCTGGGACTGATGGCACTTGTTTGTAGTCTCAGCTATTCAAGGACCTACAGCAGGAAGACCTAAAGCTCAAGGTCTTCCTGTGCTACAGGGTGAGTTAAAGGACAGTGTGAGCTGTGGGGACACTGATGAGTAGAGAAATGATTACACAGCATGTGTAAGGTCCTGGACTTGGGCCACAACTCCGCAAGAACCTCAGTTTTCATGGGGTCAGTTTTTATATTTTGAAGACACATTTTATATATATATATATATGAACATATATCTTTTAATAAAAAAAAATGTAACTCAAAAATTTCTATTTGACTCATCTTTATGCCCTCGTCACAAGGTGATACAGAATAGAAGTTTGCTAGGCTTTTTCTAAATTTCTCCGGATCATTGTATGAATAATAAAAATACAGAACGTTTTTAAATAACGTATTTCAGTCTTCAAATGGCCACATTAACATAATTATAGCCTTGGTTGCCAATACTGCCACATTTCTCATTTTTATGAGAATACAGAGGTTCTCTTAGATCACAAGCTAATAGGCTCCTTGGTCTAAATATACACAGTGAAATCTTTGGCAGATTTCTGAAGCAATGAGGTCTGACCCTGTAGATATCTGGTTGAGTAAATTACTCTGCAGTGGGGCAGATCCTTTTTCCTTCTTGTTTTGCAGTTAAACAGCTGCTAGGAAATATATTTTTAGGTTTGCTCTTAACGGGAAGCAAAAAATGCTATCTACTTTGTAGAGATGCATCTAGAATGTTCCTTCACTCACAGCTACACGGTGCCAAGCATCTTCAGAATGTTGCAATCCATGTCTCTCTTTGGAAGTACAAGATACAGTTCTCTGTGCTCATCATGAATGAAGCTGCCCAGCTCTGATCACGTGGTGTAGGGTTACACGAGAAACACATTAATGTTCAGACGCTCTATAGACGTTTTCCACTGCGGCTGTGTTTTGACTTTTTGCTCCCTAGGGCTGTGTTCGGCACTTCTTCCTCTATTAAGGGCAAATGCGGAATAATGGGTTCAAAGGGTAAACATGACAAGGCAAGCCATGACCTTTGATGTCACAGGAAAATAAAGGGGGAAAAAAACCCCCCCACCAAAACCAAAATGAAATCAAGTGCATGTGTGGACCTGGCAAACGAATCCAGCATATTGTTCATGCTTTAGGAATGTGGGGTGACTCTGTGCTGCTTGTACAGTGGCTTAGATGAAGCCCTGGATAGTCACACCTTTTATTAGGAGAGGCCTCAAGGAAATATATCTGCACAAAATGACTTTGTGGATGCCTTCTTTTTTTGTGGGGGAATAATAACAATTCTTCAAATGGAATTAGGTGGGATTTTGACAACAAAATGATTCATTCTTTTCAGTTGTATACAATGCGTAATAATTACACCTTCTGTGACCGCCCAGCTTAGACTGCATCCTAAAGTCTTAATCCATAGGATTAACTCTGCGTTGACAAAACCGCTCACCGTTTTAGGCTCTAACCTTACTCTACCTGAACTTCACTCATTTAATTGTTTAGGTGTGACCAAAACAACAACGCTCATTAGTTCTCAGGCCTTTGGTCTTAACAAATCTTTTTAAAAAATAATTAAAGACAATACCATACAATGACTGAACCTTGAGCCAGGTGTAGTAGCACACACCTGTAATACGAGCCGCCGAGGCCAGCTTCGGATACACAGTGAGGCCCTCATGTCAAAACTACAAAAAAACCAAAAGGATGCAAAGCCCCCTTTCCCATGTACCACCCAAAAACCAGTGGTGCAATGGGAGGACAGCTTTGCAAGTAGCTTGGGTGTAGAACCTTCAACCTGCATACAAAACAACTGCAAGCAAGACCTGCTCCTCCAGAGACACTGAAAGTCGAGCATGCCACTGCAGCAGTAGGCATCTTTCATAAGCAGCTGCTGTTTCTCAACTGACTTGATGACCCCACTCCCCTTCCATAAAAATACAGGATAATCTAAATTTGGTTGGTTCAAAATCTATTTTCAGTGCAGGCCCATGCATTTCCAATTAATGAATCCTAGCTCTGACAGGATTGCTGGTTCATTTTCAGTAAGATAATCAAGATGAGAGATGTAGGCTGCTTTCAGGAGGGTAAATGAAACCAAGCTGGACCAGCTACAGCCATGGAAGGCAAGAAGGCAGGGACACAGTCTCCCCAAGCACACCAGGAAACGAACTGGAAAGCTGGGCATGGAGACCTACACAGAGAACCTCTGTTTCTGTCTGTCTGTCTGATGCACCGCCCTCTCCCTATCCCAAGATGAGACCAAGAGGGATGACAGCAAAGGCAAAGACCAGCATGGATTGGTCTGGGGTGAGCATCTTGGACTTCTGCCTGACTTTCCATCCCTTCCTTGGTTTGTAAACCTGACCAAATCTCTCCAGCCATGCCAAGCCTCTGGAATCAGAACGAACAGTCTACAGACGGTGTTATGTAAGACCTTCTTTCTGGCTCCTCAACCCAAAGACTTCAAGTTAGTCAGGCTTAGTCACCAAGAGAAGGAACAACAACTATCCATGTTGGGAATATTTCCTGAGTCGTGAATCTAAAACAGTATTTCCTCAAAAGCAGATGGAATTTTTTTTTTTTTTTTTTGCTCCTGCAAATTACATACAAGGAAAGAAGCTGTTACACTATAGGGAAAAGCAGGGAGGAGAGAAATGTCACTGCAGGTGACTTGGACGTTAAAAACACATTATTAATACATTGTTCCCTCTACTCTTAGATTTATATGAAAATAGCATACTCACCTCAGATATTTCGGGGAAAGGCACAGACACTGGTCAGCCTGCCTTGGAGCAGGATGCCAGACCTAGGAAGCCTGGGAAGATATAGGAACAATCTGGCACAGGCTGGACCACCCTGGCGGAGACCCACAAAGAACATGGAATAGTGAAAGCAGAGCCAGAGAACAACCTGTGGGAAGGAGGTCTGCAGAGGGAAGACAAGGATGCATAATGCTCCCAGTCAAAGGCAACTTGTAGCAGCAAAAAAAGGAGGCGTGGCTTGGATATGAGAAGCCAAGGGGTGTGGTAAGAGCTCTCCTGCTCAGTGTGACTTCTGATGGGTGGGGGGTGCTGAGCATCTGCAGAAGTGCAAAGCTGCTTCAAGTGATAGTTAGGTGGGCTGGTTGTTTGGCCAACCCTGGATTCAAAAAGAGCAACAACATAGTCATTAGTATATATTAATTTGCAGAAGGAGTTTGGCTTTGAGATTTTTCATCATTTGCTCTAATGGGGTTGGGTGCAGGCTGCCTTCCTTCTGAAACCCCAAGCCTGTGTCATGTGAGCAACTGCATCCCTGGTGAGAACTCTGCATAACAAATCACCAGGTTATTTTCCTCTGTGGGGCTGGCATCTGTGTATTCAGAAGGGGGCTCAGCAGAGCACTAGTGAAGGTGAAGCAAGCCTGCAGCCCAAACTCCAGAACCTCCCCTCTCGAGATTCTTTAGCAGCATTTCCCCTGCTCTGCTTCTGAAAGGACAGTGGGCAGCCACGGGAGCAGTCTCTTTTAACTCCATTATCAAACTCAGAAATACACTCCCTGATCTTTCCCACAAACATAGTTGCTTTTTTTTATTTTTTTGTTCTCTCCACCCTGAACAACTTAGCCTTTGTGGAAAAAAAAAAAAAAAAAAAAAAGACAGTAAAAAGCCTGCAACAGAAACAGCGGCTCATGCGACGTGTTTTTTATTGTCACCACTGTATCTGATGCTGACTACCTTCCCGTCACTTTAGCTTGTAACCTAGTCCCACAGTAAACATAAATATCACCCTGGTACAGTTTCAGGCTTCAAAGGCTCCCAATTTACAAAAAACAAATAAGAGACACCCCTCAAAACAACAACTAGACCCGCCAAAGTACAAAAGAATATCGACACTGAGTAAATATGACGTTTTAACTGCTCCCAGCGTGGTGTAAGGCACAGACACGCAGGCTCAAATCTCAACTCTGCTGCTTAAGAGTGTGTGATCTTCGTTACTTTATCACCCTCAGCCTCAGTTTTCCAGTCTGGAAATGGGTGTCACAGTATTTATGCCATGGGGCTACCTTGATGGCGGTATGAAGTGGTGTGTGGAATAAAGACGATCTTGGAGGACAATGTCCCGCGTGTTTAAATCATCTACAAACTGGGCTCAAAACATGCCAGTGCGGATGAGCAGATCCGTGAATGTGTTCCTTTAAAAGGAAGCTGACAGGCTTTAAAGGGCATGTCCCTCATTGCATTCATTTAAAAGTACTCCATAATGTGATGTCACGCAGTGTGACAGACCCATTATTGCAAATAGACATGACTTTGGGCAATCATTAAACCCCACATAACAGATCAGGCTGTTTAAAAAATTCGACACTTGTTCAGTGTTCCTTCCTTAAGCTTAAATTGATATCACTCCCCAAACTAAAATAACATAACAATTTAAGATGGATTTCACAGGAAGAAGAATCCAGTACCTTCCCTAGAATGCTACAAGCCACGCACAGCTTCCTCTTACTTCTCAATTCTCTCCATTGATCTCAGAACTGAATGAAAGACAACATCTTTAAGAAAATACTGACGACTGCCACAAGCCCGTAAATGAACGTGCCCTGCTCAGGCAAACTGCACTGACCGTTCAAAACTGTCCCTAACCTACAAGCTTAACCAAAAACAGGCTCTCTGATCACGGGTCTGTACATGCAGAAGGGGACCTTTAAAATCAGAGCAATTTCAATAACAATGAGATTGCTTCCAAAGCAGCACACCAGAAGTTCATACAAACCCTCCAACTCCAGTTCCTCCCTGGAGTGAGACATCAGGCAAAGAGGGAAGGATGCAGCCGGGCCAGAGCCCAGAAGAGGAATCTTTGCAGGGCTGCACTCTGTGTTAAAGGCAGATCTTACCTTTCATTCTCCGTGGTCTCTTCTTTTCTAGAAGAAACTTTCTAGACTCTCAGAGACCTCAGAACCACCCATCTGTCGAACGCGCTTCCGGCTCTGTCTGTCTTCATGGTGACTAAATGCTAGGCTTTGCTTCCTCACAGAAGGAAGCTTTTAGTCAAAACATGTGGTTTAAAGGAGCAATAGCCACCCTTGTTAAAACTATTTCACGGCCATTCAGAGGTATTACTTCTCTATGAAAGTTAAAGCTGAGCAGGAATGCAGCTCTCCTGTTCCGGAAATCAGCACAACGAAAACCAATGCTGAGCCAACGAGCAATGTTTCTTCCCTGTGTGCTGTCTGGCAGAAACTGCAGCCAGATCAAGGAAACACGTGATGTTTATAAATACAATATGGCTCATGTTGTCATAACCTCTCAATGACAGAAAAATGTGTAAGGAAAAGCAAGCGGCCACAGCTACGCAGCAGGAAAGATGAGATTTGCATCAGTCGAAAGCTGCCTATCTGATGTGCATGTTACTCTCCTGCTTCTGAAAAAAACAGAAGACCTGGAGCACAGAGGGAAGACATGCCAGACAGGCTCTGCATTAAAATCTGCTGGCTGGTTAGTCACGGCAGAAGCCATTCCTCATCAGCTGTGACACAGTCATGCTAAGGTACAGGTAAAAGAGGCACCTTTGAGCTCACTGAACATAACCGAGTCCCTCAGTGCTCACAGACACTTGCAACGATAGAGTGAAGGGAACACTTTGCGCAGCCTGGAGCCGATGAGAGAAACAACAGATGTTGATTTCAGCATCCATCCTTGGCTATTCCGATGTCCTGGTCAGCCAGGTCTGGAGTTTACAACATCTGTCTTGCTTTACTGTTACAGGTTCGGGAGCTGGAGAAAGTGTGATTGGTGGATAGAGCCAGCTCCACAGGCAAGGGGGGAGATCTGTGACATTCTATAACTGGGGCGACGCTCACTGTTGTAAAGCCATAAGTCTTAGGTTATAAGTTCGAAGATTTTTGAAACGGCAATAACCTGCTCCATCTAAAGGCAAAATTTGTCCTCAGGAATTGGGCATATAGCAACATGTTCTATCTTATTTAGATATTAATCTTATCACATTATTGTTTACCGGAGAGCTGGCTTACTTTTTTACCACAGGTGAGTGCAACTCCACGGACTCACTCTTTCGAGGGGGTGGGGGATAGAGAGAGGCTGACAAAAGTGCATTTCTCACCATCACTTACTGCATCTGAGAAAGCCAGACTTCCCTCCTCACCGTTACTCTCATCTTAACCTCCAGGGAAAATAGCCACTGTCATATTACCGTGATGGAAAGGAGAATACAGGGAGACAAGGAGGCATCTTTGTTTCTCACTGGGAAAGGGCTGCAAACCACAGACAGCCTCAGTTACAGGCCACTGTATTGACCTTAGTAGATAATGCATTACCTAAAAGTCTGACAGGAACATGCTGACCCAAGTAATATTGTCCGTGACTGCATTTAGTGAGACGCTATGCAGAATGGGATACTGAGAGAGCCACAGGGAACCTGAAGATGAATAGAATGGGGGACCTGGTCTTTGAGGAATGCAGGGTTCAGAAGAGCATATTGGTAAGTACAGCGTGGGCAAGAGAGAAGAGCATGCTAAGAGAATAAGGGGTGGAGGGGCACTCATGGAAAGTTCTAAGAAAGGACAATGAGGAAGAGAAAGGAAGGGGAAGGAAGGGTTTCATGAAGACAGTTGCTCCCAAGCTTGGTCTGCAGGAAAGGATAATGCATTAGATGTGAATATGAGCCATGGATGCTGAGGATGGAGAGGAAAAAGATGGCAGTGTCCCACAGAAGTGATCAAGAAGCCGGCTCTTGAGTTCTGCATCCAGCTCCACCTCTCACTAACTGTGTGGTAGTAAATGGGCTGACTAACTCTGCTCAGTGCCTCCCGACTCTGCCCCCACCCCCACCCCGCTTCTCTTTCTGAAAGTATGACAGGAAAATCAAATAAGAGTGAATATAATCAAAATACTTCAAAACATGGTGCTAGACACAGGGTTAGTGAATCGTGAGCATTAGTTTCTAATAACCACTGCTACTAAACAGGCAGAGGGGCCTGATGGCTCTTGGGCAGAGACCACAAACAAATGAACAAAGTAGGGGGTAGAATCTTCTGGTGCTACCATCTCTTCCATTCCTACAGCTTTATTTGACTCCTCCCAAACCCAGTACTTTCATCTCAACCAGAGCACAAGAGACACAAGAATTATGCACCTGGGCCATCTCCTCCTTGTCGTCCTTATAGAACTCTCTCCCCTTCCTTTTTTGTTTCTTTGTCTCTATGGTTATGTTTCGTGTCATTTTCAGAGACCAGGATGGGACAAAGTAAAAGAGGATGGCGCCATGGGGCGGATACGCAACTGTGCTAAGAAACCAAGCAAGTAGTACAATAAATAAATAAGAAATAATGTGTATGTCTTGACACCTTACTTGGAACAACATTTTCTAACTTGTAAAACTTGTGTGTAAATATCAAGGAAGGGTAGCTGGGACTGACTGCACCGACGATGAAAAGAGTAGGTACACGGTTGGTCCCCAGTATGTGCCGGCTGTATGAGTGGAAGACAGGCTTCTTTGGCCTCAGTTGTACCATCTGAAAAAAGCTGGAATCAGCACACCTATTTTGCAGAGTGGTTGACTTTCAACTTTGTTAAAATCTAAAGTACTTGGGCTGGAGAGATGTCTCAGTGGTTAAGAGCACCACCTGCTCTTCCAGAGGTCCTGAGTTCAATTCCCAGCAACCATATGGTGATTCACAACCATCTATAATGTGATCCGATGCCCTCTTCTGCAGATAAAGCACCCATATGCAATAAATAAACAAATCTTAAAAAAAAAAAAAAAAAGAAAAGAAAAAGAAAATCTAAAGTACTTTCCCATTTGCTTGCTCCACAGATATAGGAAGATCTATTGTTTGGCATCAGGAACAATGCCCCCCCCCCAAAATGCTATCAATGTCTGGACAGATACTGCAAAGAAACTAATACCACTCACATGAATTATTATAATCCTGTAAGGAAAAGAGAGCCAAGTGGAATATATGACAAGAAGAAGAAGAAAAGCAGTGAAATTAAAGAGAGAGGCCAGGAACAAAGCCAGCACACAAACTACAGCCTACAAGTGCCTGCACTCTTGCCGTGGGTGGGCCACAAATTTAATTCTAAGCTTTAGAAGAGCAACACAAAGAAGGAAAATGATCATGTACAAGATTCCAAGTGTCCATATGATAAAAATAAACTGGGAGAAGGGAACTATTCTTGGGAGTGAGAGTGGGGATATTTTTACAGCAGGTCCTCACTAAGGATGGAAAATGAACATCACAGCACATGTAAGTATTGTAGTACTCTCTGCCCTGGCTTACGGCCGCTCTCCACACTTACCACCCCGCCAGAAGCCACCACGGCTTCCAGGGAGATACAGAGGCGAACATATTATGGTCTGTGCCTTTAAAAGACATACTGTCTTCGGGATACGGTGACTAGGACCTAAAGTGTTAGGACAACACAACAATGCGAGTGCTTGCTCCTCAAGAGAAGACTGGCTCAGACAGCATTCCAAAGCTTTGTGCAGCGAGCAGCCTGTCATTTAGGCTCTAGAGGTAGTTTTTAATTCTAATTACTTTTTAGACATTTTACTATGGAGACTTTAAAACATAAAAAGGCAGAAAAGAATGTAAGAAACCCCTGTTACCATTTTATGCTTTTCAATGTTGCTTCCTCTAATGCTCTTTTTTCTTTCTTTTCTTTTCTTTCTTTCTTTCTTTTTTTTTTTTTTAATTGCATTGCTGGAGTGTTTTTAAAGAAAACTCGATTCACCATGTCACTTAACATGTAAACACTTTAGTGTGTTTTGTTTTTCTAAACCACCAACCTGTTATTCTAACCCATATAGTGGCCAGTTATCCCTTAATATCTTCTTCTGATTCCTAACACATGTTAAAACTTTCCAAAGAGCTTTAAAGATGGCTTTTACAGTTGGTCCTTTTCTTCTGGATCTGCTCACAGCCCCGCAGCACAGCCTTAAAATCCACAGCACTCCCTCCCACGCTCTGATGTGCGGATAGCTTGTTGGAGGAAGGAAGGAGACAACTGTCCTTTAGTATGTTAAAAGAGAACATTTGGTCCATCTTGTGTTGAGGGTTGGATTTTGGGGAGTGTTGTTGACCCCCTACCCCCATTCTGTTGGTGAGGACATCCAGACAGCATGGTGCAGGTGAATGATGAAGGCATGTCTGTTCAGCAGCATGGCAAAAAAAAAAAAAAAAAAAAAAAAAAAAAAACGAGAAAAGGAAATGGTCACGTGAGGAAGATGCTAAGCATGTGAGTGGCCTCACTTTATGATAACCATGGCTACTATAACTGATACAGTTTGGTGAACTAAATTAACACTTTTTTTGTTTTTTTGTTTTTGTTTTTGCATTGGCTCCTTCAGGACCCAGTCACTTCACTAGACCCCTAATAATCCACCTCTCACTACTGTGACATTTCTGGCCACATTTCTGACATGTAAGCCTTTGGGGAGCACACTCAAAGGGTAGCAGGAAGACATATATGGAGACATAGGGCACTCCAGACACCAGGAAGAGTAAACAATCGGCCTGGGAAGAGCTGAGAAGCTGTGCACTGGTGAGCACTGCAGTTAAGGCAGCAGAAGCGAGTGCTGCACCTTGACTGCGAAGCCAGCCCCCTGCATGCAATATCAACCACTTCCTCTAGCTAGACAACTGCATGATGCAAATGTGCGTTCACCAGCCATGAATATGTGGACTCACACTAATGTCCGACTCAACGTTTTGTCTTGAGGATGAAATGAAACAGTACTTGAAAGTGCCTAATAAAAACCCACAAACTGGCACTTACAGGAATATTAACACAGGTGATGGCCAAAGGGTTGTCTGTGAGCGACATGGGGAAGGGCTGGTGCGTGGCTGAATGTTTAGAAAGACAGTTCTCATGGAGAAGAACCACAGAGACAGAAGAAGGTGTCTGATCCCTTGACTGCGGAGTTACACGGGGTTGTAATCTACCAGTCGTGGGTGCTGGGAACTGAACTGGGGTCCTCTGTGAGAGCAGGACTTGCTCTGAACCACTGACCTATCTCTCCAGCCACAACCTCGATGTTTCCAAATCTTTCCTGCTCCCTTTCCTGAATGTGCAGTATGCACATGCGCAGGCACTCCCCATTTCAAGGAGGGAGAATCAAGAAGGTTTTTCTTTCGTTATTATATACTAGAAATACTGCAAGAAAATCAGCGTGACAATAACGGCCGAGAGGCTACACACCTGGGCTTGGAATTTCAGAGAGTGGATCTGAGAATACAATTCAAGGCGCATTCACTGGGATTACCGTGTTTCAACAGCAGTTAAAACAGGGACAAGATAAAGATCACAAGTTCAAGGTCAAACTAAGAGAAGAGACAATCCAAAAATACAAACAAAAACCAAAGAAGCTCAGAGTGCATAAAGCTCGCCTGAACACACGGAGGCCACTGGGGAGTAATGGGAAGGCCTACGGAATAAGGCAAGCTAGGTTTGAATGCAGGCAGAGAGGTCAGCCATGGTGTGGAATGGAAGCCATTGGTTTCTAAGGAGACCATTCCTCAGCATCAAACAGAAAGCTCAAATGGAAAACAACTGGGAAGTGGCAACCGACTTAGGTATTGGTAGCTAGTTTAAGATGCAGGGTTAATTCTGGGGAGTGTGTCCTCAATGCAAAGCTGGCAGTCGGCTGCCTTCGAGTAAAAAAACTAAAGACACATGAGTGAGAGCCACAGTAGGCTGAGAGCATTGCACCATGACAGCAGAGAATCATGGAAAATAATATCAATGCACACAAGAAATAGAGGGGCCCCAAATGATAAGACAGCCACCCATCAGGTTTAGTGAGCAGGAAGCCAGGGATCCTCTCAGAGAGGCACAAAACAGAACGGATGGCCTTTGAGGTCTACCTCAATTTGTGAAAAAGCACATGTAATTTATTCAGAAGGGCCTACTCCATATGGTGGGCCCAGTGCCCCAAACCTACCTGCTGTAAGGAACAAAAGCCACGTGACTAAATTAGATCGGGGTGCTTTACACCCACGTGGAAACAATCAGCGGGCTCGGGAGTCCAGTTAGGTATGTATGGTTCTAGCCAAGAAGAACAAGACTTGTCAGACCGAGAGGCCTCAGCAGTGCTCAGCTAGATGGTGAGTGAAAAACTAGCTGCCTGCTTCCCCACCAACATAAATTCCATGCGCACTCAGAGGCCCATAACCTCAATGCTTTGGTCTGACTTGCTTCCTGGGCAACACCAGCCTATCATAAAACCGCCCTGGGAGGACTGCCTGTAAACTGCAGACCCACGAGCTTACATTTCTTCTGACTCAAAGGCAAGGTATTAAAGTCCTTGTTTAAGGAAAATCTCAGAGGTCACTGCAGAAGCCAGGCATTGCTGCTTCCAATCCATGCCTTTTTCATCTTTGCGCTGGTTGGTGAGCAGTGGGCAGCCTGTAGGCCTGGCCCAGGCTGTGTCTGGGGCTGGTGAGTGGAGTCTGGTGACATCAGGGGCGGAGTCCGGTGACATCAGGGGCGGAGTCTGGTGACATCAGAGGGGATGCTGGGATAACGCATGTGAATGGTTATCATGAGATTCTTCCATGGCCACAGTCACAATGCCAACACCCAGGAGGATGCAGTGTTCCTTGGCCTACCCGTGCGGCTCGGTTTAGTCTATGATAACAACTGACACTTGCTCGCTCTCTTTCTTTCTGCTCTTCACCACACACAGTGAAGTCTCACAGCTGGACTACAGGCAGGGCAGAGCCAAACCTCCAGCCCTTTCCCAGCACAGCAGCCATAGTCATCGGGAGAGAAGAAAGATCAACCAACTCCCAGAGCCCAAAGACGAGGCTCTGAAAAGTGTCCGCATCTTTAAAGAATCTGGGAATATGGTCTAAGTTATAAACCTCAGACAAGATGTTTCTGAAAGAGCCTTTTGAATCTCTCATTCCCAAGTAATCTTTGCTAAAATACAAGGCCATTTCTGCTAACTACATTGTGAATACTTGTCCCTCATCCGAGGGGAATGACAACCCCACCTCTCTCTCTCTCTCTCTCTCTCTCTCTCTCTCTCTCTCTCTCTCTCTCTCTCTCTCTCTCTCTCTCTCACACACACACACACACACACACACACATACACGGTATCTGAGGTAGGCTGTGACCAAGCCAGGAAGGAGCCACTTATATTTTATCCACAAGCAAAAACTGAAGGTCTTTACTGGATTCCTGAGCAAAACTTCTGCATATTAATAGGGGGCTTGGCATATGGTTAACATTTCATGTTCCTGGTCCCCACCACAGATCCTGTGTAGGCACCACATCTGCTTAAGAATTAAAACAGGTGTCCTCCTTAGGCCGACACAGGGCTCCCAGAAACGACGGTGCGGTGCCTGTCTGGGGAAGGGCACTGCTAACAGAAACAACTCTTGAGAATGTCAGAACTGCAGGGGGGGGGGGGGGGGGGGAGGCTGGCGCAGCAAAAATAAAGATATTCAAGTGCCAAAGACTTATGTATGCTCCTCAGAAAGAGCACAGCAGGCTTGAATAAGGGAGGGTCTCATTACGTCCACCTAAGTTCTGTTACCAGCATGGCCCACGGTTGTCATATGGCTCTGGCTTGCATTTCAAGTGTAGCTGCCTAAGAACAAATCTCAAAAGTCTAGATTTTTCTGAGGAGCACTGCAGCTTTTTTTGGTTCTAAGCATACACTAATTTTTACATTGTTTGGTGGGGGGGGTAGCTGGAGGACATAGTGGGCCTTTCCCTCCAAAATGGTGGGTGCTGGTCCCACTGTACTTTCACTCACATTATAATTCAGACTTTCGTGGAAATCCTTCCAGAGCCCTCAGTGGAATCTTCTGACCCCTTTCTTGGTTTTAAAGTCGTATACCCCACATGAAAGGCAGGGCTGTGGTCCTCCATAGGGTCTGCACCCCAATGCCCCACACATATGATTTAGGTTACAAGGAAAGGGACATTAAGGCTACAGTCCAGCCTACATGAAAATAGGATTTTGGCAGACTGTTAGATAGGCTCACATTAATTTCAAGTGTCATTTGCCAATGGAAGCAGGGCTAGAGGGATATCATATTACTGGGATTGAAGATAGGGTTACAAATCAATATGAGAAAAGGACATACGTGCGCGCGCACACACACACACACACACACACACAGACTCTTTAAAAAAGAATTCAGCTAGATTGGTCAGCCTTACTTAGACCTCTAAGACTCATGCCCTCTCCAGCCTCTGACATATATGGCTGTGAATATGTGTTGCTTTAGTACACTAAGTTTGCCATCACTTGTTACAGCAACAAAAAGAAACTCATGTACAATGCAGGGAAGCAGCGAGCAACTCACTCTCTCAAAGTCTAATAGGAAATGGTGCCTAGATTTCATTGACGATAAAGAGTATTTTCTAAGTTGAACTCCAGTGTCTTGTAGGTATGTTTGTATACACATTTGTACATGTTGGGGAAGGGATGCACTTTGAAAAATTAAATTTTTTGTTCCTGACCTTTATTTTAGGTAGACACATCCCTTCGCAGAGGACTTGTACTAATGCCATCTTCAGACTCATAGTTTGCCTGTATTTTTTTTCCAAATATCCCTGCTCATTATAAATATTTGGGTAATCTCCTGAGAGGACCTAAATCTAGAGAGCTCAGCTTCCCAATCATGTAGGTATTTGTAATCTGCCCTCGTCGTGGTTCAGAGAAGATTTGGTAGTATTTACTAAGAGCAAGCGGGCGCCAAGTTAGCAAGAGAGCAACCAGATAAGGATATTGGCTCCCCTCAGAACAAGAATTGCTTTTCCATTCAGATCATGCACTTTTTTTTGGTTTGTTTTGTTTTTACTGAGGGGGAAATATTGTGACAGATTTTCTAGGAGAGCTAATGCATTGCAGAGCAGGCATACCCATATGGAAGGCTTTCAAGATATCTTTGGTTGTTGGGAGTGATGGTTTATTTCAACCCTGTGCTTAGGGTTGTGGATACAGAACAGCCCAGTGAAAGCACACTTGCTAGCCTTTGGGGGACCCTGCACTCCATCCTAAGGACCACTAAAACAAGCAATTAAAGGAATGAAAATAAAAATTAAGATCCATGCTTAGAGAATGAAGGCAGAGCCCGCCCCATTCTGATCCCTTTGCTCCAAACGACCAGGCATCTTACTGTTTTACCAATGAGCAAATAACAAGTCACCAGACGAGACGAGCAGCATGAATCGGGGAAGCGTGGTAGTGGGGTGTGGGAAGGGACAGAGGGAGCTGGGAAGACAGTCAGAAGTGGAGCAGCGGTACTCACCCTCATGTCTCCGTTCACGGCTTTCGCCACGTGGTTAAATGCATGTGAAGGGTCCTTGTTATACACTTTGAGAAGGGATCTGTCTTGGATATTCCTGGAATCAAATACATCCATCACTATGGCAGACGAAAGGAGCCTGACTCTGGCCATTTCCTCTCCCTGTCCTTAACCATCAGGCAAAAGAACACAGGCAGACACACTGGCGATAGTCTACCACGAACTAGACAAAAAGCCCTTTCATCATACCAAGGGCAAAGATAAATAAGGAAAAGAAGAAGAAAAATGACGCTGGCTTTTCTTCCCTCTTCTTGTTCTTAAGGAACAAGTTATTCCTGCAGCACTTACGTCCACCCATATCAGGTAGCAAGAAGCCGCTTTCAAGCTGCACAGTGTGGAAAGCTAACATTCAAAAGCAGCAGAACTCCAGCACTTACAATGCCTTCAAGAGACTTGGTTAATATTTAAGTATTTAATTGTTTACTTTGCCTAAACACCTGGTTTCCTCCTTATCTAATGAATGTACACATAAAAAATGATTTTTTCCCCCTTTCAAACATGCTCAGCAAGGGAAACAAAATGTGTACAGAATGTAGGGGAAAAAAAATATCAAACAGATCAAACCCAGTGTATTTAACAATGCGTTCTTCACCTCCCACAGTGCATTTTTTAAAAATACTTTTCTCCATACAAATTGAAGCACAGAGAGTCTTCTCAGCTCTTGATCTCAATTGTTAGAGGCAAGAAATCAGACTGCAGGAGAGGGCAGGGGTCCCACATCCTGCTCAAAGCCTACCTACAACTCACATGAGAGTGGCCTGTATAGGCCTTCTCTTGCCTCGGGTTCCTCTGTATACACAGGTCACCTGCAGCCCGCCCCCCCCCACCCCCAGCCCTTCTACACAGGGGTTCCATCCAGTGCTGGCTGGATCTGAGGGTGGGGGTGGGGGTAGGGGCAGGCAGACAATTGCTTTCTTGTAGGTGTACTTGCACTGAGTGGGCTGACACACCCACCGGGATCCTTGGGTTATGTTTGTGCTTTAAAGTGAAGTGGAAGGTTCTTTGGACAAGCCTTGTTTCTCTCTAACTATCCGCCAGTCATTGCTTTGAAGCACCAACGAGTCCTGGCTTGCGTGGCTGCTTCATGATTCAAGTAGCTCATTAGAAGTCAGCTTGGGGGAGCAAGCAGCCCTTTTACCAAGGGGGAACAGATACAGACGAGGCAGGGAGAGAGCCAGGAGGATGTAGGCAGTGGCTTAGGAAAAGAACCCAGCCTCTGGCTAGCAGACATCATGTGTGTGACATGTGACAAAGCTGGGACTCTCACTCGCCATGAGGAAGGCTTACTGCGGCTGTAAAGGTATTTAAAATAGACTAGCTTGGCTTGTGATTAACTTAGAAACATGTCCATCCCGAGGTGAGGCAACAGTAAAAGGCCACACTGCATTGGTGGTGACATTTATCATCCTGCATTCTGACCTGAACTCTTTCCGGTGCCTCCCTAAGGGGAAAATATGAAGCCAACATGGTAATGAGCTAGTCAAATGGCTAGCAAATAGGCTCTGACGTCTAGAACACAGAAAGATAAAAAAAAAAAAAGGAAAGCTCATGACTTCAGAAGAGCAAAGCCATCGTCTTTAGTTAACACTTACTTGATAATTCTTTTGTTTTTTAATTTATCACATAATATTTACGGTAAAAAAAAATTTCTCCCACTAAACTTAAATATAATTGAAACATCTTATGTATAAAAGCTAAAAGTCAAATAGTACTCTGGGGAGCATGTATAGGATCATTTTGGATAAACATTATATCTTGGACACTTTTAGGCTCATTTTTCACATTTAAATTAAAGAAATTAAAAAGCAAACTAAGAAGACAAAATGGCAGGCTAAGGGCCAAGAAGTTACCATTATTGCAATAAAATAACAAACAACACAGAAATATATTTGAGAATTATTAGGGTGTGTGTGTGTGTGTGTGTGTGTGTACGGGGTGCTATAGACTAAAACCCAGGCCTTAATCCTGGCAGGCTTTTCTCTTGAGCAATACCCTCAAATCATCAGTGTTTAAAAGCATCTCTTTCAATAAGCATTGCTTATATAGTCGTTTTATCAGCTGGATTTCCCTAGAGGAAGACCATGACCAAAGAATGCAAAACCAGGCCCAAGGAGCCTGGAAAGGCTCTGGAAAACTGTACATCACGGCAGTATGTGGTTTATATAGGCTGAAAGTAAGCACACCCCAGTCACTCCCAGTTGCCCCCTGACAGCCTATTGCTGCTCCTCAATGCCTCCACCTGTAAGCGAAGAAATACAAGTTGATTGCCTTGAAGTGGTCTGTCCACGTAAAAATACCACATGGCTTTATATTATTAGAAGTATATGTTTCAGGGCTGGAGAGATGGCTCAGAGGTTAAGAGGACTGGCTGCTCTTCTAGAGGTGGTGAGTTCAATTCCCAGCAACCATATAGTGGCTCACAACTACCTATAATGAGATCTGTTGCCCTCTACTGGTATGCTGGAACACATGCAAGCAGAATACTGTATAAATAATTTTTTTTTAAAAAAGCATATGTTTCAAACAGGATGTGATTATCTCAGGTTTAAGTTCATGTTTTGTAATTTTTTTTTAAAAAAATGACAGCTTGATTAATAATTTATCTAAAAAAAAAGTATGACTTTTCAGTTATCATAAATATTTAAACCTGTTTTCCAAAAGCAGGAAGTTGCACAACAGATGCAGCACCTTTATAGCTTGGGGCAGGTGTCAAATTCTGAAAGCCCTAAATTACTCATACACCCTGGCACGTCTTGGTACGTCATCCAGGGTTCACTATTAGATATGGATCAGCTTGCATTAGTGTTCTTCAGGCATAATTTTACAAAGTGCTACTCATTACTTCCGTAATGACAAAACAGGGGAGCCGGCTATCCCCAGCGTAGGGAGCAGAAAGCCTGAGTCCTGCCCCTCCTGATTTGGGCTGAGCGTATAAACAACCAGGATTGGTGTGTGTGTGTGTGTGTGTGTGTGCGCACGCACTTAGTTTATAACTGGCTGTGTGCTCTTGAATAAAACCCTTACATTTAATACACCTGAGTTCTTGGTCCCATAAGATTAAAGGGTTATATTAGACATTATATAATTGTTTGACTTCTGAAATATTTAGCGGTTATACCAGCAACTGCTTGTTTATATGGATTGAAATTCTTCTTGCCTGATTATTTAGCTGGGACAGATCAGAAGGGTCCCTTCGTTCTATAGACAACACCACTGCAGCTAATGGCATGGCTTGTGTCTGCTTGCTGCTAGCATTCCCGTGAATGTATCCAACCAGGTTTCCTGGAGAAAGCCTAGGTGGCAAGAGGCATCCTTGAGTAAAAGATGGCTCTTTTAGGAATGGAACGTGAGTGAAGCTGCTCCTGTGGCCACCGAGTCTGCTATTTCACTGAGACCGTGTGATGCGTAGGTGAACACCCAGTAGGATAGCGACCTGAAACACCAACAGGTTCTGTAATGGGAGAGTGCTGTATGAGGGATTTTGACATATCCAGTCTTAAGTCTGTCCTTAGCTCTTGGCATTTCTCTGGGCTTTAGGTTCCTTGGCTTTGAGATGGAATGCAGTACTGGATCATGTGTGTCCTTTTCAGCTATGATACAGGCAGAGCTAGTAACACATTCAAAGGCTGACCTGAAAGAAGTCTGTTGTCATCTTTGTATTTAACTAGAGGGTGGATTCCCACCAGGGTGCGGCAGTCCTGCCAAATGTGATGACTGGGCTTTCTCCACCAGGATGAGGAGGAATTCGGGCTGAGCACAAGGGCTAGACATCCAAGATGGTGGCCAATGGCCCTCAAAACAAAATAGGTGGTGACAAACACACTCCAGGAAACTACTTACCTCACATCATTTAGCTCATAATAAACATTTCTACTCTCGTCTTTGATGTAGATGGCAACACTGGGCGACTCCAGCATTTTCATGGTGAGCTGCTGTGGAAAGGCACTTACAAAGAGGGCGCGGATGGTGTCCGCGCTTGTGATTTCATTCGGCATCCGCAGCTGTTTGGTTTCATCTCCATACTGGAGGTAGAGGACACCTGTGCACAAAGGGATACATGGTTATCGTCTGATGGATCAAGCGCCATGGGCTGCAGAGCATAAGCTAAGCCATTTCTGTCGGACCGCAGTTATAGATGTTCAGGACAAACTTGAGAAGCAAGTCATGGGGGATGCTCACTGGGAGCCTCCACAGAAGGCACAATGTGGTTATCATGTAAGCACCCAGTTTTCTTCTTTGGAATCCAGGCGGGCAGGTGTGAAACAGGCCATTTCCTTGCTCTTTTAGAATCAACAGGACAAGGAGCTAACCTTGTCACCTATAGCAAAAGAAGGTATATTTAGGAGTCTGACCCTGCAGAGTTCTTTTTAGCATGCATTTCATTAACTGGGACATAATCATTATAGCAGTGCGTAAGACCCAGAGCTCGACTTAGCAGTCTATTCAGAAACACTTCAAGTGGAAATGGTAGCAAGCGTCTGTGGTTTCAGTACAGCTATTGAATGTTTATATCATATTAACACGCCCCACCCCCAGACCAAGAGCCTGGCACCTGGAAATACCACATAAAAATGGGACACGTTGTTAACCACACAGACAGTCACTGAATGTCAGAGCTCCAAGGGGGCATATCCTATGTCTTGTCCTGGCCCATTAGCCAGCGTGGTGCAAGATGAAGACCTGACACTTCTAGCACACTGGATTTGTCTTTCTGATGCATTAGGTTTGAGGATGTCCCCTCACAGAACCCAAACTTGAGGACTTCAGCCCAAGGCCAGAAGAGGTCCCATGTGGAAGAACAGGTGTTGGAGGGATGCTTTTGTGCACTGTGTAAAGATTATCCACGCATACTCAAATGCTGATCTCTATGCGTGTGCAGATCTGATTCAGGCTGGACTTTGGCAGTCATTTTTTAGGAAGCATCTCCTGTCTCAATGTTTTGTAAGCATTTTTCTCCATCACCTTCTGATTGGTCAAATAAAGAGCTGAGCAGCCTATAATAGGGCAGGAGAGTTAAAGGAGGACTTTTAATCCCAGTGAGAGACTCTCAGGTGGGAACCAGTGGTGGCAGTTGCCACCAAGACAGAGATGAAGCAGGAAGTGCCAGGCCGAGACTAAGATGACCGGTAATGGGCCATGGAGCTGGGAAGTAGGCCAGGGCAGAATTGTCAGGTTAGAATGGCTATCTGTCCACCTGCAGTGCCTGAAGCTTTTAATAAATATAAAGGTCTCTGTGTCATTATTCAGAGTGAGGGCGCACGCTGAAAAAACCTTCCATATTAGAATGGGAACCCTGTCTGACTGCTCCTGCAATGCACCCTTGTGCAGCTGGGAACACTGGATGACCGACCATCTTGGTTGTGGACTCCCCAGCCAAGTGACAGAAAGGACATGTCCTCACCAAGCACTGCTACAATTGCAGAGTCCTAAACCAGTACATGACAGTAGTCGTAGTCTCAAGCTACCGTTCCTGCTACTGTGGTCTGAATATCAAATGTCCCCACAGGGCTCATATGTTTGACGCTTGCTGCCCAGCTGGTGGCACTTGTTTGGTTAAGTCATGAAACCTTTAGGAAGGGGGAGCCTTGCTGGAGGAAGTGCATCATTAGGGACAGGATCCGAGGTTTTGTAGCCTGGCCCCATTTGCTTTTCCCATCTTTGTTTTGTGTGGATGGAATGTGATCGCCCCGTGTCATGCTCCTGCTAGACCACCTTCCTTGTCTGCTGCCATGTTTTCTCTCACCATGCTGGACTCCAACCCCTGGAACTCTAAGCCAAAATAAACCCTTTCTCTCCTAGTTTTGTTTCTGTTTTGGGTCGGGATATTTTACCCTATCAACCGAAAAGAAACAAACACATTTGCCTTCATCTGCTATTTGGTCACGGATAACTGAACCACTAAATCAAAGCGGTCGAGATGTCATCTTGATCCTAGTGGTTGTGTATTTGTGAGAGGCTATTGAGGAGTGGACGGCCACTACCTGGGAGATAGTGGGAAAAGACTGAAAAGGGAACAGGTGGCTTCCAGTTAAATATGGCATCTCACGCAACAAACGTACCCTCTAGAAATTCCACTGAAATGGTAAAAAAAAGTAAGAAAAAGCACACATCAAAGATTAACAGAAGGAAAAAGGAAAGGTACAGAAGAGAAAAAGCTAACACTGATAACGCCAAGGGAAGAACTCATTATGAAGTGAGTAGGCCCAAAGAGACCCGTGAGTGCCAGCCTCCTTTAGAAGATGGGTGTACAGAGCTTGAAAGATGAGGCTTGACTCAACTTCATTGTCCACCATGGGGAAGATGTGTCGTCTATCTTTCCCCTCCCTCGCCACTCAGAGAAGGAACTCCTCACTGTGTTCATTTTGCAAGACAGAGGAACTTAGTTGAAGATTGGCTTCTGGCTGGTCGGGCTTACAGGACAACACTAGTGGCATGCTGCTGTACTGTAGGGACCGGGGCCCTTCCTTAGAAAGACGAATGGTCACCTTTTTCTAGACAGGGATTCTCTGTGTACCCTTGGCTGTCCTGGACTCACTTTGTATACCAGGCTGGCCTTGAATTCACAGAGATCCACGTGCCTCTGTCTCTGCAGATGTTGGGATTACAGGCGTGCGCCACTACTATGCCCAGCTGCATGTGAGATTTTCATCGGCATCTACCTTCCTAGAAAAAAAGGTTGTGTAAAAAGAGCAGGAAAAGTAAAGACTGTTTTATACATATATTTGCATATATTTGCATATATATGCATGTATATGTGTGTGTGTGTGTGTGTATAATGATTGTCTTTTCCCTCCCTGAAACTAAGGTTGATGAGACTGCAGAGTCAAAGGATACATGAAATGCCTAACGTACTAAAGCTCGTCATTGATACATGGAAGAGGACAGGCTGAAGGTTCCCAGGTTTGGGGAGAAGCCAGAGAGGAAAAACCAGGCATCAGAAAGATGTTATCTTTCTCCACATCAACCAGGAGCCAAAGGACAATAGAACAGCCCTTATGAAAATCCAGCATGGGAGCTGGAGAGATGGCTCAGAGGTTAAGGGCACTGACTGCTCTTCCAGAGGACCGGGGTTCAAATCCCAGCAACCATGTGGCAGCTGACAACTTCCTGTAACTCCGAGATCTGATATTCTCATATAGACATATGTACACGCAAAACACCGATGCACATAAAGGTAAAAAAATTTAAAAAGCAAGAAAAACATGGAAAATATAAAAATGAAGAAAATCAGGTGCAATGTACTTCCCATTGAAGTTTCTACCCTTCCATACCATCAGCTAGGTGTCAATTAGACCCTCATCTTATCAGTGAGGGTCCCTAGATACCTCATCTAGACCTTCAACACCCATTGTTGCATATTATTGTGTATCCCATCCTCATTTTCTTTCTGTTCCTTATCTTCTCTCTCCAGGTGCTACAAATTCCTATCTTAATTCTTGACCTCAGCTGGTGCGGCTACCAGCTGGGTACACATGGCCAGTTATGGAACGTGACAGTTCAGAGAGGATAGGAAATGATGTCTTTGCAAACAGAAGGGAGTGGTGTTCTCACACTTGGTTCTGGAAAGGTGTTTACTCTTGACCCTTTAGCTAGAGGAAGACTCAAGAGAATAGAGATTTTATAAAATAGTTATTAATTTTATATTCTTAGGTATACACACGTGTGTATGGATGGGTTTATGTGCACAGTGTGCATGCAGGAGCCCACAGAGGCTTAAGGAAGAAGGTGGCTGATTACCTGGAACTGGGTGATGGGAACCAAACTTGAGTCCTCTGAAAAAGCAGCAAGCTCTCTTAACCACTGACCCCTCACACCAGCCCCAACAGTAGGAAGGGTTGTTGTTGTCGTTTTGTTTTGTTTTTTATCTTTGTTCTTCATAATTATCTAAGTGCCTATTATATGTCTTTTCTTTTCCCACTTTTCACGTGTGTGGTATGTGTACGTGTGTGTATACATAGATGTGTGTGTGTGTGTGTGTGCGCGCGCGCGCGCGCACGCACGCGTGTGTGTGTGTGTGTGTGTGCATGTGTGTGTGTGTGTGTGTGTGTGTGTGCATGTGGAGGCCCAAGGCTGATAAGGGCAGTCATCCTTGATTTCTGTTCTACATTATTCACTGAGACAGGGACTCACAATCAAAGCCACAGTACACTGGTGTAACTAGTCTTGGCACACTTGGTGTAACTAGCTGGCTCTGGGCATTCCCTGTCTCTGCCTCTGGGACACACTCAACAGCTGAGCCACCTCCAGCCTCTACTGCAGGTTCTTCATAAATATATACTGAGTGAATGAACACACATCTAGTAGTTATCTTAAGAGGACTTTGGGCCAGGGGCCATCTGAGCTGTAGACTCTAGAAAAAGAATACTTAGCCTCATGGCATCTCACTTGTAAATTAATATAAACTTGTCCCGAATCATCTTCGTGTGGCAGGCATGAGCAGTCCTGTTACTCCTCACTGCCCGTCCCATGTCAGCTCCTCATGGAAAGAGTTCTCCTGGGCACCTATGAGGCCACAAGTTCCTTTGAGTGCAGAGAAAAATCTCTTAAGCCTGTCTGATCACAGATTGTGAAGTGTTTTGCTACAAATGAGAATTATGGTGACTGTCCCATGGGTTAGTTAGCTTAAACCATAAGAAAAGGCTACAACCATTTCTAAAGGCTGGGCCTGCAACAATTCCCAGGTGAGGCCTCTCTAGAACCGCCTTGCAGCAGTTCAATAACATAGCCTTGCCACCCCAAAGGGCCTGGTTTTCATCTCCACATCTGCAGTCTGTATGTGTGTGTGCTTGAAATAGAATTTAAAGACTTTGGAGTGGAAACAAATTGGGCCTAAACTCCAGTTACCTCAGGTCTGGCTGGTGCAGCTGCCAGCTGGGTATACATGTCCATTTAGAGAACGTGACAGTCCAGAGAGCATGGGACCGATGCCTTTGCAAACAGAGGGGAGTGGTGTTCTCACACTTGATTCCAGAAAGGTATGTAGAGATTCTTAAACTCAGAAGGAATTCTCTTAATATATGACGGCATTTTATTGGCACAGTGATAAACTCAACCTACATGCCTTCAGCCGGTCAGTGCTGGCTGCTCCACATTCACGGAGGATGCCTTTGGGCCATGCCTTTGCAAACAGAGGGGAGTGGTGTTCTCACACTTGATTCCAGAAAGGTATGTAGAGATTCTTAAACTCAGAAGGAATTCTCTTAATATATGACGGCATTTTATTGGCACAGTGATAAACTCAACCTACATGCCTTCAGCCGGTCAGTGCTGGCTGCTCCACGTTCACGGAGGATGCCTTTGGGCCATAATCTCACTTTGCATAAAGACGAGAACAGTTGAATTATGGGATATCTGCTGCCTGTCAGAAATGAGGCAGGGATTCCACCCCATCAGACATCATCCTTGTCAAATTATAAGGATTCCTTCCTACCAGACAGCATCCTTGTTCAGGCGGTACTGTGGCCCCATTTCATGGTATGGAAATATTAATAGATGCTCATGAGATTCAAGCAGCTTCCCTTGAAGTTACGGCAACTAGTTAAACTACAAACACAGCTCCATTCTGCGGCCCCTGTGGACCCCAGTCTTTGAAGTTGCTGCTTCTGAAATTCTGCACTCAGTCTTGCCCATCCCTTCTCTGGTCATCAAGTGACCTGAGCTGGCTTTACATCTTTCGAATGACCAGGTGGCTTGCAGATCAAGTCAAGCATACTGAGGGTGATGGGAGAAGAAGAGTCCATCTTTAACCCAATTGATGGGGATGCAGACACATAGAAGGAAACTCTACACTCACGGGTGCGCTGGGAGGTTAATGGGAACTAGGAGCCTCAGAAAGTCACACCAGGGTTCTGTAATGAACCTCAGAATATTGGGAGTCCTTTTTTAAAAAAATCTAAAAAATTAAGATTGCTCCCACCTCGATGGCTTTGAAAACTAACTCACTGTGGATTTTATCCAAGAATCTTAGTCACAATAAAACAAAGTACACTTGGCAGGCCATTTCTGTGCCATTATAGATGTATCTTTACTGTCTTCCGAATGTGGGGTAGATTATAAACTGTGGAGTTCCAGAATGTGAGGTAGATTATATATTGTAATAAAGTATCTAAGGATATTCACAATGTGACTGAAGTCATCCTGCCTTCCCAGGAACTATGAGGATGCTAGACATACTGTCATGAGCAGTCAATCCAATGAGCCACCAACTTATCTTGGCTTTCTTGTCCATACTTTGCCAATGCTGCACACACACACACACACACACACACACACACACACACACACACACACACACATTCTCTCTCTCTCCCCATCCCCCACCATCTACACTTCATTTGAATAAGCTTCCTTCTCTATGTTCATAAGACTTGTTGCTCTGGTGATAAATACCTGAGAAAAAAAGAACTTAACAGGAGAAAATTCTAATTTGGCTCATGACTTCTGAGGTTGCAGTTCATTGTAGCAAGGGAAGCACGGCAGAGCCAAGCAGCTTACCTCATGACAGTCAAGAAGCAGAGAGCATGTGCGACCACAGGCTTTCTCTTTCTTCCTCTTTTATTCCAACCAGCCTACATAGAGAATAGGGCTTCCCACATTCACCAATCCTCTCTGAAAATACCCTCCCAGACACAACTAGATACATGTTTTACTAATCTCCCAGGCACTCTTTACCCTAAGGAAACTGACACTCAAGACCAGCCACTTACAGTCCCCCCTGGCCACACCCCACAGAACTTCCTTGTGTGTTGAGGAATTAGCTTTCTTCACAAACATGCTTGCCTTGTATTTTATTGAAATTGCAGGCATGGCCCTCACTTCTGCACTATGGTTGCTTGTATACAAGGCAGTTTCTCTCACCAGATGGTAATACACAATACAGTGTGAAGTACCTCGCAGACGCTCAAATGTATTTACTTTAAACGAATTCAATTCTCCCTTACAGCAGTTGTGTTCCTCTCTGCGCGCTTGCCTCCTGGAATGACAACACATCCATCCTAGGGGGCATTCTCCTCAGGAGAGCGAAGTTTCCCAGCTCCTCCAAATGTGCTTTAAGATTGTGCAAGTCACAAATCACTATATGCATGACCAGGGGCACAGGCCAATGTCTTGAATACATGACGAGCTTTCGTAGTCATTCATGAAGGGAAAGTGTGTTTTCAACTCATGAAAATTATTAAATGGAAAGCAGGAAGAGCATTTTTAACATCTATGAAATTAACAAATGGATTTACAATAAAATCAGCAGTACCAAGAAAAATTTAAAAGATATTCTCATACTTCTGCTGGATAGGCTCTTTGTAAACATATATTCAAAATACCCCAATATGCAGTTTCTGTTAATAATTTCAACTCTGCACATTTAGGCACAAAGGTGTTCTTACCACGGATCGCAAATTATCAGATCAGTATGGATAAGGGGGAATGTCCAACCACAAGGGTTGATTGGATAAATCAACTCAATAAATCAATCTACTCACTGGGACCCTGCTGTTTTACAAAATGTCTAACAGCATATGGTGTTGAACAAGAATTTATCTTTTGTTAAGTGACAGATAATAAAGCATAAAACAAAATGGAAAGGAACCAAAGTTATGAAAGTTAATTACTTTGATAGGGAATTTTTTTTTTTTTTTTTTTTTTTTTGAGACAAGATTTCTTTGTGAAGTCCTGGCTATCCTGGAATTATCTCTATAGACCAGGCTATCCTCAAACTCACAGGGATCTACCTGCCTATGTTTCCAAAGGTGGGCACTACTACCACTCAGCAATAAAATTTAAATTTACATGAATTGAGGGGCCTCTTTAAGAATAAAAGCATAAAGTTAGCTATGAAAATGAACATTCAATTGTGGAGCCTGAACCTTGGTTTACTTGTCTCTTGTTGCCTATTTGATTGCTATGTGCTAAAATGCTAAAAGTGCCAGAAGGGCCCGCCTGAACTCCATTATGCTTTTCTGCATGCCAGTTATAAAACAGGATTTGGTTTAATCACCATTCATGGCCCCTTGCTCACATTCAAAGGGAATGACCAAGAGACTAACACAGACTTGCCTAAGTGCAGACATTCCTTAAGCCAGAAGGGATCAGCCCTGGTTGCCTGATTATAAAAAACCTCTTAGTAGAATTGGTAGAATGTAAGTTGATGTCAGCGTGGAGGAGACAGTAGCATTTAATCCACGTGAGACTGGATTATGGTTAGCACATCCGAATGTCCTTTAAGAAGTGCTATCATTAACCATTTACAGAAAAAGGTACTTAGATGTTGTAGACACTGAAGAACCAGCTTCATTCACTAGACAAGCCCCTACCACGTGCCAGCTCTCTTGCACAACCTCGAGTACACAAAATAATGCAACCCCAATCACAATCATAATCATATTAGATTTAGATAAAGGCTAAGAGAAATACAATACACTTATAACTTAAAAAAAAAATGGTTTAAGGATTTAGTTCATTCCACCAAAAACTTTCAAATGAGCTCAGTGTTCAACGATAAAATGTTAGAAGCCTCATCTTTTTTATTGGGTTATTTTGTGTGGGTGTGACTATTAGATTAGAAGAGCTAACTTGTGCAGTTAGTGCAGGAAAAAGAAACAAAAGACACGTGGTGCTGAAAGGGGCACCAAGAGGAATGCCAGGAGATGGAGAGGCCTGAGGAGGACGAGGAAGGTGGCGCGTTACTAGAGCTCATGAGGACTCAGTGTGGACGAACGATGCTGGAACAGTTCAGAAACACACAGCAACCCAGATGCTAGGAAAACAAAGAAGACTGTTAAATAGAACAAGTCATATCTAACAACACTGGCAGTTCTGAGGGACACCGATAAGCAGGAGGCAGGAGGCCTTACTCCACCCTGTATCAGCTACTAAAACACTGTGGTCTTTGGCATGGAACAAATGAGATTATGGAAGGAAGGCAGCAGGGCCCAGGGAGGGAGAGTTTTATGAAGGCCTGAAATATGATAGGAGTGGTTCTGAAACTCATGAGGAATGTCGATTCAATAAATAGTCCCAGAAAAAAAATCGGTTTTCCATACGGTGAAAGTAAAATACAGCCCTTTCTTATGCCATAAGCAGAATAAGTTCCTGTCAGACTAGAGATCTATAAATGAGGAAAAACTATCAAACTTTTAAAGGCCAGTAACACAGGATGGAACATTGTAGTATACTGACATAAGGGACTTTAGGAAGAAAAATAAAACATAGAGGAAGACATGGTTTTAATATCCCATATTAAAATTAGCATTTGGTTTTACAGGAGATGCTGAAAATCAAAAAGACGAACCACACCCTAAAAGAAGATATTTATAAATCAACACAAAATTTTTAGCAAAATAGAAAATGGGTAGTAATAGACTTTTAAAATGAAAATAAATAAGCAAGTCAATGAAGAAGAAACTCCCCAGGCAAATCAACGCTAAAATGTTCACTATAATGAAATATATAATTTGAAATGAAAACACTGGCATACTATTTTATACCCATCAGGGAGGGAAAGCCAGAGAATCTAATGGCCTCATGGTGAGGGTACGAGAAAATGGCCAGTGTGAGAGAAAATTCACCCACTCCTTTGGGGAGAGTTAAGATGTATGTCCTGTACGTGGCTATGCCTTTGATGTCTATCAAAGACCAAAACACCCTTCAAGTATAAGCTCTGTCCCAGGAAACCCACTGTAGCTCCATTTGGTTGTGTTTGTTCTTGGTGGTGCGGTCACACAATGGAGTATTAAACAGCTGCTGTAATGAAGAAGAATCATGCCTGTCCACAGAGGTATATCTCAGCAACGTAAAGGTGGATGGCCACAGGGACCAGAAAAGGATGTGCGCAGTTTCACTTACTAGACTGTTCCACTGAACACACAATCATGCTCTTGCTTGTAAGCACAAACAAACACAGCAGATGCAGCAACATCTGTACAACAGCTCTGCCCTCCAGTGACTCGTTAGCTCTGGGAAATGAAAAGATATGTGGTTTTATATCATACTACCTACCTCTTTTAAAAATGTTTGTTAATTAAGAGGCCTCAATTAGAGAAGCAACTACTTCCTTATAAAAATTGATACAACCTTATATAGCACTTGTTATATGCCAGGCATTAATCTAAACCCTTCCCGGATATCAAGTCATTTAATCTTTACATTTAATCTTTACTATTTCCCATTTCATAGAGGAATTCTTGAATGACTTAATCAATGGCCTTATCTATCATGCTATGCCATTTCTCCAATGATAAACAGATATGTTTATTTTTGGCAATGTCTTCTATAATGTCATTTTCCAATATAAGATAATTAGAAGAGACCGTTTTTTTAAAGAGATTATACTGACGGGACATGAGAGATGACACAACGGTTATGAGTACCAGCTGCTTATGTAGAAGAACCAAGTTTGAATCAAAGCACCCACATGGCAGCTCACAACCATCTGTTAACTCTAGTCTCAGGGGATCTGACACCTTCCTCTGGTCCTCAGCACCCCAGGCAGGCTCCAGGGCACATACACATTCATGCAGGCATAACATTCATATACATAAAGCAAAAGTTTAAAACTTTAAAACTCTAATCTGGGCACGATTGCACATGCCTTTAATTCCTGTACAGAGTCAGCACAGGCAGGTGGATCGCTGATAGCTCAAGACCAGCCTTGTCTACACAGTGAGTTATAGGACAGACAGTCCCTGCTTCAAAACAAAACAAAAGCCAACAACAACAAAAACAACAGATTATGAAGATACTGTTGATAATAATAATAGTGCTTTTTCAATAGCTTCTCTCCACAGATGATACAAATTTGACCAAGAAACTAAATCCTGGGTGTAGCAGAGAATCTGGAAGTTTTCTTTGGCCACTGACAAAACAGTGGGAGTTGAAATTCCACAATGGCAAGCAAAGAACAAAGGACACAAAAGAAAGCCTTAGAATGTTTTGAAAATAGGGGAAAAAAAAAAAAAAAAGGATCCAACAAAAAGGGAGGGGCAAAGAAGGAAAGAAGAAAGAAAGGAGGGGGGAGGGAGAGGGAGGGAAAGAGAGGAAAGGACAGAAGAAACTGGTTCCAAGTCCAGCAATAACAAATAAATAACAGTAAGTACCAACGGCAATAACAACAGCAAATGTACTGGGCAGCTTGGCTGCGTCAGAACTCAGTATCAGGCTCTGGCTAGAATTTGTAACGAAAGGTTCACCAGCTTCTTTAGATGTGTGTCCGACCTGTCTTCACTCTCCTTGACCAGCGAAAGGAATGTACCCCCCACAGGCTCCTGAGTTGAACATTTGGTCTCTAGCTGGTACTACTACTTGGGGAGGGTCAAAAAACCCAAGTGGATTGCAGGGCGTGGCTTGTAACGGAGTGGAGTGTGCCCGTTCCACTGGAAGCTTCTTCGCTCTCTGCTGGCCACCATAAGGTGACAGAGGCTTCTCTACCGTGTGTCCACGCCACCATGCTACACCGGATCAAGTCGTGGGGCTGCAAAACCATGAGCTAATGAAATCTGACATCCCATAAGCTATTTCTGTCAGGAACTTGGTCACACTGACAAGAAAAATGGTCAGTACAAGCAAAATCACAGCCACTAGTGAGAAACTGAAACTATGTGACATCTCCTTTGTAGAACAGGATTTTACACAGTGGTAAGCAATAACCACTGCACATGGGTGAGACCAGACTTACAAAAGTTTCTGCAATGCGATGCTAGTTGTTTTTTATATTATACTACATTGAGATTAAAAAAAAAATAATAACCACCAATCGATAGTGTCATGAATTGACTTACTTAGAATTCTATAATTTTCTACTGTTGGGAGGAGAATTCTTCCTGGAAATGTATAGCTTAAGTGTTCCTTGAGTTGGAGTAGAGAGATGTGAGTGTGTCAAGTCATGAGCAAAAGCTAGGCTCACCAAGAACACCCAAGGGAAGCTCTTGAGGTAAAGGGATTAGGGGGCCTCAATACACCACAAATTAAACTAATGGCATAAGAGATAAAGCCACCGCTGACAACAAACACGACCAGTGGACGTCAGTCAGCGGATCAGCACCTTTGGAGTCTATGCCACAGAACTGACATCCTACATTTTCAAGCTGATTTTAACTTTTATTAATTATTTTTAATTTTGACAATATAAGACAAGTACATGATGAACTGTGATTATATTCACCTCCTCTTACTTTTTAATTTATTTATTTTTACTCTTGGGTGTGTGTGTGTTCTATGTGAATTTATGTGCACCATATGTTTGCATCCAGGCATCTGATCCCCTGGAACTAGAGTTATAGCCAGCTGCCAGTGAGCATGTGGGTGCTGGGAACTAGATCCCAGTCCTCTGTAAGAATAGAAAGTGTTCTTAATATCTGAGCCATCTCTCAAGCCCCAATTGCCTCATACTTTTTGAATTAAATTTTTTTTTTTTTTTTTTTTTAAATCCTGTGTTCAAGGAACCCTTTTGTCTCAGACTTCCTGTAGCTGGAACTATAGTGTCACCATCCAAGCTCAAGCTTATTTTTAAAAGGCACAAATAGGGGATGCTTAGACCCCAAAACATTTTGTACATTGGGGCCTTCTCTTCCTGCTTCTTTCCTCACGCTTCTTCCTAGGCTTGCCAGATTGGCCCGTTTGTCCTGGTTGGTTCAATTTCCATCTCCTGCCCCAGAAATTCTAGTTCTCACTGTTTATGAGTCACATGAAAAGCACATCCTCTCTAGCACTTCAAGGAAGGATTTCGGGCAGCAGTTACAATCCATCTCTGAATGCTGGCCTTTGCCAGTCTTGAGCCTTAATGTACAAATGTCTTTATCACAGGGCCCTAAAGGGTAAGGTCCCAATATCAGGTCAACACTGATCATACGTTGCAACTGACAGACACTCAGGACCAC
This sequence comes from Acomys russatus, assembly GCF_903995435.1. Taxonomy (NCBI): domain Eukaryota; kingdom Metazoa; phylum Chordata; class Mammalia; order Rodentia; family Muridae; genus Acomys; species Acomys russatus. The sequence continues at coordinate 43,181,443 of NC_067145.1, forward strand.
CCTCAGTGTACTCCTCGCTTTTTGCTTCCACAGATCTATCAGTTCTACTAGATGAGCAATGAAGTTGGAAAGAGGGGCAGACAGGAGGGTGTGGTCCACCCTGCAGCATCTGTTCCTTTCTGGGCAGCTCTTTCTCAGCTTCTTTTAGGAGCTGAGTTCTTTTAGGAGTTTAAAGGCCAGACTCAAAATAGTTTCCAGAGGGAGAGAAAGGATATTGTTAGTTCGGGGTAAACCCACATCTCTCTAGCCTTCATTTTGAAACTCTTATAAGAAACAAACAACAACAACAAAACAAAACTACAACCAATAAACCCACACAGAGTTGCCCTATTGTCTACTGGGCTTGGAATAGACATAACTTACCCCATCACCCACATTACTAGGAAAGACCAGCTTCCCAAAGCTTTGTGATTTGACCCAAAAGAGGGGCAGGACTATGTATGTCAATCCTGAAGGAATAGTAAGGGTCACATTGTGTGACAGGTATCTGGACGTGGGCCCATGTCCCCAAGCTGATGACATGAGCAAAGAAACTCTTGGTACTGAAGAGCGGTGCAGCATGGCTGTTGGCTGAGAAAAGTCCTTCCAGCCACCACGAAAGGTAGAACCAGAGGAAGGCAGGTAGCATTGCCAGCATCACCAGCATTGTCAGCATCACTGCAGACTGAGATGTCAGGGTGGGTCTTCTCCATCAGATGAGCGAGGACAAAATTGATGGTCCAGAGAACTCTAAAATCAAACCTGGCTTTAAGTTCAGATCTGGACATTATGAAGGTTATGTTTGTCAAAGCCATGAGGAGGAAACATATTTTGTCTTAGTTTGTCAGCCAGATTTAACCTTTAAAACTATGTCAGCAAAAGGCATGCAAGTGTCTGCATCCTGCCGGGGCAGACTGGTGTGTTCTACAGTAAGACTTAGGTGATCATAAATTTCAGCCAGAGCCAGGAACAGCGAGGTCTTCACCTTCTGGCCATCACGTAGCTGTGGGTTTATGTCATCAACAACTGTTCCTGATGGAGGTGGGCCCTGCAGCACCCTCACTCCTGATCTGATTAGGTCTAGGTTTTGTGCAAGAAGCAATGGTGAATCCCAATGAACTTCAAAGAGGGCACAACATACATACATACATACATACATACATATGTATGTATACATATATGACTTATTTACCATTTTATATCTAATTTCCCCACCATGTCTCGGTAATTATCCTATCATTTGGTCACTTACTGGTTCCTCTGGGCATCCTACAGTCTTTTCTAAGGCTATTATAAAAGTTCTCAGCTGTCTTGTGGGTACTCCCAGCCAGATCCAGCTAGACTCCAGCCTGAAGTGGGCAGTGACAGGGCTCTGGCCTCAGAGCAGTTCTTTCTGTTCCTGGCTTTCCACCCACTCCCAAACCCTGAGTCCTGCCTGCTGCTCCCAGCATGGCTCCTTCTGTGTCCTCAAGCCACCAGAGGGAGGGGATATGCTGGCAACCTCATCTGAGCCTTCTGTCTCTGTCCCTCTTCACACCCTGGCCCAGCAGGCGAAGTGGAATGTCCCCACTGCCCTGGCCAGAGGACAGGGAACTGCTGCTTACTTAGCTCATGGGGTCGCTGAGGCCTGGGATTGGCACCTGGATTCTTAACTATTTGTGGATGTGTGAGAATGCGAATGCGTGATGAGAAGGAAGAGCAAGGGTTGATGGAGTGTTCACGGCTGGTGTGAGGTGTCCCAATCAGGAAGAGAGAAAGGGACTGGAAGGGATCTACCTACATTTGAAAGGTGAACGTGTGTGTGTCACTTCTTGTGCGAAGGGAAGGAGTTGCTGCTGGTGTGGTCCAGGTGAAGGAGGATAAGAAAGACATTATTTGCCCCCAAACTGACCAGCTTTAGCACATGGGGACCACAAGGAAAGGTCATCCCAGGGGGAGCTTGTTGTTATGACATAAACCTCCAGGGCTGAGCTCAACACATCTTACTTCTGATATGATTTCATGAGATGCCCCTTCCCTATCCTGCTACCCAAGGATTTGTATCATACACACACACACACACACACACACACACACACACACACACACACACACGCACGCACACACCACACAATTTCATTTTATTCCTCCTTTGTTTCTTTCCAAAGAGGCCCACACATGATTGTCTCTCCTCCCCACCTCCCTTTGAAGTCTCACAATGCTTTTAAGAGAAGCTTCTGATGTCAACCGCAGGATCACAATAAAGAATGAGCGTCTGAGGGGCCGTCGGACCATGTGGGCCCCACTGGAGCAGCTCTGGAGGCGGCAGGCAGGGAGGGACCTGAGGCAGAGACCAAGCTGCTAGGATTTCTGTCCCCAAGCCCTTCCTGTCACTCCCTGGAAAACACAACCTTTGCTTCCAGATTCACCATAAATCACTCAGTTCAGAAATATGAGTCTCTCCTAAATGCCTCAAGATCTAAATGACCTTTGTGCACATTCCTACTTTAATAAAAACACTAGAAAAGATTGATAAGGCCCACAGGTACCTCTAGCTGCTGTGCTGCCTAAGGATTTTATCAGGCAAAGTCACCATATTATGCTATCCCGAGCATAACTTGCATTCAACAAGCTGGCTGTCCATCCTGGGCTTCAGCAAAACAGGACAGACAGGATTCCTCCAAACATGTCATGTTCAGGCTCTGTGCATCCCCCAGCCTTATCATCTACAACAGCCGTTCTGCTTATGTAACAGACCAAAAGGCAGAATAATAGCCGATGTCCACAATTCCACAGAACAGGGTAACTCAAATACGCAGTGGGCTGATGTGAGTGCAAAGAACCAAAGCCAAGCAGGACGGGCTGTGGTTTTAGCCGTCCTCAAATAAATTCCTCAACATCAGGGAATTGTGGATGAACCCCAGAGCTGCTCCAGGTCTACAGAGTGGCCTCCGTTTCACCCCCAGTGTGTGCGATCACAGATGGACTGCACTCATTCTAGGGACCCTGTGTAGGGCCACACAAGAGACAGTGAACTCATAAAGAAGTTAAGTGTGGAGTATGTCAAATAACAGGAGTACAATGGGTGTGTGGGGAGGGTGGCACGCGGGAGTGCGCGGATTGCTATTTTACTCACAGGAGTTCGATGTTCTACAGAGACAAAAGATGTTTGGGAGAAGTGTGGGAGCTGGCTTGCAGATATCTGGAGGCATAACAGTTCAGGCAAAAGGAACAGAAAGTTTCTTGAAGTGGAGGCTTGCCTGAAGAGTATCAGGAAGAGCAGAGAACTGCTGTGTGTGGAGGCAGAGAAGATATAGGGAGGAGACTGACGTAAGGTCAGAAAAGCAACAAGTGGTACTGTTAAGGCATCTGGGGGTGGGGTGAGGCAAGGCGGGCCTGCTTACTGGAATTGCTTCGGTAAAGGCTGGATTTGCTGGGCAGGCGGTGGGGGGTTGAAGACTAACACTGGAAAAAAAAAAAAAAAAAAAAAAACCACAGAAAGCTAAGGCAAAAATCCTAGAGGTTTGGGTAGATTAGACCAGGGAGGAGGGTCAGAGCTGCTGAGGAGCCAGACTTCTGGTTACCCAGTGGTCTTGCAGCATCATGAGAGTCAGTCCTCCTGCCTCTTTAAAGAAATAAAAAGTTAATATTGTCATACATGTGTATAATGTGCTTTGTTGCTCTCTTCCTACTTCCTCTGAGGTATTCTAGCAAGAGTGTGCACTCAAATCTCTTCTGTAAAGTGCTGAGGTAATTTCCAGTAACCCGTACACCCTCCAATATTCTTTAAATCATCTTGAGATCTATTGTCACACTTAATATGACGTAAATACTACATAAACCCTTATATTGCTCAGGGAACAATGACAAGAACAGTCTGCAGCATCTGTTCAATATGTTGGGACAAGCAGCTGAGATGCCTACTGACATGTCAAAGTGGACCCCAGCAGCCAGGTTCTCCCAGTATCCCTCAGTCCCTATGTGTTACAGGATCCTCCTGGCTGGCAGATGCCATCCCTACCCTAAATTACTCAAGCCCAGGGGCTGGGTTGCCCTTCTCTGGCTGCTCTTCCCTCCCGATGCAACCCAGCCATTTTGGTTACATGCCCCCTTTTCCTGGTTTGGCCTTTTGCTCCCTAAGCCACTGCTCTGGTTCCTCTGGTTCTAGCAGCCTTTTCCCTAGTCTCCTCCCTCCTTTCCTCACATGGCCCAGCTCAGTCCACTGGCCATGTTCAGCCCGGACCCTTCCAGATACTTCTAGTTATGCTCTCCCTCATATCTACAATAAACCTTCTCCTCCACCATACAGTCATGTCCTCCTTTTTATATCTTGTTTTCCTCTAAATATTTTTGACCCGTGCTTGGGTGAAGCCATAGATGCAAGCCTACAGATACGGTAGAACAAACAACTATGTGTATAAATCACAGTGGTACAGATTTGTAAATATACGCAGACACACACAAAAATATGCACATACACATACAACTTCTCATAATAGATAACCCAGGAGTAGTATTATTGTAAAAGAATGCACCAAGGGGTATCCCTTTCATAGCAATTAAATGAACGGGCCAAAGGATTTGGGAATACAAGAGCAAGTGCAATAAAGAGGATGGATTGATGCATTGAAATCTAATGGGGGGCTGGAGAGATGGCTCAGAGGTTAAGAGCACTGTCTGTTCTTCCAAAGGTCATGAGTTCAATTCCCAGCAACCACATGGTGGCTCACAGCCATCTGTAATGTGATCTGACTCCCTCTTCTGGCCTGCAGATGTACATGCAGGCAGAACACTGTACACATAATAATAAATAAATAAATCTTTAAAAAAAAAAAAAGAAATCTAATAGGTAAAGAACATTTAATTAAAAAGGAGGGGTATGTGGGAAGGTTTGGAGGGAAGAAGAGGCAATGAGAACTGATATATTTACTTTATAATTTCAAAAATAAAATTTAAATTTTGGTCTCAGAGACAGTCTGTTTTCCTTGAGGGTGCACATGTTTCATTTGATCCACTGGAGAATTGGGCCAACTCATGTGAAAGTGTTCGTGACAATGGCCATCCCATTAAGCAGGCATTCAGTAGTGCACAGCACCAGCTTTCTTTTTAGGGTTACCACTTAATTGTAGAGAGCGAGGCCTACTAAAAAAGTTGAAATTCCAGGCTTACTCCGACATACACAGTCTAATGTCTTTCCTGCCCGAAGTTCCACTGACCTGGCTTTGCTAGTGCCTCTTTTCCAAGGAGAACAGGGGGAGAGGATAATAATGAGTCCTGTGTGCCAGGAAGCATCTAGCAGGCCTCCATCGCGTGGGAGAAAAAGGGAGCTATGCATACAAATCTGAGAAATAGATATTTTAAAAACTTTTGGGGAAGAAAAGTTGTACTTTGCCAGAAAACAATGGGAGAAGGAGGGCTGGGTATGTGGAGGCTTTGTGGTAGAGTGTCTACGGGTATGCCCTGGGTTTGATCTCAAGCACAGGATAAAAAGAGAGAGAAAGAAAGAACACTATGCTTTTGATGCTTTAAGACAAAAGGCAGGCTGTCCGGTGTCTGACTCGTGTGCCAAAGCGCTGTTCTCAATGACCTTGGTGAAGACAGTTAATTCTCTGCACATGCACACCCAAGAGCTCTATGTATCGGCCATCCTACTGCCATCCCAAACACACCACCAATTACTTCTGTCTGCTTGGTTTTGGTTTGAACTCAAGGAACCAAATTTAGAAAGTGGACAAGCACCCTACCACCACTACCACACACACCATTGCAGATGCAGAGTTCTCTCTTCCAGATGGAGGATACATAAATAAATGTTATCACCAATGGGAAGTCATTAAAGTTAGAAACCCAAGCTTCATTAATCACCTAACGGGCAACGCAGGAAGTGGAAGGACACACCAGAAATAGTTTGACCTTGGGCAGGCTATCTTTTTTTATCATTCAAAACAGCTTTATTGAACAAACTAATATATATAATAAAAGGCAATATACTTAAGGAGTACAATTTGATGAGTTTACATTGTTGCTCTTGTTTTGAGGAAGAGGGTCTTAATATGTACTTGAATCCACAATCCTCTTGCCTCCGCCTCCTTACTGTTAGGACCACAGGTTTATGACGCCACATCTGGTTTCAATTTGAGAAGTTTTGTCCCATTCACAAATCCATGAAGCGATCACCAAAACACAAGCAATCACCAGCCCTCCCCCTAGTCCCTGGCGATGCTTCTGTTCCTGTCCTCCCTCCCGCTCTGCTGCTTACTGACACTATGGATTAGGTCTCTTTTCCTAGATTTACATAAACAAAATCTGACAGGCATGCTCCCAGTCTGGATTGTTTCACTGAACACAATTATCCTGAGATTCAGCTGCATCGTTGCCTGCTCTCATGCTGGAGCTGGCTCAGCGGTTAAGATCCCTGGCTGCTGCTCTTCTACAGGACCCTGGTTCGAGTCTCTGAACCCACACGGGTGGCTCACAGCTGTCTATAACTCTTGATCCAGGGAATTCAGCACTTTCTTTTGGCCTCCACAGGAGCTGCATGCACGAGGTGCACAGACATACACACAGACACCCAAACACATAAAAGATGTTTTAATTTTTTTTCAAAAATCTTTTTTAAAAAATTTATCATGTATAGTGTTTTGTCTGCATGTATGTCTGGTGCCAGAACAGGGTATCAGATCTCATTATAGATGGTTGTGAGCCACCAGGTGGTTGATGGGAATTGAGCTCAGGACCTCTGGAAGAGCAGACACTGCTCTTAACCCCTGAGCCATCTCTCCAGGCCAGAAAAGATATTTTTTAAAGAGTACATTATATAAATCAAGCATGGTGATAAACACTTGCAATCTCAGGACTCAGAAGGCACAGGCAGGAAGATAAGCAATCAATCAATCAATCAATCAAAAATAAGGACATGAAGTCAGCTATCACATTGAGCTTCTCTAATCAAACAGAGTGGTAACACCTGACACAGGTATAAAAGCAAACTGGGGTTGGGCTGGGTGGGTCTGGGAATTGGCCTCTTGGGGATAATAAGGACAAGAAAATGTGTCCTCCTGTGACTCTTATTTCCAGGGATTAATTAAGATAGGGCACATGAAATCCAGGAGAGACTGCTCTACCATACACTGTAACTCATTCATCTACGTAACACACGTTGTTGAGCGGGCCCCCTATCAGGATGCTGTAAAACAGCAGAGAATAACATGAGAAGGCCATTCTGGGCTCTTCCTATTAGTCAGAGAGACAGGCATTGAGTTAGTAACAATGAGACCATGTGCCCGGTAGTCACCAGTGCTCTGTAGGGAAATCAGGCAGGGTACGTTTGAGGTTAACTGAAAGGGTATTTCCCAGAGTGCTGAGAGAAGCCCTCTTCAGATAAAACGACACGAATAACGATGAGAGGAAAGAAACGCTGCTCTTCTCACCTGTGTTCCCAAGACTACTGCACACAAAGGAAACAAAGTTCAAAGGCCCCGAGATTGCTAGCATAAGCTGGGCTGTTGGAAGGGCCTGCTTGGCTGTCAAAGGCTGGGCCTGAAGGGTGAGGCAGTGCTGTCAGATGACAAAGCCAGGTAGAACATGGGCTTGTACTCTGACTTTTCTCTACTGTCCTAATGACAGTCCCTGCCATGCATTGAACAGAAGACTGCTGGGAAGTGACCTGGGACTTTGGATAAGCACCTTCGCCTCTTTCAGAGGACTGCTGGTACCAAGAGAAGAAGCAAGGTCACAAGCTAGCAGATGACTAAGTAGTCCTAGCGGGGAGGGGGGGGGGGGTGGGGGCGCGCAGGGGCGGGGAGAGAAGGAAATATTCAGGTTCTTGGTGTAGATTCATCCCACCCAACATGGCTCTGTGTGAGGCTCAATAACGACACCACTCTGGAACAGAAACTTTGGTTGGTTTCTTTGTAAAGGCAGTTATGTCATGTAAATGTGCTTTTGTTCTCATCCCAAGTGAGGGATTTTAGTTTGGGCTTTAGTTTGTCCACAGCTGATAATTGTCTCTTGTGCAGGGTGTGGTCTTTGCCAGCTGGTAATGAATGACCTGCCTCCTGGGGCATGGAAAAGAGCATGGTCAAGGACTCTGAGGAAGATAAACAAGAGAGCCTGAAGAGAGGAAGTGTGGCATGCAGCGGTGGCATGCGGCATGTAGCAGTTTGAAGAGACCAAAGATGGACAGCGTGGCGCCTTGGAAAGAGACATAGAGAAACGTTTCAATGCAGCAGCTCAGAGGAGACTGCTTGCTGCATTTGCTGTTGACAGACTGCTTGCTGCATTTGGCCCCTCCCAAAAAACCAATTGACCCTAAATAGCCAGGAGAAGTAAAGGGGCCTGTGCCCCCTCTCTCCACTAACATTCTTTCACATACCCAAGGTTAAGGGGTTGGTGGAAGGGAGGTAGGGGCATCAATATCCCAAATAAAATAGAGTTTAAAGACAAGCATCAACACCACTCCACTCCTGCAGCAGTTACTGTCACCAGAAGCTACCCTGCAGTACCAATTAGCTAGTTTAATCCTCTTGTAACATTGTGTGCTAAGGTCTACCTATGCATTGCTTACTGATGAGGAACTGAGGCAGTAGTTAGATAACAGCCAGGCAGCAGCACACAGTGGTATATGGTACAGAGGAGACAGATTGATGCCTGATAGCCAGACTGCAGAGTCTATGCTGGTAGCCCTACACTTTACGGCTCCTAGAAGTTGATGTAGGAAAGAAATATTAAGGTAGGCATAGTGGTACACAGCTGTAATCCTAACACTTGGGAAGCTGACGGAGGATGACCACAGCTTCAAGGCCAGTCTACGCTATTGATGAGTCTCGGTCTGACAAAACTGAGGTAGGGGAAGAAAACAGGATCAAAATCGTGTGCAAAAGATTTTTAGGCAAAAAGGGAAAAAGCTGAGGGGGAGGAGAGGAGAAGAGGAAAAGGGGAGGGGGCAGGTAAAAGGAGGAGGGTAGAGGGTATAATTACATTGTTCAAAGTAAGTCTAAAATTGAGATGTGTGTCATATATTGACCATTCATTTAAGACTTCTGGCCTCAGACAAACTCGCAGAGACAACCTTGCTGTCGTTTTTTATGAACACAATCAGTTTCCATGGAGCCACTTTCATGGGCTCACCTGGATGAACCGGTCACCTGGCTGGTATTCACAGCCTTGGTATTCTGGTGTGCTTTCCGTGACTTTGATCAACACCATGACCAAAGGCAGCCTGAGGAGGAGAGGCCTTATGTGTCTTCCACTTCCGGGTCACAATCCACCAATGAGGGAAGCCAGGGCAGGGCTCCAAGCAGGAACAGAAGCAGAAAGCATGGAGGAACACTTGCTTACTGGCTTGTTCTCTTATAAAGCTGAGGGCAGCCTTGCCCAGAGATGGTCCTGCCCGTGATGAGCTGGGCTCTCCAACATCAGTTAATGAAGATAACGCCCACAGCCATGCCCCAGGCCAAGCTGGCACAGATGATGTTTCAATAGAGGTTTCTTATCCCCAGGTGACTTTAGATGGTGTCAACTTGACAATAAAAACTAAGCAGTGTCCTAGCCATGCCAGTGGTGAGTTACAGATGTTGAGGATGGCCCTGGTGTTAGTTGCTTTTTCTTATTTTGCTGTGACAAAATTGTTGACAGAAGCAAGTTCACTTAGAGGTCAGCTTTGGCTCATGCTTTAGACAGTACAGTCCCTCAGTGGTTGCGGTGCTAGGACAGCCCCACACAGGAAACAGAGCTAACCCGGAAGTGGTTTGAAGTGTTAAGACAGGGGACAGAGAGAGGGCTGGACAGAAAGCGGAGGTGAGGGCTAAGCCCAGCTCTGAGTGAATGGCCTACGGCCACCACCTGTTCCGAAGGTTCTGTAAATTCCCAAAAAGGAAACAAGTGGTCAAACACAGGAGCCTGTGGGGAACACTTCAGACCCTGTAGGCGATTCTTCAGAAAAGACTTTCAAGAACATTTCGGAGTATGAAGGCACCTGTTTTGGGCTCAGTGAATCTTTTCTTGTCAGCACCATTCTTTGGTTTTATTGTGGCCTGTTTAACCACTTATCTTCATTTTACCATGACATAAAATGGATAAGGACGCCCCTATGCTACATAGTAGCATAAAATATTGCTGGGAGATCCTGTGACCCACTGTTACTTCCATCATGCCAGAATTCCTCTCAGATGGTCCTGGGTCAGGATTTTAGAGCTCAGGAGACTAAAGATTATCAAGGATGAGCTACCCAGGCTCCGTGAGGAGTTACCCTGGCTTTACATGGCAGAGCCAGGATCAGAACGTTCCTGGTGTTTTTATAGCAGGCTATGAGCTCACCCTGCAACAGGTGCTTTTGTTGTTTGAGCAGATGAAACTATTGTGTAAGAGCTGGGCACGTGCCCGTCTCAGGCTGCCCGCAGAGGCCTGGCAGCACTTGGCTGCCCTCCGAGGCCAGCTTCACTGTGTGTAGTGCTGTCTGGACTAACTTCAGTGCTACCTGCCAGTGTTGAAATCTGGATACATCGAAGAAAGTGAGGCCATTCTACAAAATGCTTGACCTAGAACTCTAAATTTCCAAGACAACACATCCTAAATATTTTCTCTCCTGCATTCTCTATAGTGATCTTAGGCACGATGGATGAGGCTGGCAATCTCTTATAAGCGTGGAAAGAAAAGGTTTGGTTGCACAAACTTGCAGATAAAAACCACAGAGCACACTCTCTTTCCAGGGCTGTCAATGGTTTTAGCTATTTCATCCAAGCTAGATGACGCCTGAGAATGCTAAGCTTGTACTTTGGCATCTTTAGACCCCAAGATCATCATCATCGGGGGGTGGGGGGGGGGGCGGAACAAGGTTTACAAATGGGAAATCAATAAATTGGTGAGTTTCTCCAATCTTCAAAAATCATACTTCTCCCATTTCCCACTGAAAACAGAATCAAATTATTTTTATGTGATTTCATGTTCATAGCTTTATTAGGTGCACACTAAATATGTGTGTGTGTGCCCTTCACGTTCCCAGGTAACACAGATAGTTGGAGGCTGGGCACTTGGGGCACACAGCTCCGTGATGGCTGCTTAGTGCTTAAGCTAACAGAACGGATCTTCAAGCTCAGTCTGGGGGTGCTGGTCTCATACTGCGGCCAATGAAGTTCATTAGATGCAAAGGAAAGGTGTGGGTGTTATTGGCTATGCCTGTGGTTTAAAACGGATTCCCATCATATGGTGTGTATGACGAGCTCCTTCCCTGCCCCCAGCAGGTCCAGGAGGCTCTACCCTGAGGGGTGAAGAACAGGAGCTGGGAACCCAGACAGCCCTGACCTCAAATCCCACTCCACCACGTTGTTTCTGATCTGTACACAATGCAGCCCCTTTTGGACTCTGTTATTCACCAATGAGAGGAGGCTGCGCCCATGTCCTGGAAGAATTATAAAGGAACCGTGATGGCAACAGGTTCCCACGCCCGAACCAATGCCTAGTAAACCTTACACCCAGGAAATGACGTCGGTTGGTTTTAGCGTATTTCTGTTCTCTTATCATAAAAACATTCGTTCAAGTGTATGGATGTCAACGTTGTTTAAGAAAATACAGGATTTCTTAAATTTTTTTTTTAAGACAGGATCTGACTATGTAGCCCTGGATATCCTGAAATTCAGAATGTAGACAAGGCTAGCTTCAAACTTAGAGACTGACCTGCTTCTGCCTAGTGGGTGCTGGGATTAAAGCTGTGTGCTGTCACGCCTGTTGGGAAGGACTGCCATTCTGCTCCCCCAGATGACCTTGCATTGTTCCTACCTGATGATTCCATTTTGTCTTCCTCTTAACTTCAGCATATGATCTGTTACAATCCAAATGCCTTTCAATTTTGCAGAAACATCCTGTCCATTTCATTCTCTCATCATGACTTCATCCATTTGACACCATCCTTCCGGTTTGCACTCTTCTAAGTGAAGAATACAGTTTTCGGTATTTTATGGTCCCTCGGCCATCCCTCCTTTCTCTCCTCCAAGCCCAAAATGCTCTCTCATCTCCTGACAGCCAGTCTCCTCCAGATCCATCGATGGTTCAACAAATTCTCATCGGAGTTTTACCTTTTCCCCAGAATCTTGGCCTAGTCGGCCCAGCATACCATTCTTCTTCCTATGTCACTTTCCCTGGGCATTCACAGAATCCTTGGCCTTCCTGTCTTTCATCACGGTGTTGGTCGGACTGTTCTTGCTGTGAAAAACACTTAAGCAAATCAACTTAAAGAAGGGAAGGAGGAAGGAAAGGATGGAGGGATGGAAGAAGGAAGGGAGGGAGGATGTGGATTTATGGTTCCAATGCATTACAGTGAAGAGGACTTGCTGGAAAACAGCACTGTTGATGTCATGGCAACCAGGGTGGTGGTGGTGGTGGTGGTGGTGGTGGTGGTGGTGGATGTCTATGCTAGGAGGCTTTCTCCTCCTTTTTTCCCCATCAGAATCCACAACCCACATTCCAGCAGTTTTTTCCACTTTGGTTAATACTTTCTGGAAATCTCTTCCCAGGCACACCTCAAGTATGCTTTGTTGATTCAGTCAAGTTTAACAGTTGAAGATTACCCCACACAGTCACTGAGGTTGCACTCACCACACTCCTTACAGGCAATCCAGTGGGTTTTAGGAATACTGACACTTGGCCATTTTTTGTACGGTTGCCATCAACATGGAAAGAAATGCCCAGCTCTTCCATTTAGTTTCTAGACTGTTCCACATAAATGGGATGGTGCAGTATGCAATCTTTTGAGATTGGTTTTAGTTCAAAAGGACAGTCCCCCTCAAGGCACACACCTAAGATGTCCACCAAACATCAGCATCCCTCCCTATTGCTGAATGGTACTGTGTGGTGGGGGCAGCAACCTCCACCCGCTCACCACGGAATGACACGTGGGTGGCCTCTGCCTTTCGGCTACTTCAAGCGAAGCTGGTCTATCCATATATGCACAAGATTCTGGAGTCCAGTTGATGAGTCTACTTTTAGTTTTAAAAGAAATTATAAAAATTATTTCCAGACTGGCTGTGTTACATTCCTATCAGAATTTGCTAGCATCAGTGTGTTTTTTGTTTTGTTTTCTTTTTGTTTCTTGCTTTTTTTTTTTTTTTTTGGTCTTGTAACTCTTTAAAGTTCTATGATCTGCCAACAGCACCATAGGTTCAGGGTTATGCACTCAACCCATAGATCTCCAGGGACAGGACAGGACAGATCCATACAGTACAGGTTCACTAACATGCAGCTTAAATTATTATTTTTTTCTTCCCTAGACAGGGTTTCTCTGTGTAGCCTTGGCTGTTCTACACTCGCTTTGTAGACCAGGCTGGCCTCGAACTCACAGCAATCTGCCTGCCTCTGCCTCCTGAGTGTGGGATTAAAGGCATTGCGCCACACTCCTGGCTCAGCTTAAATTCTGAATATTATCTGCTGCTTTTCTTTTTCAGGGATTTATTTGTATGTTTATGTGTCTGTGTGAGTTTAAGAGCATCTGTGTGAGAATGCATGCTCCTACGCATGTACATGGAGGCCAGAAGTGAACATCACGTGTCCGCTACCCTCCTCTGACTACTGCTTGGAGGCAGAGGCTCTCCCTGACCTCAGAGCAGGCATTTTCTCAGCCACGCTTGATGCTTGCAAGCTCCAGGGTTACTGCTTTCTCTGCCCTTGACAATAACCAGGATGCCTGGCTTATTATGTTGGTGCCAGGATCCGATTTATAGTCAGTCCTCAGCACTTCATGACATCTCTCCAGCCCTATCTACTACTTCTCTATTTAAAATTTCACAATTTTAACTTTTAAGTCCATGAGCATAAAATGTAAAGAAGAGCTAAGGTGAGACACTTTTCTTTTGGGCTGCATCTTTTGGGATGCACCATTGCTGCCCTACCATCTGTTGGAAAGGCTTTTTTTTTTTTTCTCCTTCACTGAATTACCTTCACAACTTTGTCAAAAAATTAGATAAACTTTCCCTTGGCCTGAGTGTATGTGCATGAATATGTGCATGCATGCCTTCGTGTGTGTGTGTGTGTGTGTGTGTGTACACATGTGTGTAAGGAGTCCATGTGTTTGTGTGCACATGTTTGTGTGTATGAGTGTGTGCGTATGTGTGTGCATTTGTGTGTGTGTGTGTGTGTGTGTGTGTGTGTGTGTCCTGCCAGGCTCTCTGCTTTGTTTCACTGATACCTGTATCTGCCCTGCACCAATACCACTACCTGGGCTTGATTACTGCACACTACAGCTCTGCAGAAAGCCTTAAAATCATGTGGGAGTGATTCTTTCCACTTCATTCTTTGTGACAACAGTCTCAGGCTTGTTTATATTTGCAGAGAGCCTGGCTGTGGTTTTAATAGGACCTGTTTTAAGCCTATAAGGCTGATGTTTGAGAGGAACCGACAGCTTTATTTTGTTGAGCCTTCCAGTTCATGAATAAAATATGTCGAGTCAATTATTAAGTCTGATTTCCTTCACTCGCACTGTCTTCAGCTTTCAGATCCTATACACCTTTTGAGCGTTTGTCCTTAAGCATTTCCTTTTCCTTGGGGGAGATTCTAAGTATCAGTGGTTCCTGTGGCCTCCTGTTTGTCTGCCGTCAGTACAGCAGTGCCCTTGGTTCTGGGTCTGCTCTTCTGCCCAATGCCCCTGCTGAACTCCCTTGAAACTTCTCCAGGGGGTTGGTGGGGGGGGGGGGGGTTGGTTTGGCTTTTTTACATTCTTGGGGATTTTCTGGTAGGCAATGTTTTCTGAAACCAGAGATAGTTTTATTTCTTCCTTTCCAAGCTGCATGCCTTTATTGCTTTATCCTGCTTATTCTACTGGCTATCTAGTCTAAAATTACACTGAATAACAAGGGTGAAGCTGGATACTTTTGGTGAGCGCCCCTCACAGGAACGGCATCGTTGTAACAGTGGGCTGCAGGGCTTTTGTCTAAGCTCTTTTTGGGGGGTTCGCCTTTATTCCTACGTGCTGGGAGCTTTTTGTTGCTGGCGTTTGTTTGCTCATTTGCACGCTTCCAGTTGTGGAGAGCAAGCCAAGGCCTTGTTCATACGCTCAAGCTTTTTTTTTTTTTTCTTTTCTTTTTTTAATGTCATAAAGTCATATTGGATTTTTATGTGACCATTCGTATAATCACATGATTTTCCTTGTTTGCCTGTGGAGATGGGGCAGTACATAATTTGATTGAACCAGTCTTCTACACCCAAACTAACTCCATCTGGTTTTCCTGTGTCATTGGTTTTAAGCATTATGTGTCTGGCTTGCTAACTTTTCATTAAGGATTTTGAGTAGAGTGCTTCTTACTAGTTCTTTCAGTGAATCTGTGGGTGTAAATATTGCGATCTTGTTTACCTGGAAATGTCTTACGTTTACCAGTACAAAAGAAACTAACAGAAACGCCAAACAAGCATGAGCCGATAGATAGTGACTGTTCCCTCTGAATTTTGAAGGTATAGCCGCACGGCTTTCTGACTTTACATCCGTTCTTTATGGGTGCCTACCATTTCTCTCTTCTTATCTCTGATGTTCTGCGGTTTATCCTGTGAGAGTACAGTGGATTTTGTTTTTCAATCTCGATTGTGACTTTGTGTCCCTTTTCAATCTTCTGTTCTAAGAAAATTCTTATGTATATTCTTTTCCACTACTGTTCTTCTCCAAGTTTCCCCAGCCCCACCCGGAATTCCTACTAAACACAAATGGTCTTAAATATTTTAACCCGTCTTGAAGTCATTCCTTCATTTCCTTTCTTCCTCCTTTAATTGTAAGATGTCCTTAGATTTATATTCTTCTTGAATATTTTTCTCTCCAGTTACGTAATCTTGACAATATTTATGCTGGCCTATAGGGCTAGTGTAGTTGTCACTAGTGTTGTTCATAAATACGCTAGGGCTTTATCCCTTTGAAGTTATGCATGACCTTGTGACTTATCTAAACTTAAGTGTCACTCCCGCAGAAGGCTTACAGGCTAAGCAAGTCTTATTATGGTTTCTTAACATCATGTCACTGGTGTACTGGGATGGAGCTGTCGTCAGCATAGAAGCCTGAGGGACTATGACAGGCAAGAACTCCAGCCAATGCGCTCTGCACATGCCAAGGATCAAGAAGTAAACATTAGGGCTGGAGAGATGGCTCAGAGGTTAAGAGCACCATTTGTTCTTCCGAAGGTCCCGAGTTCGATTCCCAGCAACCACATGGTGGCTCACAACCACCTGTAATGAGATCTGGTGCCTTCTTGTGGTGGGCAGGCACACATGTGAGCAGAATACTGTATAAATAATAAATAAATCTTAAAAAAAAAAAAAAAAAAGAAGTAAATGTTAGTCATGGTAAAGGCGGCTGAAGTGTGTGGTTGTTACTGCAGTGTTACCTAGCTGAGTCTGACTAGTAAAGCCGAGGAATCCTCAGAATGAGGACGGCATGAATTTAGGCTGCCTCCCTCTGCGTATCTCCTATCTATGTGGGGAGCAGATGAGGCCCTGAGTGAGCATGGATTGCTGAGATGGGCACAGCCATATGCAGGACCTCAAGGCTTCAGACACATGAAAGAGGCGAAGCCTTCCCCAGGAGTCTGTTGGGGAGTGTGGTGGTGAGGCTCAGAGCTATGGCATCGTCTACCTCTGATCTGAAGGTGAAGTGTTGAACAATGTAGAAACTATCAGCCTCGGGTCCCTCCTCCGGGGATGACTGCAGTGGGAGGCCGCTCCCCTACAGAGGCCTCCTACTGAATCCGCTAAAGCTGCCCCTGTCCAGCTACATACAGTAAACCTGCCTCCCCAGGTCAGATGTAGAACACACATGCACTGAGGTTCTGGAACACAGTTGGAGCCCCCCTTCCCCCAACCCATCAAAGTAAGCCTGTTCCCAGTTTTCTGTACATGTGTCTATCCCTTCTTTATGTCCCTGTCTCCCCAGTTGGGTCAGTCCATGAAGCCGTGGAGAGAACAGTCTATCTGGAGCTTTTATTCCTCTCAGACAAAATCCATCTCTCTCCCTGGCCCCCCTCCACCTCTCTCTCTCTCTCTCTCTCTCTCTCTCTCTCTCTCTCTCTCTCTCTCTCTCTCTCCCCACCCACCTTGTGCCAGCATCCTGCTCAAGGCCAGCTTCTTTGATGTCTCCCCAGGCTGTGTATAGTCCATCACTCCTCCCTCCTCTTTAATCCATCTTTCTCATTTTCTTATTGTCCTATAGGCAGGAGAATATGGTCAGGAAGCTGGGCATTCATTTCTGAAATACTTACATCCAATAGCCATTCTCACCTTGGCATTCTTTTTTACTTCTAGAAGCTGGAAATTTTCCTTCCTTCCTTCCTTCCTTCCAAACCTGGCGTGTTTCAACTTTGGCTTATTATGTATTACGTTACATCCTGCATTTCCACTTATTTGTAGTAATCAAAGGCACTACTTGTATAACTAAATTGCTAAAACCCACCTTAAGATCTCTCTTCCCTGCCAACATAACTCTATTTTCTCAAGCATCATCTGTCTTTTTTGTTTTGTTTTTGTTTTTCAAGACAGGGTTTCTCTGTGTAGCCTTGACTGTCCTGGACTCACTTTGTAGACCAGGCTGTCCTCGAACTCCCAGAGATCCACCTGCTTCTGCCTCTGCCTCCCAAGTGCTGGAATTAAAGGTGTGCGCCACCACCGCCTGGCACACCATCAATCTATATTGAACTTAACACCAACTCTCTCCTTGCCAGAATACCTGGGTCATACTTTTCAAGGTGATGAATTTAAAAGATGGGAGGAGTTCAGAAACTCACAGAACATGTTAGAGTTTAGAGATGGGGGTCTAACACTCAATGAGAGAAGGTAATACCATGGGTAGAGCAAGTAGTCTCCAAAGAGAAACTTCATATAGGCTACAACTTAGGGCTGCGCCACTGATGAGAGTAAAGACTAAAAAGCCCTGGTCTGAATTAGTACAAAAAAGCTTTTAAAACTTAGTAAGTGGTACCCTGTTCAACTTTGAAAGCACAAGGAATAGGGTAAAAATGAGTAAGTCTTGAATAGGAGCTGTCCTGACTAACCATCTGGACGTAAAGACAGTGTTTCTGAATAGAGTTTAGAACGTCCTAGCTTGGAAAGCAGAGTGCATTGGGCACTGCATTCTTTTGTATGATTTGGATGATCAAGTATTTGTCTCCTAATAGATAAACTGTTCACTATGTACCTGCCCTAGATTAAGACTATTACAATACAGGCTCAATTGGTCTTTACAACTATCACAAGGTAAGAAGTGTTTATAGGAGAAGCTCAGAGATGGGACAAGGTGCCCAAAGACACAAACCAGGTAAATACTGGAACCTGGACCAGTTGCCCTTAACATTCATTACATGGTCTGCTTCCTTTACACTCTGCAAACTCTCTGTCAGGGAGGCAGAGGGACAAGCGGTAGCCAGAAGGGAGAACGGCAGAGAACAGGGTTGACTAACTCCTGTAGACAGACAGACTGGTGTGCCTCCAGCTCAGCTTCAGAACAGTTCAGTAACCAGCAGGTGGTCATTCACGTCTCATTTAAGGCAGCTTTTAATACAGCTATCATTCTGAAGAGACACCCCACGTGCTTTCAAACTGTCAGAGTCTACAGATTCCTGAAAGATCCAGACATAATGCTACTTTTCATTAAAACTCCCTGAGAATTTAGTCTGTGCTTCTTATACAGTTGCTAAGAGTGGGGCTTATGCAGGCCAGGTGGCTCAGCATGTTAAAGTGCTGGTCCTGTAATCCTGACAACCAGAGTTTAGTCCTTGGAATCCACAGGAAGGTGGAAGAAGAAATCAACAGTTGTCCTCTAAATACCATGGCATGTACATGTCCTGCTACACACATAGAGACACAAAATAACAATACTGCCTAGAATTAAGAGATGGGCAATGCAGATAGGACACCCGGCTTGAAATTCTACTTTTCCTGGTCAACACATTAGACACTGTCAGCAGAGCCAGTGGTAGGCAAATGGCCACTAAGGTGCCTCCTACACGGCTGTTCTGGGTTAGAGTGTGTGTGTGTGTGTGTGTGTGTGTGTGTGTGTGTGTGTGTGTGTGTGTGTGTGTGCTATGTTTCAGCACAAAGTCCTACATAGCAGGAATACATTTCAACACACATACATAACTCAAAGTATTTTCTCCATTTCTACAGTAAACACCCCCATTTCTCTACAGCAGTAGTTCTCAACCTGTGGGTCATGACCCTCCTGGGGCCGCACATCAGATATCCCGCACCTCTGGTATTTACATAACGATTCACAACAGTAGCAAAATTACAGTTATGAAGTAGCAACGAAATGATCTTATGGTTGAGGCTCACCACACCGTGGGGGAACTGTAAAGGACACCATCAGGAAGGTTGAGAACCACTGTTCTACACGATTCTAAGACTCCCTGCTTCCCTAACTGTGCGCACGCTCTCTTTAGTCTATTGTAAGCCTAGTGGCCACAACAGCCTTGAAACCTGAAGGGAAGGAAGCCAGTGCTCACAGCCTGTAAGCATTCTCCTCCCAGGGCGGTCAGTGCTGCTATCATATTCCCAGCCTCTCTGCTCCTTATGCAAGACTCCAGCCAATGATTGTCTGTCCTGCTGTTCCTTGAATGCTCCAGGCATGCTCCGCACTGTCTTCCCTCTACCTGGAATTTTCCCTCCAGATCTCTGTGTGGCTTTTATCTTCATGTGCTCCAGGTCATGATAGAATGCTACTTTCCACTATGTCTCCCTGTCCATCTCTTTAGCAGTTTCTGTAACCTTTACCTTGCATGCCTTTCACAGAACTATACCATCTATTATATATATATTTTATACATCCCCTGCTCCATCAAACAGAAATTCCAGGGCTCTTTGTTGATTGTTGCCAAAGACACCCAGCCCTCAGAGTGCCACACAGTATGAATGTCTTAATGGATGACCTTTTCTTCTACCTACCTCTCTAGAGTGGCATGCATGTCACAGGACCTAGAGGTGTGTGTATGTGTGTGTGGTCCTGTGTAGTTTTGTGATGTGTGTGGAAACCAGAGATGAAATGTGATCATCAGAAAGTCAGCCAGGTGGGGTCCAAAGAACTTGTTAGAAAAAATGCTTAGCACACGGCTAACTCCATCTATCAGGAGGCTGAAGGTGGCAGAAGAAGGTGGCTCAGAAGTATAGCAGAGATCAATAATAGGCACAGCAAAGAGAGATGGAGAGAGAGTCAAGCAGGATGTCTTCCAACTCTTAGCAGGATATAGAGCCCTCTGCCTCACTAGGGATTGCTTGTCATGTGTGCTGGAGTCATCACCGATGAGGATCAGGGCCCAAGCTATTGTGTTCTTCCACGGGAGTCCTTACAATTCTCTTGCCAAGCATAACAACAACTTCTCATCCTCTACAGGGACTAACAAGCCCTCCTGTGGGGTTACACTGAAAGAACAGGATATTTTTGTTTGTTTGTTTGTTTGTTTGTTTGTTTAAGAAAGGGCATACAAAGCAAGCCCAGGACAGCCAAGACTAACACAGAGAGAGCCTGTCTCAAAAAACCATGCTCCCCCGCAAAAAAAAAAAAAAAAAAAAAAAAAAAAAGAAAGGAAAAGAAAGAAAGGAAGGAAAGGAGGAAGGGCACATTAGTGCCTTAGAGCTGTTCTGGGACCCTGAGTAACCAAACACTCAGATCTCAACCAGATCCTGACTGAGAAACTAAGGAGAACAGTTATGGGGCACACCCTTACAACAACAAGCCCTGTACAGCTGAAGCAGGGGAGTGTGAGTTTAAGGCCATCCAGAGGTGTGCAGCAAGGCCCTAATTTTAAAAAGGGAGGGAAGGAGGGAGGGAAGGAAGGAAGGGAAAGGCGGGGGGGGGGGGGGGGGGGGGGGGAGAAAGGAAAGAAGGAAGGGAAGAAAAGAACTTCAGGAGGCCAGGTCAGAAACCTGTTTTCACAGGTGCCCTGCTGAAGTTTGGGCCTGAGTCTGTAAGCACGTGTCCAGCAGTGGGTTACCTGGAGTGAGATCTTTAAAGCCGGGCTGGGTAGGGAAGCAGGAGAGGTAGGGTCCATGACCAGGGGTCTGGTGGATGTGACTGGTCCACTGTTAGTGGAGGCACTCAGGGAGAGCACATCCGGGTCAGGCGGCTGTAAGGGCTGCTGGCTGGAAGAGCAGGGAGCCTTGCATGGATGAGTCTAAGCGGAAATTCATCTGTGAAGCCTTTGCTCTGTGTATATTTTAAAGTTGGTCTTTACATGTGTCTTCAGTTATGCCAAATTCTTTAAATACAAGAACCAGATTTCATATATATATATATATATATATATATATATATATATATAAAACTCACCATGGCACCTTTCATGGTGCCAGAAAGCAGGCAGACTCAATATAAAAGACAGGAATTGAGGGGGAAATTGAGAGTGGGCAAAACTTGGGAGGGATGCAGAGAGAAAAATGTATTTTTACTATTCCTTTATATTACTGGAAGACATTTAGCCAGAGATTTCTTAAAGCCAATTAACACCTCAGCAAAGTCTAGAAATGGAGAAGTTGGAGGGAATATAATTTTTAATGACATTTTCAAACTATTGAGAACTCAAAACCCGACAGGATGAAAACAGGGGCTTGATGTGATGGGACACGGCTGAGCCACGTGGATGCCAGTGTGTGTTTGCTGAACTTGAGGTTGGAGCCTGGGAACTGCCATAAGAAAAGTGGGAATGGGAGCGACGCCATCGTTAAGATTTCAGTTTTTCTCTGGGCTGTATTAAAACACCAGGGTGAGGCACCACGCAAGCGTAGAAAAAGCCGGGTTGGAAACGAAGGAGACGCTTGACAAACATAACCTTAGTGTATGGAAGAAAGACACACTGTATTTATGGCAGCTCTGTGGGCTGCTGAGGAGAGAAGGCAGCAGGAGAGGCTGCCCTGAACCCCTGTTATCTTTTGCTCGGGACAGCAAACTGTGGGCCTTGAACTGCAGAAATACATTGTCTCATAATTTGAGATCAAGGTGTTGTGTGTGTGTGTGTGTCGGGGGTAGGGGTGCGGTTGGTTCTCCTGAGCTCTGGTTCTCATTTTCCTTGGATTGGAGACAGCTGGAAAATGGGATAGCTACATGCCATTTTGCTCTTCTTACAAAGATGCCGGGCACACTGGAATAGGAGCCACCTTTAAACCTCACTCCAACTTAGACCTTGGTTCCAAAGACAGTGACGCTCTGAAGATCTGGGAGGATAGGACTTAAGTAAGTAAAATTGGAAGGGGAGGATCTAATGTCACCTAAACAGCCCCCAAGAGCGTCCAGAAAGTAGAAGAGTCACATGATGCCTGAGAGCCCACCTGCTGAAGTGTTCAAAAGCAGCTAAGCTAGATGGAAATCTCATCCTCTAAAATCTCCAGACAGGACCCTGGCTCCAGACCCAAGGCCTGTTTCCTCTCAGTCCCACATTAAGATGCTCGCTGAAGAAATCAGAATGGAAAGTAGGCCAGAGTCCTTCGCCAGCTCCCTTGACGATGGAGACACACACAGACCCCGTAGCCATGCAGAAAGTGTGCCTTCCCATGTCCTTAGCACACCACCTGAAATGTGAGTACCTGCCAAGAAGCTGTTTCCTGATGTCATCTGGCAACCTGTTGGATGCCACTGGCAAGATGAGAGCATCAAAGAGGATCTGCTTGAGTGTGTGACATAAGACAGGTTTGCGTCCCAGTGTTATTTCTAGGATTGCACAGAACAAATGGTCTTTAAGCTAGTGAGAAAATACACATGGAAACTCTTATGGAGTTAGAAGAACATAAAAGGTCCCATTTGAAAGCCAGCTTTTAGAAAACTCAATTAGACAAGGAAATTTTCATTAAAAGAAAAAAAAAAGTGTGTATACTATTGATGCCACCAGAGCCCAATGTGTAATTCCAACCCCATGGTCATATACACAGCCTGGCTCTGGTTAAACTAAATGGGTCACAAAACCAAAAGTTATAAATCAAGGTCTGGTATGGGGTGGGAGGATAGAGCAACTATTTTTGCATTACATACATGTGCAAGATTGGCAAGGACAAATTAAATTAATTTGTTAATAGAAAAACGTAGGTATGATTAATCTTGCATTCATGAAGATAACAAATGGGGAATGGATTTTTGATAGAACTGCCCTGTGAGAGAAAGCAAAGGCAATTGAAGAACTGACTCACACTTTGTGAGGACTTTAAGAGCATCTGCTAACATCTCTTACTCTACCAAGACCAGTGCAGAGCAACTGAGAACACAACCACCACCACCACCACCACTACCACCCCTTCCCTCCCACCCCTTTTTCAAGAAAGGTTTCTAAGTGTATCCCTGCCTGTCCTGAAACTCAGTCTGTAGACTAGGCTGGCCTTGAACTCACAGAGATGGGCCTGCCTCTCCCTTCCTAAAGTCCTGGGATTAAAGGTGAGAGCCATCACACCTTAATACATTTTAACCTAGATACTTCTAATGCCACTAATGAAGAGAACTGACTCATGTCATTGATATTGTTAGACCATATTCAAGGTGCTGGAAAGATAGCTCAATGGTTACGAGCACTGGCTGGTTTTCCAGAGGCTCCAGTTATGGCTCTCGACCCTGCATAGACCCAATGCTTTTCTCTGGCCTCCTATGGCACTGCACATATGTGGTGCACATACATGCAGGCAAAGCACCTATATACCTTTAAAAGACAACACACACACACACAATACAGTAAAAACGCATTGTTGGCACACCCCTGTGATCTCAGGATATGGAGTTCAAGGTTCTCCTTGGTGACCAGTGAGTTCAAGGTCAGCCCGGAGGTACACGAGACCCTGTCTCAACAAAACACAACCCTGGAATTTTGTCGCTACAGGAGAGATTCCATCTTCCACTTTCTTCTGACACCCAGGAAATTGACAGAGATGTGTCTCCCAAATACTCTTCTCCCACTAAGGTGTCTTTACCTGATCCAGCGGTTCATACTGATTCTCAGCAGCAGTCACTTGAGGCGTGGCTCTTTCGTGTATCAAGTAAGATCCACAGAAACCTACAGATCCCATGTTACAGTTCTGGACAGGGTGATATAATATTATGCCACTGGATTTTTCTATTTTTACTGCAAAGATCTTTTCATTAAAAAGCCCTCCCAAGGAAATAATTGAGATACTGCTACCATATAGAGACGTCAAGGACATTACTATATTATTGTCTTTTATCATAATGCTCTAAAAGGATTTTATCCTATTGAACTAGTAAAGACCTTTTTGGAAATAACAAAATCTACTTAACTTACTTGAATTAAAATAACATAACTCACATTTCTCCTTTTGTCTGCTTTTTCATCCTGGCTAAAGTTACAGCAGTTATCCTTATTTTAATTTCCTGGCACATATATTACCTTCAAGTGCTGTTTGTAGAAATACTTACTTAGATGGTTCTTACAAATCTTATTGTTTTTGATTAAGTCAAATCAAATTTATTTTGGATATAGAGGTATAAATGACATTTAAAAATTGCCTGGCTGGCTTCCGTGTAGTCTTTGAAACTTAGGAATTTCTGTTTTAAGTGAATATTTTTCACATCAGAAAAAAAACATGGCCAGGGGTCAGGGTTGGAATGGTGCTTTCTGGCTCTGACACAGAGAAAAAGAATATTCCACACTGACCTCTTGGAAGATAAATTTCACCCCTTTAAGAAGCTTCGGATATTTGTCCCTTCATTTATTTCAATCTCCATCTTCTGTTGGGGGATGGTCTGATGTATTTTGATGCTAATTAATAGAAAGCCACCACACCTGGGCAGGGCAGATGAGATAGGTGTGGCTAAGATTGGGGGGAGGGGGGAGAGAGAATCCTGGGAAGAGGGAGACCTGAGGAGAGGAGGAGGCCACCATGGGTTAGGTGGAGGAGAAGCACATGGCCAGCGTGGATGGAGATTTGGCCCAGATGAAGAACGTTAGCAAGTATTTGGGATTATGGATAGGTAATTATTGATAGGTAATTATTGATAGAAATTATTAGACGCAGACGGCATGGGATTGGGGCAGGGTATGGGATGTAGTTTAGAGGATTAATATCTGCCCGGCCCCAGGTTAACTAAGGCTATTTTAAAATATAACAAGTGTCTGTGTCACGATTGATTGCTAGGTGGGTTATAATGATGTAATAATAATAAGTATAGGCCAGATAACAAACATTATTAGCCATATTGGTAAATCAACAAGAACAACCACAATCTTCAACACTGAAAAGTTTTCTGTGAACCTTATTAAACGTGACCGTAATCCAGGCTTACCAAAGCCCTGGATGCAAAGGCAGAAATAACACAGAGCACGTGAGTCTTCCACAGGAGGCTTCTCAATGCTGGTAGCTAACGCGTCCCTCCTTCGTGACCCCCCCCCCAACTTTCTAAAGGAGGGCTCAGATCAACGGAAGCTGTTTGCCCCAGTCAACGCGCCTTCTCAGCATATCCTGCATTCAAAACTATTGTGGAACCTTGGTAAGAGACACGGTCTTCGTTTCTTTACCATCTCTGTGACAAAGACAAGTTAAGGATGCAGAACACTGTGGTGGGAAAGCCGGCTAATCACAGGGAATCACACCCAGGATGCAGAGAGGGAGGAGGAGGGAGGAGGCAGGGCTATGAGGCCTCAGCCCCGCCCACTTCCTCCATCGGACTCCACCTCCCAAAGATTTCCCAAGCTTCTCAATTAGCATCAACACATGTTCAAACGCAAACGCAGGAGCTTATATGGGGATATTTTACATTCAAACTACAAAAGGCACAGAACCAGGTCTCTGCTGACTGAATAATTACTTCAAAATCTGAAAAAGCAATCTGAGAGTTTCGACCCAAGAGCTTTACGGACACAAGATTTCTAATTATACCTAATGGTATTTTCTTTGAGTCAAGGCCTCACTGTATAGCTATGCCTGGCCTGGAACTCACTAGATGAACCTGGCCTGGAACTTACAGAGATCCTTCTGCCTCAGTGTGCACCACCATGCCTGGCCTACTCGATTAGGAACAAACGCATGCACTGTGGCTGCATGGTCTTTTATAAGCACTTTCATTCCTAGAGTTGAAATGGGTGCAGTGGATCAATTTGTGGAAACTTTCCCATGATTTGGTCATCTCATATGTGTAAATACTAATTCACAAAGCAAAGACGGGAGACCCTGTATCCTTGTGGGTGGTTGCTCTGAAACAGTCCTGTTGAAGGTTTACTGCCAGACCCAAATCCGCATTTTATTGAGAGATCGACTCAGTTTATAAAAACCTCAAGACATTTATTTTACCAAATGCAAGAAAACTAAGAGCCGAAGTTGTTCTCACAGATTCTGGACAGCAGTAAAACATCAGGCTCTCCCAGGATTTCACCCCACCCCCACCCCAATCCTCTTAGGGTCCCAAAGATGTCATCACCTGCAGTCAGCAGGAAGCAACCCTTTAGAACACAGCGCCCTCCTTCCTGCCTCAGCACCCCTTCCTAAGTTTGTCATTTAAAAAAAAATATTTTATTTATTTATTATTCATACAGTATTCTGCCCCCATGTGTGCCAGCATGCCAGAAGAGGGCACCAGATCTCATTATAGATGGTTGTGAGCCACCATGTGGTTGCTGGGAATTGAACTCAGGACCTTTGGAAGAACAGACAGTGTTCTTAACCTCTGAGCCATCTCTCCAGCCCCAAGTTTGTCATTTTTTAACAACAACAACAAAAAGGGAATGTTAACCTTTCAGGGGCCTAGCAACCTCTGATGCCATCATCTGCTGTCACTGCTAAGCCACCACTAAGTGTGCAGCCAGTAAAAAAGCCCTGCCCTGGCTCTGTTACTCTCTTTCTCTCTGTCATGGGCACCCTCCCCCCTCTCTGCCCCCTGTTTTCCCACAATAAGCCTCCTTTGTACCAGATCAGTGGCCTTTTAATCATTATTATAACAAACATGTAAAAAAATTTTTATTTAAAATGTTATACAATATATTTGATCATATTTTCCCTTCCCCCAACTCCTCCCAGTTTCACATTCTCCCACCCCCCTCACCTTCCCTCCCCATCTGTCTGTCTCTCCAAAACAAAAACTAAAAATTCAAACAAACAAAGAAAAAGTGCACAGAAAACCAGAGTCCATTTTGCGTTCCCAACTGCCCAGGCGTGGGGCCTGTCCCGGGGTGTGGCTGACACGCTCAGTGTCCTTCTATTTGTTCCACTGGGGAAAACTGGTTTCCCCTTTCCCAGTAGGTACCAATCACAGGTGGATTCCTGGTTGGGTTAGGGTTTGTGTCTACCCCTTTCTCTGTGCTGGGAATTTGTCCAAACTATACCCACACACATCTGTATATGCTGCCACAGTCTCTGAGTTCATATGGGCAGCTTCCTTGGAGTCACCCACCATCTCTGGCTCTTACAATTTTTCTGCCTCCTTTTCTGCATAGAGCCCTGATCCACAAAGGGAAGGTTTTTATAAAGACGTCCCATTTAGGGCTAAGAGCCACCATTTTTGTTTACATAAAGCAGTTTTTTTTATAGAGGAAATTTGCTCATGACTTCGTAACTTCTCTTTTCTTTTTTTCTTGGTGTTTAGTTCAATATATTTAATGTGTCTTGGGCTGTGTGCAGAGGTTTACATTATTATTATTTTATTTAGCATCAGTTCTTTTTATGAAACTGTTAATATCCATGAGAAAGCCCCACGGACTGCTACTTAGTCCGCTTGCAGTTCAGGGGTGAGCCTCTAGATGGCATCAGTCTGTCCCTAACAGTACTTTCACATTTCCTGTAACAAAGCTACCATAGCAACACAATATGTAAACAGAGAAAATCAGTCAGCATGCAAGTGCAAACAACTGATTCGCCTGATAGTTAAGGCCAATACAGACTTATTAAATGGCTTAGAGAAACACAGAATTGGATTTTCACTGTACAGACAGGCTACAGAAGAATCTCCTGCCAGCCCAGGCAGGAGTGACTCTACAGTCACCTTGGTTCTGTCAGGAACTGCCAGTAGTGTCACAGTACCTGGCCACACCAGATCCTCAGTGCTACAAAAATGGATGCCCAGGACCTGGACCCCCAACCATGCCAGCCTGGTGATCATATTTGGGGACATTAAGGAAACCAGAAAACATGCTCAGCTACTGTGCCCCCAACAACTCAGATCCAAGCACACTTGGGGTGCTGGGACAGCTAATTTTCCAGCTTCAGCAACAACGTGGGCATACATTGAGAAGATAAGAGCGTGCGGCTCACTCCCTCACTGTAGCCACCCACCAAACCCACTCAGGCTAGGCCACTGAACCGGACACTGTAGGAAACACTCCAATACTTGTTCAAGGATATACCCAAACCTATCCACCCGCCACAAACACTCTTTTTAAAACTGCTGTTTTTATAACATTACATTTCTTTTTTACTTTTTTATTATTTGTAATTAAGTGTATCCATATGCTTTTCCCCATGGGGGTATGAAAACAAGGATGCAGGTGCCCACCGATGCTGGGAACTGAATCCGGTCTCCTGAAAAGGACAGTGTGTGCTCGTACCTGCTGAGCCATCTCTCCAGTCCAGCACGGCACTGCATTGCAATCACTTGGGGCCAAACATCAAAAATGCTTTCTATTTTAGGCTGCTGGGTAACGGCTCAGTGGTCGAATGACTTGTCACACAGGTAGGATCTGAATTCAAACCCCCAAGACCCAGTAGGAGGCATCCGTAATTCCACTGTTTCCATGGGGAGATGGGAGGCAGGGGAGAATCCCCCGGAGTTTGAAGGCTAGCTGGTGTGGTACACATAGAAGTGAAAAATGAAGAATGTACCCTGCCTCAAGCCGAGCAGAAGATGAGTACTGACACCGGATACTGTCTTACGGACTCACATGCATGCATGCAGGCAGACGGACAGATGCACTGGTGTGCACACGCAAGCACCCAGTGGTTCTTTTCAGGCGCTACCCACACCGGTGGCTCCTCCTTTTGGAGGTTGGGTGTTTTCTCAACCCTCTACTCCTACCCAGTCTTGCAGATGCACAGGGAAGCAAGCTCTGACACCATGGGCCCTCTTTTCCTTACATCCCCACATGGGGGTGGTGACCATTGAAGCCAATGCTCTGAAGTACAAGAAAAGCCACAAACTCAGCAGTGATGACTCCACCCCCTCCCCACTCCACTCCCACTTGAGGAATTTGGTCCTTCATCTGGCCTAAACCCTTCTATACCATTTAAAATTGTTTTTGGTTTTTCAGTCTATGTTTACAGATATGGCAGGACGTCTGCTGGGCTGGTTAGCCAGGGCTGCTCTCTAAAGCTGTCCCTCTGGAGTATGGTCAACTGTCCAACATCTGGCTGCGCCAGAAGGAGGTTGCCGCTGCTGCCCTTGTTTTCATGAGCGCCTTTTGCAAATTCCTGAGGGCACATGGAGGGATGGGAACATCTTGTGGCCGCCCTTCCCGAAGGCCAGCTAAGCAGCAGCCAGACACCAGCCTACTTAAGGCTGGATTGCAAACAGGCACCACAATTAAAAGGCCACCACCACTCCATCATTAGACTGCAGACCTAGTATCAGTGGGGTGAGTTTTCATGGAAATTATTTTAAAAAACCAAACTCTACTGGACAGTGGTGCCTACATGTGGGATGATTGGCTTTCTCTTAATCCTTTCTATTTTCACAAAAAAAAAAAGAAAGAAAGAAAAAAAAGGGGGGGGGTGAAAAAGAAATGGCATCAGTCCTGTTGAGAACTTCAGCTGGCCGGAGCAGACCGGGAACACACCACATGACAGAAGTAGAGACTGGTAGGCCGAGGCCATCAGAACCTGGCTGTGAGATACATCGGAGGTACTGAGGACATCCACTGCCACTTTGCCAGCCCTCAGCATCAGGAAGGGCCTTGCTTGGCAGTCATCTGCCTGGGACTGGCTCCCTCGAATGAGAAGTTCAGATCTTTCATCCCAGGAGTTGTGCTTCAGTATCCACAGTGGATAGAGCCAGGATCTTGTAAGACACCACAGTCTGGAGATGCTCAAGTATATAATCTGATGGTATCTGTGTGTAATGCACACCCTCACACACACACTCCCCCCACATTCCCCCCCCAACACCCCAACTTCCAAACATCTCTAGATTGGTACGAATATCTAGCATAATCTAAAATCTACGCAAAGCATTATTATATTGTTTATGGGCTGGTGGCAAGGAAAAGAAAGCCTGTGGCACAATTAGCACATATATGATTTTTTTTTTTTAAAAGACTTTTATTTTAGGGCTGGGAT